>NC_092341.1:6990000-7312500 GCF_046630445.1 Rutidosis leptorrhynchoides
TCGATTGCGGGGATGGTTAGTGGTATCCGTTAGGATTCACTATAGTGTAGCAGGGCGCGATGTTGCACTACTCGTTGTTTGAGGCCGAAAGTGCGTATGTGATCGATGAAGCATGATCTTTAGGTCCGCTGACTTCATCGTGGTATTGATGATTTATGAAGCATGACCTTCGGGGACCGCTGACTTCATTATGGTACGGTTGAGTGATGGAGCATGATCTTTAGGGTCCGCTGACTTCATCACGGGAGTACGTGATCGGTGAAGCATGATCTTCGGGTCCGCTGACTTTATCCGGTGTTGAGATTTGGTGAAGCATGATCTTCGGGTCCGCTGACTTCGCCATAGTAGTGGATCGCGTGTGGTTTCGGATTCACGATGACGCGTGTGGTTTCGGTCATCATATTGTGGAAGTGGATCGCGTGTGGTTTCGGATTCACAAATGACTCGTGTGGTTTCGGTCATTGTATTGAGGAGTGAGTCTCGTGTAGTTCGGATTCACAATTGACTCGTGTAGTTCGGTCATTCCTCCGGGATAGTGACTCTCGTGTAGTTCGGATTCACTATGGCGCGTGTAGTTCGGCCATTCCCGATTGTTGTTGTGGTGAAGGTAGTGGGTCGCGTGTAGTTCGGATTCACTAAGGCGCGTGTGTTTTCGGCCAGCCTTCATGTGTTGTTTGATCTATCGGTTGTTTGATACACCGATGGTGGGGTCGTAAGGACCATGTTGTGTGATTAGTGATGCGATAGCCGTGTTTCGCTCACGTGTTGTTACGGGTGTGACAATAGTCGATTTTGTACACCTTGGGTTCTAGCGTTGCCATGATTGTTTTGGGCGTTATCGGTTTTAACCGTTGGATTACGATGTTACGGTAGTTGCGTATTGGTCGTATTGCGCACTACAATGGACGTTATCGTTTGGTGTTGTCCGTAAGGATTCGTTTGGTTCGGTCTTCATCGTTTCGGGTTGTTGACCTTAGGTTGAGACTTGGTTGCTTTTAGCGTTGTACTCGGTAATAGTACGCTAAGGGATTTATATCTCGGTACGAGATTGGTTGAGTTTTCCTGATGTTAGGGAATGAGCATGGTTTTAGTGCTCGGATGGTGATCGGGATAAATCGCGGGTGACGATTTAGTTGTTGAAGGCGATTCGTTGGGAAGAATTGTCTAGGAAAGTCGGATTGAAACTTATGTCGAGGACCATAGGGTGGGGTCCGTTTGGTTAAGTGACGAGGATCACGAGGACGTGATCGAGTTTAAGTGGGGGAGAGTTGTAAGACCCAAATATTTATCTTGCATACTCGTGTACTTATAACATTCGAGATTGGGTTTCGTTGGCTATTTATGGGAGTTAAAATGCAAAAGAATCTGTTTCAGTTATGTCGCGCGCCGCGCGGGGATTTGGCGCGCCGCGCCGTTTGCTGCTGACAGAATCCCTTGTTTTTAATTGGTTTAAATGAAGGGCAAATGGGTAATTTCACTTGAGGCCGGATTTGTGAGGCTTATGAGCTAGTTTGGATCAGTTTTGGATCCCATTCACATCCACTCATCATCTTCATCCATTTTTAGAGAGAGAGTAAGAGTTTAGAGAGAGATTGGAGGTTTTGGTGAGGAAGAAGCTCGAATCGTTCAAAGTCTCGGGTTTTAAAGTTGTTCCTTTCGTTCTCGGCTACACGGTGATAGTATTGGTAAGCTCAAACTCCGAATTTCAATTATCTAATTTGATATTCAAGTTAGGGTTTTGAGTTAATTAGTTGTAAAACCCTTTTTTGTGATGAAATGGGTTTAGTGAAGCTAGTAATCGGGTTTGTTGTTAATTGTTGGTGGATTTTGGGTTTGGTGAACTAATTGGCCATGTTTAGAACTTTAATTTGAGTTTAATCACTTAAGTTAGTGATTATGGAAGTGTTGAAACCCATTTAGGGTATTTGGTTGACTAATTGTGACTTTGGGTCAAATTAGGGTTTGGTGGTGATTATGACCCATTTGGTGACTTAATGAGGTTTATGAACTTAAAATGGATTAAGTTGGAATATTAAACCGTGTTAAATGTGTTTTGGTGTCAAAATTGGTAGAGAAGGAGATTTTGACCTTTATGGGTCAAAATTAGGGTTTAAGTGTCAAAATGGGTATGACACGTGTTTAACACTTGAGTTCGGGTTTAATTGGCGTATTAGGACCATTCTCACTTGTGTTAGTGATTATTGGTTAGTTTTGGGCACGGTTTGTGCTTGGAAGTGCATTTGGGTCGAAATTGCATTAAGTGACGAATTGGGTTGATTTGTAAATCCACTCTAAGTGTATTGTTGTAATTATGATAATGGAATAGGTATTTTCCATTGGCGAGTTGCGGATTACTTGGAAGCTTTCTTCAAGACTTCAAGGTGAGTGATATTATCCTATGTACATATGTATGTGTAGGATGGGTGCGGGTCGGGTGAAGTGAATCTCGGCTATAGAGCTCACTTCACGTGTAGGTGGACTTGATGGACTTTTGTATAAGTCCAATTGGCACGGTTGTGCGTTTTGGTTGACCATCTTTGGCGAAGTACACGTTCGTGTGTACATTATCACACGTGATTGTGATTTGGATGTTGTGGCCCCGATGTGGTGGATTATATAATCCCGTGACCGTGGGTTTGAGTTGGAGAAGTGAATCGCGTGTGGTTTCGGATTCACGATGACGCGTGTAGTTTCGGTCATCTTATCGAATGAATCTCGTGTAGTTCGGATTCATGGTGACTCGTGTAGTTCGGTCATCTTATTGAGGTAGTAATCTCGTGTGGTTTCGGATTACTAAGGCTCGTGTAGTTCGGCCAACCTCGATGTTGTGAAGATAGTAATCTCGTGTGGTTTCGGAATACTAAGGCTCGTGTAGTTCGGCCAATCTTCATTGTGGTATTTGGTTCTCGGTATTGGGTTAAGGTGTTAACCTTGTTCGTTTATATTGTATATATTAATGTATTGTTGTGTTGTAGCTAACCCTCCGGGTGTAGCTATTTGGCGTTGTTCACATCGTCGTTGGTGAACTTATATTGTTATTGTATCTTTAGCTCGTTGCTTAGAGATCGTACGGTATGCTTAGTGTAGTGCCTTATATGGATGCCTCGGTATGCGGTATTTGTTATTTTGTGGCGTGTCCATTTTATACATATATATGTATGTAGTATATTATCATTCACTAAGCATTAGCTTACCCTCTCGTTGTTGACTCTTTTTATAGATTGCATGCGGATGGTGGCTCGGGTAAGCGCGAGGATTAGAGGACTTGCATAGTTTGCGTAGAAGGCTTGCTTTTGGATTTATTAGGATTGGGTAGCGTGTCCCCAATCGCCATGCTCGGCTTTGTTTTGTATTAAAAGTCTTATGGTCGAAAATTGTATTTTGGTACTTAAGGGGTAATTTGGGTCAATGTGGGCCCCGCTTCGTAAATTTGATTTTATTAATTAAACGTGCTAGTTTTTCATATATGAAGTCATGGTTAAAAGCGTTTTAGCTAAATGTGTCGGGAACTAGTCAAACATTTTCATTAAATTGACTTCCGGGGACAGCGGGCTGTCCAGGTGGTTTGGCGCGCCGCGCGGCCACCTGGCGCGCCGCGCAGATGGCCTGCACCAGAAATTTTTTTTTTTTGTTGGAAATTTCGTCGTGTTTGGTCGGTTACGGTTTGGGTTGTTACAGTTTCATAGAACGTGGTGTCTTAAACAACGCGACAATACCACATTCGTACAACACAATTAAATACATTACATACATACACGCATAATTATTCCACTCACAACCACGTGTGATAACGTACACCCAAAATGTGTACTTTGCCAAAGGTAGTCAACCAAAACGCACAACCGTGCCAATTGGACCTATGCACAAGTCCATCAAATCCACCTATATGTGAAGTGAGCTCTATAGCCGAGAATAACTTCACCCGACCCGCACCCATCCTACACATACATATGCATATAGGATATTAACACTCACCTTGAAGTCTTGATGAAAGCTTCCAAATAATCTGCAACTCGCCAATGGAAAATACCTATTCCATTATCATAATTACAACAATACACTTAGAATGGATTCACAAATCAACCCAAATTGACACTTAGTGCAAATTTGACCCAAATGCACTTCCAAGTACAAAACGCGCCCAAAATTAACCAATAATCACTAACACAAGTGAGAATGGTCTTAATACGTCAATTAAACCCGATCATAGGTGTTAAACACCTATCTTGCCCAAAATGACACTTAAACCCTAGTTTGACCCATAAGAAGTCAATATCACGCTATTAGCAAGTTTTGACACCAAAACATATTTAACTCGGTTTAACACTTCAACTTAATCCATTTTAAGTTTATAAACTTTGTTAAATCGCCAATTGGGTCATAATCACCACCAAACCCTAATTTGACCCAAAGTCAAAGTTAGTCAACCAAATAACCCTAAATAGGTTTCAATACTACCACAATCACTAAACCTAGTGATTAAACCCAATTTCAAGTTCTAAACATAACCAATTTGTTCACCAAACCGAAATCCACCAACAATAACAATAAACCCGATTACTAGTATCACTAAAGTCACTTCATGAGTCTAAATGGGTTTATCAACAAATCAAGTTCAAACCCTAACTTTGAATAGCAAAATCAACAATGAAATTCGGAGTTAGAACTTACCAATACCGCCAAAATGATGCCGTTGACGAGTGGAACAACTTTAATACCCGAGGTTTGACCCGAAACACCCTTCTTCTTCTCCAATTGGAGCTCTCTCTCTCTCTAAAACTCTCCTCTCACTCTAGGGTTTGAAGATGAGAGTGTTTGATGAGTGAAATATGATCCAAACTGATCAAAGGATCAGTTTTGATGACCCTAAACCGACCCCAAGTGAAAAGACCAAAGTACCCTTCATTTAAAGCCTTTAAAAAGGCTGAAAATTGCTTCTGACCCATTCGGCGCGCCGCGCCACATTGTGGAGCGCCGCTCCACTCTGCAGGTCAGATTTCAGAAACTTGTTTTGGCCATAACTTTTTGACCGTAGCTCCGTTTTCGATGAATCAAATATCGTTGGAAACGTAATAAGATTTTCTTTCCAATGGTAAGGCTTTGAAACATCAACACAAACTTTATTTGGGGTTGAAAAGGTACGTACACACCTTGTACCTCAAACAACGTCCAGTTTTCCTTCGACGGTCGAGCAAGCAACACCTACATGTTGTGCACACTCCATACACACATAGTACACCTTAAATACATTATGTACAATAAATATTTGGGTCTTACACTTTACCTATGTTTAATCAATAAGACTCTTCCTTGGTTGAAATCACATAAAACCTAGTTTATTAAGATCACTCTAAATAAACTACACTATTGTAAAATCTAGTTACCATTCAATTACCATCCTACACTCACATGTAGATGTCTAAATCACTAGGTGTTGAAGTACTAGCCATGAACATTGATAAACTCACATAAACCAATTCATAACTTGTATAATTGAACTAGAGTAAATGGATACTTACAACAATGGATCTATGGAAGAACATAATTGATTTAGATTGATTAGATTAATTAGACCCAACCCGATTAAACTCACGTAAAACCTAAATTACAACAATCACTTGAGGTAAATTCATGACTATGTAGTTCTAGTACTTATTCAATTACCGATCTAAACGTATAGCAAAGTCGTCAATTAAGTATATGTTTATCCGTCTAGATTACTAAAAGTATTGAAGCATAGATTGTGTTCCTTGTGTCACATGTAGTTAACAATCTATGTAATTGAAGGAAAGTACCAAACTAGCATAACTATGGTTCTTTTGGTTGGACATGGTAATTTAATCAATCAAACATCATAGTAACTTAAATAACATTAAAAGATAAAACAATCCCAAACCATAAATCTTACATTAAAGTAAACACACAAGGCTTTAGCCAATCATAATAATGAAGGTTACAACGATACAATCGAAACAATAGGAATTCATAATTTTATCACTAAAATAAATGAAACCGAGAGTACCTATCGTAGCGTATGATCTCTTCTTCAATCTTGATGCTCAAAAGGGTGAAGAACCCTTTAGAATGGCTGGGGAAACCCCCTTATCGGACTACTACTGATCTATATTGTGGTGTCTCAAATGTGTAACCAAAGCTCTTCTTAAATAGGCTCAAAAGTTAGGTAAAATGGCCAGAAATGCATCAGATGCGCCGCATCTAAAGGTGATGCGCCGCATCCCTTTATTTTTAGTGGTTTTCAGCTCGTTTTAGGACCCAGAACTGTCGGCAGGACCTCAGATGCGCCGCATCTGAGTTATATGCGCCGCATCTGGCTCAGATGCGCCGCATCTGGCTCAGATGCGCCGCATCTGGCACAGATGCGCCGCATTTAAAGCTGTCGGGACTATTTTGGCCTCAGATGCACCGCATCTGGTACTTTTTATTGGTAATTTTCCAATATATTGTTGTAGAGCTCTGAGTTACGGACGTCTGGGCTCGGGATTCACCCTTTTTCGAGTTCGTATGACCGAGTTATGGCCAAAACGGTGTAGGTGCGCATAATCTTCTAAAATCAGCAATATTTTCCATAAATCTTCGCTTCAACACTCGCAATGGATTATACACACATTTTAACTTATTACAATACACAAGTACAATAATTACATACAAAATGATAAAAAATCGGATCGAAATAACGACAACAAATATGTATAATTTTGGCGTTATCAAATCCCCACACTTAAACCTTGCTTGTCCTCAAGCAAGACTTACAAAAACTAAAATATATTACGATGAACACACACATTTCTGAAAACACACACGAATCACACTCACACTTTTTATTTATTTCACAATGTAACACACGCACGCGTTTTGAGTATACACACACATTTAGAGTACACACGGGAATTGAAATCACACCAAAGTCGAAAGGTGGTTTTAAAGTCCCACATTTCTTAAAAATTTGGATCCTTAGGGAAATTAGGACCTTTGCAAAAAATCTTTGATATTTTGAAAAATAGTCATGTTAGTTTTTACACTAACAAGTTTTCCGGTTTTAACCTCAAAGTCTAGTTGAGGGTAACCGAAAATCGAAGCCTCAGTCAGCATTTAGCAAGCTACTCTCCCCCATGATTGAAGTATCATGGAACTTGAAACCGGATATCCTAAAAATAGTTTTACACAATATAGTTCATAAAATAGCATAAGTTTTAGAAGAAACTATATCGTGTCCAAATATCATCGGTGAACCATGAGTTTGCACACCTCAATTTGTTATGGCATATGTATGTTGACCGCGGTCAACATAGATGCAGTTGATCTTTACGGAGATCATCCATGTGGGGATTAGATTCATTAGTCTTAAAAGCTAATTTGCAATGTGCCCCCCATTGTACGAGACAGATCCATCTCATGGTTAGGATAAGTCTGACCACCAAAAACCCCGTTTGATGCTGAGGTGAGGTGGATTTCCAGCTGATGATAGAGATGACTTTTCAAGATTTTTCATCAACCTACAGCTGTTCTGGACTACATCTTCTAACATAAGTTAGCAAGTGCGTCATTTTAGAAGACTTGACTTCCTTAATTCAATGAGTATTGGATTTGATTTCCGATTCAACAAAGTACTATAGAATCCTTACGCGAAGTATGTGATATAGCGTGTTGATCATTTCCTTAGTTGGCTATTTCTTGAGTCTTTTATAAAAAATAAATTCATGCAAATGAATTTATAAAGTTACAAATTTTCACATTTTAAGCCATTTTAAACCATATATTTTTTTTTTGTTGTAAAACCCACATTTTAAGGCATTTTAAACCATGTTTTTGTAAAACCCGAAAGAATTTACTCCTTCCCCACACTTAAGATCATGTAATGCCCTCATTACATGAAATCAGAAAAATTGTAAATTCGAGAGGGAAAATAGTATGAAAGAGAGTTAATACTTTCTAGGCTTTAGGCCGAAGATCATGGAATGATGGCGCTGGATTGGCTGTCACGATAAGAACATCATCCATTCCTTAAACGCTATCACAAACCAATCATCATGCAAGTATTTTGCTGTACTTCATGCCAGTCTTTGAAAATTGCAGCACATAGCACAATACTCATTTTATATAGTGCATATTTATTAATGAGTTGTGCACCAAACTTTACCCCTTCTTTTAACACCTAATGGGGTCATTCTTCCCCACACTTATCGGACGACATGTAAAATCAGTGGAAAAAATTTCACGAATAAGTAACGTGAGCCAGTCATTAACCCCTCGGGTGGTATACAATATATCATATAATTCCTTTTTCAATTTCTTGAAAAAGAAATACCTAACCCGAGAGTCAACACATGACTCTCTCCTAAGTGCGGCTTGCAGCAAAAATTTTATTCTTTCAGGTGGATCATGTCCAAACGGATCATCTTTTAATATATTCCAAGTGCTAACCTCGTGAGGATATATAAATTTCACATGAGAAGGTGACTCCTCAAATGGTTTCACTATATTAGACTCCTCATCGTCGATGATCTTTGATGAATCCATTTCTTCGACCTCGGTAGTTAAAACGTCATCACCATCACTATCCCATGAATACCAACCTATCGCCCGCAATTCTCCTTCATCAATTCCTGGATAAAGCATTGCAAACGTGGACATAACTGGGGTGGTAGGTGGTATAATAATGGTACAACTTTCTACCTCGGGTATCTGCGTATTACCCCTCGAATCAGCTAGTGAATTAGCCGGAAAAGTGTCCAGCTCCCTTTCTTCATTTTGTTGGAGTAGACAGCTCATGGTCCTCTGTAAACGCTCAATGGATTCTTGTTGGCCCGCTAGTGTTTCTTGCAAATTTTGGCTCCGTTCAGTCTCGTTTCTCATGAAGTCTAAAATTACATCTTCTAAATTCGACTGACTCTCCTCTCCTTCTTGAATTTAAAAGTGTTGTTGAGATGAATCCCAGGATGAGTTACCATCTTCATAATAATCCCATGGTTGGTCCATAGGGTTATAATGATACATAAGACTATCATCACACTCCTCGGGCATATAGTAACCTCCATAAGTCTCACAAACACCTCTTGGTTCCACCCTAGCTTCCCAAGAACCCATATACCAATCTTCATTCATACCCATGAAAACTGATGATTCACCTGATTGTTGGACATCATACATGGCTTTCGAAATCATATAATCATACCCAGCCAAATTATACCTGTAACCTAGCTGCAATCACACCACAAAAGAAAAACAAAACAAACAAAAAACAAAAATAAAGCAGGTAACTTTCGTGAAAATAACTTCCCACGAAAGGATCGAATAACTAAAAGTCTATTAAAATCTTTTAAAGAAAACCGCTCCCCGGCAGCGACGCCAAAAAGTTGATGTGTTAAGACGTAACCTTTAAAATGTAGACAATATGCTTAATAATTAACACATAATACAGGCAACTAAAACCCGATCATGTAGTAACTAGCAAGTAAATTGACCAGTTCGATCCACTGGGAGAAGTTTTTTTTAAGATTTTACCACGATTAATTATTCTAAAAGGGGGGTTTTGTGTTTGAAGTTGTATTTTCATTTAACGAAACAGTAAATAAATATAGTAATTAACAAGAATGAGAATGCGATGTTTACTTCTATGCTTGATAAATGACAGGGATTGTTCTTCTATAATTAAAACCGTTATGTAATAGTTACAATAGAGCAGCTTATATCAATTTCACAATTTCTATAAACTTAAGAGCTATGTTTAATCGACAAGATTCTTTCGTGGTTGAATTCACATAAAACCTAGTTTACTAAAATCACTCTAAGTAAACTACATGATTGTATATCCTAAATATCATTCAATTAACATCCTATACTCACATATAGGTCGCTAGATCACTAGGTGTTGAAGTATAAGCTATGGTCTTTGATAAATTCACATAAACCAAGTCATAACTTACATAATTGAACTAGGATACAAGGATGATTACAACTATGGATCTTTTGAAAGAACATGGTGATTTAGATTGATTAACTAACTAGATTCAACCCGGTTAAACTCACGTGAAACCTAAATTACAACAATCACTTGAGGTAATTTCATAACTATGTTGCTTTGGAATTTATTCAATTACCGAATTAAACACATAACAAAATCACTTAAGTTATGCATCTAATCGTCTTGATTACTAGGTGTATTGAAGTATAGATTGTTTTCCTAGTTAACTCACATTAATAGGTTTGCAATCCATATAATTGAAGTAATGAACTAAGCAAGCATAACAATGGTTCTTATGGTTGAACTAGATAATTTAATCAATCAAACATATATATATAACTAGCATAACATCAAAGTATAGAACAATCCTAAGTCATAAATCTTACATTGAAGCAAACACACAAGGCTTTTAGCCAAACATAATCATAGTAGAACTAATGGAACAGTAAATACAATTCGAATTCATGTTTAAAAGATATAGAACAAAAGTACTTTAACGACCCGTTAAAGTACACTTGATGACCATCGTTATCTTGGTCCCACAGCTTGATCAAAACTCTATATGAATTTGATAAATAACCTTGCATTCTTTATTTAAAAATGATTTCCTATAAAGGAAACCTACTAAAATATGTAAGTTTAGAAAAACCATACATTATTACTTAACCAAAAGTTGACCAAAACAAAGTCAACAACATCCACTATTAAATGTATCAAAATAGAATGCAAGTTATTGTTTAACAAAAGCTGCCATCATAAATATGCAGACTCTCTAAGCATAGCGGAAGCAATCAATCATGAATCTGAGAATAAAACATGCGAGTAACTGTCAACAAAAATGTTGAGTGAATTATAGGTTTAATATTGCAAACAATATTTAATAAAAACCATAAAAATTTATGTTTGAAAACATAAAAACTCCTTTTTGGACCACAAAATTATTGCTAGAAAACATATAAAAATATTATTCCATTTTCCGTGAGCCACCTAGTAACCACTTAACCATTTATTTACCCTTGCCAAACACAATAAATAATATACACCGAACAAGTCTATCTACAACAAAACACGAAGTACTAAACATTCCGATTATAAATTACTAGCGCGACTAGCTCGAAATGAGGTTGTCAAACCCGATAGATCTATCCATAGGATTCGCGTTCACCAGTAGAAATCAGTGATTACAATTACCAGATTAGGGAATATTTTTGTTCGACTCACAATGAATAATTTAAACCAAATTCCACTTGTCCAAAATATAAAATAAATTGCATGTATTCTCATCCCAAAAGATTTAAAATAGAAAAATGGGACTATAACTCACCTTAATAGCAAACGAAGTGACCACACAAATAAGCGAACAGCAATCGAAGTAAAGTGATCAGGAATGATCACAACGCCGACCTATAAATAAAGCAGGTCGATATAAATAACTAACTTAGGTCAAGTCTTAGTATGATAGCTATTGTACATGTTGCAAGTAGACATAGAACAATATTCAACATGCATTAGTTTGATCAGAACAGCGTACGGACACACACTTTCTATTTTTAGAAAGTTTCTATTTTTAGCAGGTTTCCATTTTTGGAAAGTTTCTATTTTTGGAAAGTTTCTATTTTTGAAAAGTTTCTATTTTAGGAAAGTTTCTATTTTTGGAAAGTTTCCAAATTTAGAAAGTTTCTATTTTTAGAAAGTTTTAAGTTAGGAAAGTTTTCTTATTTAGAAAGTCAACAAAAGTCAACTGAAAGTCAAAGTCAACTGAAAGTCAACTCAAAAGTCAACCTCGGTCAAACATAGTCAACATTAATTTTAAAAGTATAAGTTATAATAATAATATAAGTTATAATGTTAATTAAAGTTAAATATGTATAATTATGTCATAACATAAGTTTAATTAAATTAAAATGAATTATTAAAGTTAACATAAGTTTAATGATATATTTAATATAACATAAGTATTTAATTAATTAATTAAATATTAGTCATAATATAAGTATTATTAATTAATAATAAAATTTAAATCATATCATAAGTATTATTAATTAATAATGAATTATTAATCATATCATAAGTTTCTAATTATAATTATTAAATCATAAGTATTTAATAATTAAATTATAATTAAATAATAACTAAGCCTTATAATAATTAAATAATTAATTAATCCTTATTATAAGTCTTATTATAATAATTTCATAATATAAGTTTAATACTTATCATAAGTATTTTCCATTAATAATAAAAGAATTATTAATCATAAGTTTAATTAAAAGTTTAATTAAATCATAAGTAATAATTAAATGATATAATAAATATATATCATAAGTCTTAAATTATAATAATTACTTTTTATATCATAAGTAATTTAATAATAATGAAAATCATTATTTATATCATAAGTTTTATTTAATAACCATAAGTTTTATTTAAAAGTTCATCGGGTCATAACTTGAGCCCCGGGAATCAGTTTTCGGCGAGTCTTATATATATCTTCGCCTAACCAACCCACCCGACACCTTAGTGTGCTCAAGAACTATAATAACCCGTCATAATCCATCCAGAAGAAGTCTATATCGATTATAAATGATTCACAACAGTTGATTACATCGCGAGGTACTTGACCTCTATATGATACATTTTACAAACGTTGCATTCGTTTTTAAAAGACAAACTTTTGTTACATCGACAGTTGACAGACATATATATAGCATTTCATAATATATGCAAATATAATTGACTTTATAATAATCTTGATGAACTCAACGACTCGAATGCAACGTCTTTTGAAATATGTCATGAATGACTCCAAGTAATATCCCTAAAATGAGCAAATGCACAGCGGAAGATTTCTTTCGTACCTGAGAATAAACATGCTTTAAAGTGTCAACCAAAAGGTTGATGAGTTCATTAGTTTAACATAAATAATCATTTCATAATTTTTAATAGACCACAAGATTTCATATTTCCATTTCTCATAAACATACGTCCCATGCATAGAGACAAAATATCATTCATATGGATTGAACACCTGGTAACCGACATTCACAATATATATATATAAGAATATCCCCATCATTCCGAGATCCTCCTTCGAACATGATATAAATTTCGAAGTACTAAAGCATCCGGTACATTGGATGGGGCTTGTTGGGCCCGATAGATCTATCTTTAGGATTCGCGTCAATTAGGGTGTCTGTTCCCTAATTCTTAGATTACCAGACTTAATAAAAAGGGGCATATTCGATTTCGATAATTCAACCATATAATGTAGTTTCGATTACTTGTGTCTATTCCGTAAAACATTTATAAAAGCGCATGTATTCTCAGTCCCAAAAATATATATTGCAAAAGCATTTAAAAAGGGAGTAATGAAACTCACGCATATAAATATTGTAAAACAGTTAATAAAGCATTTGCATGTATTCTCAGCCCAAAATGTAATGAGTAAAAAGGGAGCAAATGAAACTCACGCATATAAATATTGTAAAACAGTTAATAAAGCATTTGCATGTATTCTCAGCCCAAAACCGTAAAGAGTAAAAGGGAGCAAATGAAACTCACACTACTGTATTTTGTAGAAAAAATACATATGACGATATTGAACATCTGAACAAAGCAGGGTTGGCCTCGGATTCACGAACCTATATCAATTATATATATTAAAACACATAATCGTAATCGAATAAATATATTTATTATTTTTAATGATATACTTGTTAAATTATTTATTATATAGATACAGATATATTTAATTTATATATTTTATTTAACTAGTGTTTATCTTTCATTATAACATATTAATAATAATAATAATAATTTATATTAGGGTTAATATATGATAAAATATATATGTACCTATTAATTTGATATATTTTATATATAGCTTAGTTACTATCTTGTTAATAATAAAATCATAGTGATATGTGGTATTAATATTCTTATAATGTATTTTTATATAAAAATATCTATTGGTAGTAATACTAATAATAATAATTATGAATACAACAGTCTTACTACTATTGATAATAATGATAATAATAATAATAATAATAATAATAATAATAATAATAATAATAATAAAGATAATAAAAATAATACTTAAAAATAATAACGATTAAGTTTTATGATTTAACTTATAGCATCCATATATATCCTGTCCATATAATAATAACGTTGTTTTAAATACTCAATATCTTAATTATAGCATTAAGCGTAATCGCATCCATATTACTCTTATATATAACAGAAACGTTTTCACGAACGCAACAAGTTTATATCTAATCTTATCAATATCATATGTAATTACATTATATACCTTTATCGTATCTTAATTACTCATAAACCTATCTCTTCTTATATTATACATAATCTCTAATTATAATACATAATCATAACCATATTTACTATCATATTAATAGTTCTAAATCTATATTTTCTTTTGTAGTGACCCGAACTTTTCCATGTTTATATATATTAATTGAGATTGATATTTACATGATTAAATGTTTCCAACATGTTAAGCAATCAAACTTGTTAAGACTTGATTAATTGAAATAGGTTTCATATAGACAATTGACCACCCAAGTTGACCGGTGATTCACGAACGTTAAAACTTGTAAAAACTATATGATGACATATATATGGTTATATATATAATTAACATGATATTATGATAAGTAAACATATCATTAAGTATATTAACAATGAACTACATATGTAAAAACAAGACTACTAACTTAATGATTTTGAAACGAGGCATATATGTAACGATTATCGTTGTAACGACATTTAATGTATATATATCATATTAAGAGATATTCGTACATCATAATATCATGATAATATAATAATTTAAAATCTCTTTTGATATTATAAACATTGGGTTAACAACATTTAACAAGATCGTTAACCTAAAGGTTTCAAAACAACATTTACATGTAACGACTAACGATGACTTAACGACTCAGTTAAAATGTATATACATGTAGTGTTTTAATATGTATTTATACACTTTTGAAAGACTTCAATACACTTATCAAGATACTTCTACTTAACAAAAATGCTTACAATTACATCCTCGTTCAGTTTCATCAACAATTCTACTCGTATGCACCCGTATTCGTACTCGTACAATACACAGCTTTTAGATGTATGTACTATTGGTATATACACTCTAATGATCAGCTCTTAGCAGCCCATGTGAGTCACCTAACACATGTGGGAACCATCATTTGGCAACTAGCATGAAATATCTCATAAAATTACAAAAATATGAGTAATCATTCATGACTTATTTACATGAAAACAAAATTACATATCCTTTATATCTAATCCATACACCAACGACTAAAAACACCTACAAACACTTTCATTCTTCAATTTTCTTCATCTAATTGATCTCTCTCAAGTTCTATCTTCAAGTTCTAAGTGTTCTTCATAAATTCCAAAAGTTCTAGTTTCATAAAATCAAGAATACTTTCAAGTTTGCTAGCTCACTTCCAATCTTGTAAGGTGATCATCCAACCTCAAGAAATCTTTGTTTCTTACAGTAGGTTATCATTCTAATACAAGGTAATAATCATATTCAAACTTTGGTTCAATTTCTATAACTATAACAATCTTATTTCAAGTGATGATCTTACTTGAACTTGTTTTCGTGTCATGATTCTGCTTCAAGAACTTCGAGCAATCCAAGGATCCATTGAAGCTAGATCCATTTTTCTCTTTTCCAGTAGGTTTATCCAAGGAAATTAAGGTAGTAATGATGTTCATAACATCATTCGATTCATACATATAAAGCTATCTTATTCGAAGGTTTAAACTTGTAATCACTAGAACATAGTTTAGTTAATTCTAAACTTGTTGGCAAACAAAAGTTAATCCTTCTAACTTGACTTTTAAAATCAACTAAACACATGTTCTATATCTATATGATATGCTAACTTAATGATTTAAAACCTGGAAACACGAAAAACACCGTAAAACCGGATTTACGCCGTCGTAGTAACACCGCGGGCTGTTTTGGGTTAGTTAATTAAAAACTATGATAAACTTTGATTTAAAAGTTGTTATTCTGAGAAAATGATTTTTATTATGAACATGAAACTATATCCAAAAATTATGGTTAAACTCAAAGTGGAAGTATGTTTTCTAAAATGGTCATCTAGACGTCGTTCTTTCGACTGAAATGACTACCTTTACAAAAACGACTTGTAACTTATTTTTCCGACTATAAACCTATACTTTTTCTGTTTAGATTCATAAAATAGAGTTCAATATGAAACCATAGAAATTTGATTCACTCAAAACGGATTTAAAATGAAGAAGTTATGGGTAAAACAAGATTGGATAATTTTTCTCATTTTAGCTACGTGAAAATTGGTAACAAATCTATTCCAACCATAACTTAATCAACTTGTATTATATATTATGTAATCTTGAGATACCATAGACACGTATACAATGTTTCGACCTATCATGTCGACACATCTATATATATTTCGGAACAACCATAGACACCCTATATGTGAATGTTGGAGTTAGCTATACAGGGTTGAGGTTGATTCCAAAATATATATAGTTTGAGTTGTGATCAATACTGAGATACGTATACACTGGGTCGTGGATTGATTCAAGATAATATTTATCGATTTATTTCTGTACATCTAACTGTGGACAACTAGTTGTAGGTTACTAACGAGGACAGCTGACTTAATAAACTTAAAACATCAAAATATATTAAAAGTGTTGTAAATATATTTCGAACATACTTTGATATATATGTACATATTTGTTATAGGTTCGTGAATCGACCAGTGGCCAAGTCTTACTTCCCGACGAAGTAAAAATCTGTGAAAGTGAGTTATAGTCCCACTTTTAAAATCTAATATTTTTGGGATGAGAATACATGCAGGTTTTATAAATGATTTACAAAATAGACACAAGTACGTGAAACTACATTCTATGGTTGAATTATCGAAATCGAATATGCCCCTTTTTATTAAGTCTGGTAATCTAAGAATTAGGGAACAGACACCCTAATTGACGCGAATCCTAAAGATAGATCTATTGGGCCTAACAAACCCCATCCAAAGTACCGGATGCTTTAGTACTTCGAAATTTATATCATATCCGAAGGGTGTCCCGGAATGATGGGGATATTCTTATATATGCATCTTGTCATTGTCGGTTACCAGGTGTTCACCATATGAATGATTTTTATCTCTATGTATGGGATGTGTATTGAAATATGAAATCTTGTGGTCTATTATTATGATTTGATATATATAGGTTAAACCTATAACTCACTAACATTTTTGTTGACGTTTTAAGCATGTTTATTCTCAGGTGATTATTAAGAGCTTCCGCTGTCGCATACTTAAATAAGGACGAGATTTGGAGTCCATGCTTGTATGATATTGTGTAAAAACTGCATTCAAGAAACTTATTTTGTTGTAACATATTTGTATTGTAAACCATTATGTAATGGTCGTGTGTAAACAGGATATTTTAGATTATCATTATTTGATAATCTACGTAAAGCTTTTTAAACCTTTATTGATGAAATAAAGGTTATGGTTTGTTTTAAAATGAATGCAGTCTTTGAAAAACGTCTCATATAGAGGTCAAAACCTCGCAACGAAATCAATTAATATGGAACGTTTTTAATCAATAAGAACGGGACATTTCATCTTTTACATCATATTAGTTAATAATCATGATAATAATAATAATAATAATTGTTTGTGATAATAATAATAAAAGTCGTACTCTTCATAATACTTACAATATGAACAAATAATAACATTAATACTTGGTAACAACAATAATATTAATATTCATAATAATATAAATGTTAATAGAAATAAATTTTAATAAGGAAACTACCTTTAAAACTTGTTCTAAAAAAAGAAGGCCCAAACCGGGCTTGAACCCCCGACCTCTCGTTCTGTTCTAACGTCCTGAAACCATCCCACCATCCTTGCTTTTCTGATTAAAACTCTCAACTATATTTATTTAACCAAGTATTCTGTGTTATTCTAACTCCTTCTTCTTCACCAATTCAATCCATTCCAAAACTCTTTTCTATTCTTGATAACTAATACGTAATCGAATTTGGGACTAAATATCCAACACTTAACCATTTATTTGAGATTAAATAAAAAAGAAAAAAAAATAAAAAAAAATGAATCAAATACTGTTGCCGTCGCTGTTGCTTAAAAAAAATTAAACTTTGATTTAGAGTACGTTTTAGCTAGAGGTTATAACACAAAATCTGTTTTAATTCACTCATAAAATCTTCCTCAAATGTTAATTGAATCAGAAATATAAACATAACCTCGAATTTCTTCAAGAACACAATATGTTGACTTTTTACTTTTAATCTTTGACTTCGAAATTCATCTTCGATTTTGCAAATTAGAATTTGAAATTTTACAGATAGTACGAATAGAGGATTTCCAACAAGACTGTATTTTTAGTTTTTGAAATGGTAAACAATTTCGAATTATGAGATAAATTGTTAGCAACAGAGGCTATCGTAAATAAAAAAAAAATCAACTGAATTGCCAACTTGGTTCTGTTTGAAAGTAGTTGTAATTGCTATAAAGGGTAAGAAGAAAGAAAGAAAAAAAAACGATTGAATTCCTTGATAACACTGAGCAATAGATTTATTATATTGAGGACTGGGTTGTTAGTTTCATTCGATGCCAACAGAGAGAAAACAAAAGAAAGAAAAAAATATCAGATATGGATTGGAAGCATTATATGATACTGATATAGACTTCTAACAGAATTTGTTGTGTAATGGGTAAATTGATATCGAACACGGAATAATCTGAAGACAGAATCCAAAACATATACAGTTCCATCGTGATGCCAACTGGTTGAATTATTTGGGTCCTTTATTCTATACTTTATTAATTAATTTTAATAATTAATATTAATAATAATAATAATAATAATATATAAAAAAATACTAATAATAATAATTATAGAATTTAATAACAATCATAACACTATTAATAATACAATAACAAAATAATACCAATAATAAGTATAATGATAAGAGTAATAAAAGTATTGATAATAATAACTATAAAATCAATAATAACAATATCATTTTTGATAATAATAACAATAATACTAATTATAATAATATCATTAATAATAACAATAATATTAATAATATTAATATCATATCAATTTATATATACCAACTTATCATACACAATTTCATATATATATATATATATATATATATATATATATATATATATATATATATATATATATATATATATATATATATATATATTTTATATTAGATGTAATAATATTAAGGGTATAAATATTATTAGTAATATTAATAATAATAATAATAATAATGAAAATAATAATAGTGATTTTAATATAACAAATCATATTGTTAATGTATAATTATATTTAATATATTAATTGTATATATTATAGTTGTACCACATATAACATATGTTGAATATTATTTATTAATTTTAATATAAATACATTATAACATTTGTGTTTGTATAATAATTTTGATAGTTTTATATATTTATAAGTATTATATATATATATATATATATATATATATATATATATATATATATATATATATATATATATATATATATATATATATATATATATATATATATATATATATATATATATATATATATATATATATATATATATTTACTTGACATGTTATTTTCTTTTATAAATATAAATTTCGACATATAATATCTATAGCTTTTATATATATTTATATATGCGTTTTTAGTTACAAACAATCGTTCGTGAATCGTCGGAAATGCTCAAAGGTAAAATGATCTCATTAAAATAGTTCAAAATTTTGGAGACACAGTTTAGTAGACTTTGCTTCTCATGCTGAAATCATATAAAGATTAAGTTTAAATTTGGTCGGAAATTCCCGGGTCATCACAGTACCTACCCGTTAAAGAAATTTCGTCCCGAAATTTGAGTGAGGTCATCATGGCTAATAATAAATATGTTTTCCTGACGAATATGAGCTGATAAATAGAGTTTTATCATTATTGAATAATAAAGATAAAATAATTTGATTATTCGAAGAGCACGAATGAAGTTATCACAAAAGATTTAAATGAGGAAAATAAGATTCGCCTTAGTTTTTGACGTAGTCAGAGTTGAAATTAGAAAGTAAGGTGCGTCTTAACTTTTGGAGTAGGGGGTTGAATTCCGGAATTCAAAAGATTTAAAGAAAATCTTCGAAATCTTAAAGATTTGATTTTTCGGTGAATAAGGAAATTAAGATCTCTATAATTAAATACGGTGATCCGCCTCGATTTCTCCATCTGATATTTCCATTATAAATTAAACTCTTCCCGTTTCATAATTTTCACCATTCCTATACTTTCTTTCCCGGTTCTTATATCCACAAGATTGTGAAAATGCTTAATCTAGTTCTGATCCTTGTCCTTATCCTGACTATTGCAACAATTATTCTTCTTTTCCATCCTCCACCGGAGGAATCTGTTTTCTTTTACTTCGCCCTTGGGGTTATAGTGTTTTTAATTCTCCCGTGTCTTTATGTTGCGATAAACATTGATATACTCGGTCTGTAATTTCCGTGTTGTTATTGGGATTTATATCTCCCCTTATATTTCAATGTCCCAATTTCTGTTTCCTATAATCATTGTTATCCACAGTTAATACTACCTCCTATTTGCTGCGATTTATACTCTACTTTCTATTTCGGAGCTTTGTCCCTTCGTTTCTTCTTCTTGCGATTGGGCGTCTATTGTAATGGTCCAGAATTTGCGGATATAAGTTTCAAAATGAACATTGCTAATGTTCTAAGAAAGGAATGGTAATGGCATGAATCTTGATTTTTTAAATTACCAGAATACCCTGGAAAAGACCGAATCATCAAGGAATATTTTCTTGATATTTTAGAGGTTTAAATAGAATACAATAGTCGTGTAACATGGCACATGATGACGTTAGAGTCTGTGAATCATCACGTCCTATTAGAAACTCAGCATGACTTACTGTAATATAATCACATTGATCAAATGTCATTATATTATCCTAACTCATGCATCAGTTTCCAACATTACTTCAATAACATTCATATTTTAAGCTCGAAAGTGTACAGAATATAGAAACTAACAGTTTCTATATGATGTAATACTGATAGCACGAAGAGATTAATGGTTTCAGATAAGAATAGTTATAAAAATATCTCCAGAAATATGGAGGATATTTATAATGAAAGACACGATAATATCTCGGAATATCTAAGTTCAGAGGATGATAGAAAATATTGTCTGCGTGGGTTTAGAGTAAGGAGCAAGATATTCATTAAAGACTTTAGCAGACATTGAATCATTTGGATTCTTTGAAGTCAAACTTATTCTTTGTGATTTGTCCACGGCTTTCTTCCTAGTTTCGCATAATCTGATTTTCGGTACTAAATTTTCTATGGAATGTTTTCAATATAATGGTACAAGGAAGTACGAGGAGGTATATAATTTCGGACGAGAATATTTATGAAAATATCCCCAGAAATATCGAAGATATTGATGATGATATTTTGGAATTTCTAAGTTCGATGGTTGATGGAGAAAGATTTTTCGCAAGATTTTAAGATGACTTCGGAGCAAGATATTCTCTAAAGATTTCAACGGATCCAGAATTACCTGAATTCTTTGAATATAGGGTTTGGTCCTTGTATTTGTCCTTGGTCTCCTTCATGGGTAGCTCAATCTGTTTTTCAATACCCAATTTTCTATCGTGCGTTCCTAACACTCCTTTCTTTATCATCAAACTTTTGACCGTTTAGACCATCTACCATTTTTCTATTTCTTCTGCATTTAATGCTATGATATCTGAATCATCGGTTATCAATCCGAGGTGGTTTCAGGAGAATTGTGTTTTTAGATGATTAAACGCTGATGGTAATATGGTGAAATATAAAAGGCTCCCCGGTAACAATAAAAGAGCACGCGTATATATCAACGTCATAATAAGGTTGTTTCGTACAAAAAGTCGAAGTTTTCTTGCTGGAGCTGTGACAAAATTGGCTATTTTGAAGAAAAATGGCAAAGTTATTTTGGGTAATGTTAACACTAAAGAAATTGGCACAGTTATGTGTTAACGTTTACTCAGGTTCCGAGTGTTTTCAGGTGCATAACTATATGCATCAATCTTTTCTCCCGTAAATGAAGTGCGGTTGGTTCATCCTCTCGATTGAGGCGTTTTCAAGAATCATGAAAGGTTTGAACGCAGATTAGAATTGTCAAGATACAAATGGCGTTTAAGATGAAATCAAGTGGCAAACTTGAAGAATTGTTTAGTTTCATATATTATAATCAATATTTTAATTCATTTTAATTGTTTAATGTTATTAGTCCACAGTTGACAGTCCAATAATTCATATATATAGTTTAATATATAATATTCGAATTAATTAATACGTGTCGTGACCCGTATACGTCTCAGACTCGATCACAACTCAAACTATATATATTACTGTAGAATCAACCTCAACCCTGTATAGAGAACTCGATCCTTACTGCATATAGAGTGTCTATGATGATTCTAAATAATATATATAGATGCGTCGATATGATATGTCAAAAGCTTGAATACGTGTCCCGATATTTAAAGTGCGTAAAATAAATACAGAAATTAAATGACGATAAATAAATGCGTAAAGTAAATAACAGAATTTAAATGACGGTAATTAAAATTGCGATAATTAAATTGCGATAAATAAAATGTAATACGGAATTAACAGTTAGCTAGGAACAGTTAGCTAGGATTTTGTTAGCGTGGATTCTTAACAAAATTTCATATTGTTAATTAGTCTGTTTCTAATCAATTTTTATTGTGTCCATTTCTTCTTCATTATGCCACTTATTGGATTCTGATATGTTAAAATCCTAATATGAAATTTGAATTTGAATAAAAATGGTTATTCTGTGGTGAACGGATTCGTATATCGGTAGATGTAAATAGGATAGTAAATGATTGTTGAAACAGATTCGAAGAACGTATAATGTAACTTATTAATGTGAAATTTAAATAGTCCTCGGGTATTACCTACCCGTTAAAATATTTTCACCATTAACAGTTTGTACAAGAGAATTTTTAATTACAATTTTTATGAAAACATATATACATATATATTTTCTTCTGATGTATTCATGGATTTAATGAGTTAATATGATATTAAACTCATTTGCTTTTCGGTTGGAACTAGAATAAATAATCTCTAAAACTTTAGAGATTACATATTCGCCATGTCGAACGAAGATAAATGAGGTAGAACGATACGTAGAACGAAGATCATACTCAAAATACATATGATGATATTGAAGCTTGGATTGTTGATGGTACTGGTGCTGTTATTGATTGTACTGTTGGTGCCGGTGATGTTGCTGAATTTGGTACATTTTGCACCATATTTTCCGAATTGATTATTCGAGCGCGAAGTTCGTTGACTTATTACTCCAGGATGATTGTTGGTAACGAGCGGATAAATAAGGTTCAGAATTGTGGATAGGATATAATATTGTCGAGTTACCCTGGAAATGAGACTAAAAATGGTGTCTCGAACAAGTTCGCCGGTAAACACTTCAGGCTCATTGTCGAGAGGTGAATTCGGTTGATGGAAGGAATTGCCTTCTGCGCGTTTCCATTAATTAAGTCGACTACGAACCCATCAGATTAATTGATAATGGCTGATTGGTTGATTCATGCCGATGACGCTGTTTTCGGAGCTTAGGTGAACATCTATGTCGGAATAGCTGTCGAAATAACTATCGGAATAGCTATCGGAATCTGAGGGACTCGAATTGGTTGAGGAATTCATCTCGTACGATCAGATGAAGGATTTTCGAAAAGAATTAGATTATAGGATGTAGATTAGTACCCTGAAATACATAATTTACATATGCATATATAATACTAAGATCCTATAAGTTACGGAGGAATCTACGGAAGTTGTCAGGCAAAGTTACAGTAACAGATACGCTAAGATATGAAGTAGCAGATACGCTAAGATATGAATTTTTGTCTATACACTATTCATGCAGTCAATGCAGTAAAACGTGTCTAGACTAAGATTGATAAGCAAGTGATTCTCTAAGAATGATAAGCAGGTAATTTTCGATACGAAATGATAAGCAAAACTTTTGACATGCAGACACGGTCGAAGTCCAGACTCACTAATGCATCCTAACGACTTATCAGTTAGACACACTAATGCAGACCTGATTCGCTAAGACCACCGCTCTGATACCAACTGTAATAACATGTCATAATCCATCTAGACGAAGTCCATATCGATTATAAACGATTCACAACAGTTGATTACATCGCGAGGTACTTGACCTCTATATGATACATTTTACAAACGTTGCATTCGTTTTTAAAAGACAAACTTTTGTTACATCGACAGTTGACAGACATATATATAGCATTTCATAATATATGCAAATATAATTGACTTTATAATAATCTTGATGAACTCAACGACTCGAATGCAACGTCTTTTGAAATATGTCATGAATGACTCCAAGTAATATCTCTAAAATGAGCAAATGCACAGCGAAAGATTTCTTTCGTACCTGAGAATAAACATGCTTTAAAATGTCAACCAAAAGGTTGGTGAGTTCATTAGTTTAACATAAATAATCATTTCATAATTTTTAATAGACCACAAGATTTCATATTTCCATTTCTCATAAACATACGTCCCATGCATAGAGACAAAATATCAATCATATGGATTGAACACCTGGTAACCGACATTCACAATATGTATATAAGAATATCCCCATCATTCCGGGATCCTCCTTCGAACATGATATAAATTTCGAAGTACTAAAGCATCCGGTACATTGGATGGGGCTTGTTGGGCCCAATAGATCTATCTTTAGGATTCGCGTCAATTAGGGTGTCTGTTCCCTAATTCTTAGATTACTAGACTTAATAAAAAGGGGCATATTCGATTTCGATAATTCAACCATATAATGTAGTTTCGATTACTTGTGTCTATTCCGTAAAACATTTATAAAAGCGCATGTATTCTCAGTCCCAAAAATATATAATGCAAAAGCATTTAAAAAGGGAGTAATGAAACTCACGCATATAAATATTGTAAAACAGTTAATAAAGCATTTGCATGTATTCTCAGCCCAAAATGTAATGAGTAAAAAGGGAGCAAATGAAACTCACGCATATAAATATTGTAAAACAGTTAATAAAGCATTTGCATGTATTCTCAGCCCAAAACCTTAAAGAGTAAAAGGGAGCAAATGAAACTCACACTACTGTATTTTGTAGAAAAAATACATATGACGATATTGAACATCTGAACAAAGCAGGGTTGGCCTCGGATTCACGAACCTATATCAATTATATATATTAAAACACATAATCGTAATCAAATAAATATATTTATTATTTTTAATGATATACTTGTTAAATTATTTATTATATAGATACAGATATATTTAATTTATATATTTTATTTAACTAGTATTTATCTTTCATTATAACATATTAATAATAATAATAATTTATATTAGGGTTTATATATGATAAAATATATATGTACCTATTAATTTGATATATTTTATATATAGCTTAGTTACTATCTTGTTAATAATAAAATCAAAGAGATATGTGGTATTAATATTCTTATAATGTATTTTTATATAAAAATATCTATTGGTAGTAATACTAATAATAATAATAATTATGAATACAACAGTTTTACTACTATTGATAATAATAATAATAATAATAATAATAATAATAATAATAATAATAATAATAATAATAATAATAATAATAATAATAATAATAATAATAATAATAATAATAATAAAGATAATAAAAATAATACTTAAAAATAATAACGATTAAGTTTTATGATTTAACTTATAGCATCCATATATATCCTGTCCATATAATAATAACGTTGTTTTAAATACTCAATATCTTAATTATAGCATTAAGCGTAATCGCATCCATATTACTCTTATATATAACAGAAACGTTTTCACGAACGCAACAAGTTTATATCTAATCTTATCAATATCATATGTAATTACATTATATACCTTTATCGTATCCTAATTACTCATAAACCTATCTCTTCTTATATTATACATAATCTCTAATTATAATACATAATCATAACCATATTTACTATCATATTAATAGTTCTAAATCTATATTTTCTTTTACATCATATTAGTTAATAATCATGATAATAATAATAATAATTGTTTGTGATAATAATAATAAAACTCGTACTCTTCATAATACTTACAATATGAACAAATAATAACATTAATACTTGGTAACAACAATAATATTAATATTCATAATAATATAAATGTTAATAGAAATAAATATTAATAAGGAAACTACCTTTAAAACTTGTTCTAAAAAAAGAAGGCCCAAACCGGGCTTGAACCCCCGACCTCTCGTTCTGTTCTAACGTCCTGAAACCATCCCACCATCCTTGCTTTTCTGATTAAAACTCTCAACTATATTTATTTAACCAAGTATTCTGTGTTATTCTAACTCCTTCTTCTTCACCAATTCAATCCATTCCAAAACTCTTTTCTATTCTTGATAACTAATACGTAATCGAATTTGGGACTAAATATCCAACACTTAACCATTTATTTGAGATTAAATAAAAAATAAAAAAAAATGAATCAAATACTGTTGTCGTCGCTGTTGCTTAAAAAAAAAAATTAAACTTTGATTAAGAGTACGTTTTAGCTAGAGGTTATAACACAAAATCTATTTTAATTCACTCATAAAATCTTCCTCAAACGTTAATTGAATCAGAAATATAAACATAACCTCGAATTTCTTCAAGAACACAATATGTTGACTTTTTACTTTTAATCTTTGACTTCGAAATTCATCTTCGATTTTGCAAATTAGAATTTGAAATTTTACAGATAGTACGAATAGAGGATTTCCAACAAGACTGTATTTTTAGTTTTTGAAATGGTAAACAATTTCGAATTATGAGATAAATTGTTAGCAACAGAGGCTATCGTAAATAAAAAAAAATCAACTGAATTGCCAACTTGGTTCTGTTTGAAAGTAGTTGTAATTGCTATAAAGGGTAAGAAGAAAGAAAAAAAACGACTGAATTCCTTGATAACACTGAGCAATAGATTTATTATATTGAGGACTGGGTTGTTAGTTTCATTCGATGCCAACAGAGAGAAAACAAAAGAAAGAAAAAAATATCAGATATGGATTGGAAGCATTATATGATACTGATATAGACTTCTAACAGAATTTGTTGTGTAATGGGTAAATTGATATCGAACACAGAATAATCTGAAGACAGAATTCCATCGTGATGCCAGCTGGTTGAATTATTTGGGTCCTTTATTCTATACTTTATTAATTAATTTTAATAATTAATATTAATAATAATAATAATATATAAAAAAATACTAATAATAATAATTATAGAATTTAATAACAATCATAACACTATTAATAATACAATAACAAAATAATACCAATAATAAGTATAATGATAAGAGTAATAAAAGTATTGATAATAATAACTATAAAATCAATAATAACAATATCATTTTTGATAATAATAACAATAATACTAATTATAATAATATTATTAATAATAACAATAATATTAATAATATTAATATCATATCAATTTATATATACCAACTTATCATACACAATTTCATATATATATATATATATACATATATATATATATACATATATATATATATATACATATATATATATATATATATATATATATATATATATATATATATATATATATATATATATTTTATATTAGATGTAATAATATTAAGGGTACAAATATTATTAGTAATATTAATAATAATAATGAAAATAATAATAGTGATTTTAATATAACAAATCATATTGTTAATGTATAATTATATTTAATATATTAATTGTATATATTATAGTTGTACCACATATAACATATGTTGAATATTATTTATTCATTTTAATATAAATACATTATAACATTTGTGTTTGTATAATAATTTTGATTGTTTTATATATTTATAAGTATTATATATATATATATATATATATATATATATATATATATATATATATATATATATATATATATATATATATATATATATATATATATATATATATTTACTTGACATGTTATTTTCTTTTATAAATATAAATTTCGACATATAATATCTATAGCTTTTATATATATTTATATATGCGTTTTTAGTTACAAACAATCGTTCGTGAATCGTCGGAAATGCTCAAAGGTAAAATGATCTCATGAAAATAGTTCAAAATTTTGGAGACACAGTTTAGTAGACTTTGCTTCTCATGCCGAAATCATATAAAGATTAAGTTTAAATTTGGTCGGAAATTCCCGGGTCATCACAAGAACATCCCAAGAACAGACACCAAGTCGTGACTTACAGCCATTAATCAGTGTGGATCTTTAATCCGCTCAAAAACGTGTTTTAGTCATAACGGGTGATCCGTGGCTCGGATTTCGATGACCCGAACATGAAAGTTCATCCCATCATCAATCCTAACACACTAGTACACCCTAAAGACTCTAAAAATGGTCACAAAGTCAGGCCATACCTGTACCAATTCGTTTTCACCTTTTAATTCCAATTAAACACCATTTTGATCATAACTTATGTTCCGGGAATCGAAATAACATGAATTCGGAGTCTAAAATTAATGTCTTGATGAGAGGAACTCATATAGACACTTTAATTTCACTTTTATATCAATTGTGTTTACAGAACCAATCAAACAAACCGCTGTCCCAAATCAATCACACCAAAAACATGAATTAACGAGCATTTCTACGCATACTATCAATAATACAATAACATACAATCATCATACTATCATAATATCATATAAAACAGTAAATTAAAGAAAAATCAAAAAGTTAGGGTTAGGGTTTATACCCTAATCAAAAATTGATTTATATGAACGCGTAGAGAAGAACGAAAGCAATCCGATTATACTAAAAGCCCTATGATCTAAGCTCTTGATTGATTGAAGATGATAATGTTTTTGTTGATGGTGGCGATGGCTAGGGAGGAGAACAAGAGGAGAGGAGAAAAAAAATAAAGTGTTGATTAAAATGAAAGAGTAGTGAGGAAGTTAGGTTAAGGAAATGTCAAGTTACAAAGTTTGACACTTCACCCCCTCCCATGGGGATTTTTGGCTGAATTTTGAATGGGGGTGGGCCCCAAATGGCCCACAATGATTAATGACTAAAATCTTGTGGCCCGAAAACCCGAACGAAGCCCGAAATGCGAAAACACCGCTACGCGATTAAATATTCGGAGAGATAACACATACGCGACAAATAAAATGTATAAACACTATATATAATCATATGATATTAAAATATCATATTAAAATAATTAAGATTCAAAAGTCTCAAAAGTCTGACCGTTGGTTTGAAAACCGAAATGATTCGCCGGATAGAAATCCGCGACACGTAGAAACGTACAATTTAAAATATGAATACAAATATTCACATAGCATATAATAATTAATATATTACTACTAAAATAACAATATAGGTCATAGAAATGACGTGGCACGAATAACAATTAACGGTCATTAAATAATTAACGGTAAAAGATAACGAAAAAAGTAGGGTCGTTACAGTACCTTCCCGTTACGGAAATTTCGTCCCGAAATTTAAGCAGGTGCAGGGGTTGACTCAGCATCTGGGAACAAATGCGGGTACTTCTGCTTCATCTGATCTTCACGCTCCCAAGTGAACTTGGGACCGCGTCTGGCGTTCCATCTAACTCGAACAATAGGAATTCTACTCTGCTTAAGAGTCTTAACCTCTCGATCCATAATTTCAACAGGTTCCTTAATAAAATGAAGTTGCTTATCAACATGAAGTTCCTCCAGAGGAATAGTTTCATCAGCCTCGGCCAAACCCTTCTTCAAATTCGACACGTGAAAAACATCGTGAACAGCACTGAGTTCTTATGGAAATTTCAAACGATAAGCCACGGGTCCAACTCTCTCAATAATCTCAAACGGTCCAAAAAAACGAGGATTCAACTTTTCTCTCTTACCAAATCGTATCACACCCTTCCAAGGTGATACTTTTAACATAACACGGTCATCGACCTGATACTCAATATATTTCCTTCTCCTTGTGGCATAGCTCTTTTGCCAACTTCTGGCAGTTCTCAATCTTTCTTTAATCTGTACAATTTTCTTGGTAGTCTCATGAATAATTCTTGGACATGTGAGTTGAGCATCCCCAACCTCATTCTAACAGACAGGAGACCTACACTTTTTGCCATACAGAGCTTCAAACGGTGCGGCCTTGATACTTGCATGATAACTGTTGTTATAAGAAAATTCAGCCAACATCAAGTATCTATCCCAACCATTACCAAAATCAATTACGCATGCCCTCAACATGTCTTCCAACGTTTGGATGGTCCTTTCACTCTGACCATCCGAATGTGGATGATAAGCGGTGCTCATACCCAATTTAGTTCCCAAAGCATCTTGTAAGGACTTTTAAAACCTCGATGTAAATTGACTGTCTCGGTCCGAAATAATCGATACAGGAACACCATGTCTCGAAACAATCTCCTTCAAATACAAACGAGTAAGCTTCTTCATTGAATCTGTTTCCTTAATTGGCAAGAAATGAGTTGACTTAGTGAGTCGGTCAACAATCACCCAAATGGTATCATAACCACCCACAGCTCTTGGTACCTTCGTAATTAAGTCCATCGTATTACCTTCCCACTTCCACTCGGGAATTTCAGGTTGCACCAAAGGTCCTGACTATTCTGATGTTCAGCTGTAACCTTAGCACTGGTCAAACACTTAGCCACATACGTAGCCACATCAGCCTTCAAATGAGGCCCCCAATACAGCTCCTTAAGATCATGATACATCTTTCCTGAACCAGGATGAATAGAGTACCTAGACCTATGAGCCTCCTCTAGAACAAGTTGTCGCAGATCACCAAACTTCGGAACCCAAAGGCGCCCCGCAAAATACCGAGTACCATCGGTTCGTACCTCTAACTGTTTACACAAGCCTCGGACATTCCCGTTACAAAATTCTCCTCCTTCAAGGCTTCTTGTTGTGCCTCAAGAATCTGCCTAGCGAGGTTTGTTCGAATTGTCATATTCAAGGCCCTAAACCTGCGAGGTTCAGCCCCTTTCTTTACGACTTAACGCATCAGCCACAACATTGGCCTTTCCCGGATGATATAAAAGCTCACAATCATAATCATTCAACGTCTCAATCCATCTTCATTGCCTCATATTCAACTGTTTCTGATCAAGGATATGTTGAAGACTTTTGTTATCGGTGTACACAGTACTTTTGACCCCATAAAGATACTGTCCCCAAATCTTAAGCGCAAACACAATAGCTCCCAATTCTAAATCATGGGTTGTATAATTCTGTTCATGGATCTTTAGCTGACCTGACGGGTACGCAATAACTTTCTTTCACTGCATCAAAACACAGCCAAAGCCCTGACGTGATACATCACAATAAACCACAAAATCATCATTACCCTCAGGTAGTGACAATATCGGAGCGGTAGTCAACTTCTTCTTCAAAATCTGAAAAGCATTCTCTTGTTCATCCTTCCACTCATATTTCTTCCCCTTGTGCGTTAAAGCAGTCAGAGGTTTCGCTATACAAGAGAAATCTTGAATGAACCTTCTATAGTAACCTGCCAACCCTAGAAACTGACGAATCTGAGTAGGAGTTTTTGGAATTTCCCACCTTTCAATCGCATTAATTTTAGCAGGATCAACTTTTATTCCCTGTTCACTAACAATATGTCATAGGAATTGAACTTCTCTTAACCAGAAAGCACACTTAGAGAACTTAGCGTACAACTCTTCTTTTCTCAATAAATCAAGCACTAACTTCAAATGTTCTTCGTGCTCTTCAGCATTCTTAGAATAAATAAGGATGTCGTCGATGAAAATAATAACGAATTTGTCCGGATAGGGTCTACACACACGGTTCATGAGGTCCATGAACACAGTAGGTGCATTTGTCAATCTGAACGGCATAACAAAGAATTCAAAGTGACCATAACAGGTGCGAAAAGCAGTTTTTGGAACATCAGATTCTTTAACACGCAACTGATGATAGACGGAACGAAGATCGATCTTAGAATAAACAGACGAACCTTGAAGCTGATCGAATAGATCATCAATTCTCGGAAGAGGGTAACGGTTTTTAACAGTAAGCTTGTTCAATTCACGATAATCAATACACCATCGGAACGATCCACCCTTCTTCTTAACAAACAAAACAGAGGCTCCCTAAGGGGACGAACTGGGACGAATGAAATATAGTTGCAACAATGAAGGAAGAAATATATGGAGTAGTCACATAAGTGGCATAGATATTTAAGGCAATTCTCTCAAAGGAAATAACGAGGATCATGGATTTCAAAGTAAATTTTCATTACATTTTCGAAAGGAAGACATACGAAAGGTGTGATATTTCAACGAGAGTGAACTCCCTTGCTCAATGAGCGAGGAAATCTAGGATTCATCCATATTCTTAAATTTATGTGCGGATGAAAAGAACGCGAATCATGGGTTATAAAGAATGGTCGACTCCAGGTGGGATGAATCTCCAAAAATAATTTCGTGCACCTCAAAGTATTGAATCCTAGGATTGATGTTTACGAAGGTGTTGCGGTTGACAGCGAATATTGAGAGTAGAAACTCCTCAAACGGTCTAGTGTAATATATATCCATGATACCCATTATAACAACAGTTGGGGTAGAAACCCACCTAGCGCCTTTTCTACAATAGGGTGACCACCAAGCGTATCCCAGAAAATTGATTTATCGGTCCGTGTTTCGGCCATGTCCAACCATAAGAGGGAAAATTTTATGAGCGCAAAGACTTTCCAACAAATTTTATAAAACCGGCATCCAAAGTGGCATAAGAGTTTCTATTAATGAACTTAATGGTAAGTTTCATCCTTAAACCGAGGATGAGAAGAACTGTGATCCAGACACTCTGTAGGGTAATGCGAAAAGTTGATAAAATTAATCAAAGGAGTTTTGAAAAGCTTTAAACGTTTGATGTGACAACATAAACGGAACGAAGTTCTTAGTAATTTAGAAGTATGTACAATGTGTACCATTTTAAATAAAATAATCTGACTTAATTAAACAACTCAATAAAGGTGTGGTTTTAAAATAATTTTGAAGGTATAATTTAGTATGTACTAATCAAAATAGGTTAAGGTAAACTTATTCATTTGAATTCATACGTACATATACGATTTTATAAATTGTATACATGACAAAATATTTCATTACTTCTATTCGCCCATAAATCTGTGAGAACCACCCAATTAAACAAATGTGTAAAACTCCTGATGATAAACAGAGTATCTGTATTTCAGAGGTTATAAATTGAAGTAAGATTGTGAAAGATCGAGTAAATGACCTGAATCGTCGTGCGACATTTGACCAACAAATGTTACGAGGTCATGAAAACCAATGAGTTAAATGTTGTTTTGACTATTATCAGGACATAAGTCCTTGGGCCAAAACTGTTCCCGAGCGAAGCCGTTGCTAACAAGCTAGTTATGAAAGGGTAGAACATGAGATAGATAATCTAGTTAAGACGAGCTCCTCGTATATCAACAAATAAGATAATGAATATTTTTCCTACCCATGTAATACATCGGAATTTCTAAATGAGTAGTGTAAAAATTTTCTTTGACTCACTTTCTATTCCTCATGTCACAATATTGAGACTTCTTTATGAATTAACGTAATATAATCACGTTGGCCTGACGCCATTATATTTCACTAATTCATAGTTCCATTCCAATAGCACTACATGAGGTCAGGACACGCGATCAACCTCAAATTTCCACACAATTTCTCTAAAACGATTTCTTAAACAATGTGCTAAGGATAGCACAAGAGACAAAAACATCAAAAGTAATGAATAGGAGTAACGATGACATAAAAATGTCTTCGAGGTACCAAGAATCTCTAAAAGTCAAGAATGACGTTTTCCGGTTCAAAAACCAAAGCACATAGGCACAACGGCACAAAGGCACGTAATATAACAAGAATGTTATATACCTAAACATAATAGCTGATATTGAAATGCCGAGCATTTAGAAGTCAAAAATGACATCTCGCGTAACATAACTCAAACGTCAAACACATAAACATAATATATGACATAGGAATGTCGAGAATTTCAGAAGTCAAGAATGACATCCCTCGGTTTCACTATCCGAGGTGTTCTTATAAAAGATAAACTCGCATGAGTCGGAGAATACGTTTAAATCGGAATGGGAGTTCCTCCCGGATTCAGAACATAACAGAGATGTATGTATGATAACAATATACATGGCAATACGATACAAATAATCACATATAATAATATATAATAGGTCGGGCTGTAGACTAGACTCACTAATGCACCCTATTGACTCAGGTAACGCCATCAATGCAGCCTAATTCCCTACAACCAGAGCTCTGATACCAACTTTAATGACCCGTCAAAGTACACTTGACGACCATCGTTATCTTGGTCCCACAGCTTGATCATAACTCTATATGAATTTGATAAATAACCTTGCATTCTTTATTTAAAAATGATTTCCTATAAAGGAAACCTACTAAAATATGTAAGTTTAGAAAAATCATACATTATTACTTAACCAAAAGTTGACCAAAACAAAGTCAACAACATCCACTATTAAATGTATCAAAATAGAATGCAAGTTATTGTTTAACAAAAGCTGCCATCATAAATATGCAGACTCTCTAAGCACAGCGGAAGCAATCAATCATGAACCTGAGAATAAAACATGCGAGTAACTGTCAACAAAAATGTTGAGTGAATTATAGGTTTAATATTGCAAACAATATTTAATAAAAACCATAAAAATTTATGTTTGAAAACATAAAAACTCCTTTTTAGACCACAAAATTATATGCTAGAAAACATATACAAATATTATTCCATTTTCCGTGAGCTACCCGGTAACCACTTAACCATTTATTTACCCTTACCAAACACAATAAATAATATACACCGAACAAGTGTATCTACAACAAAATACGAAGTACTAAACATTCCGATTATAAATTGCTAGCGCGACTAGCTCGAAATGGGGTTGTCAAACCTGATAGATCTATCCATAGGATTCGCGTTCACCAGTAGAAACCAGTGATTACAATTACCAGATTAGGGAATATCTTTGTTCGACTCACAATGAATAATTTAAACCAACTTCCACTTGTCCAAAATATAAAATAAATTGCATGTATTCTCATCCCAAAAGATTTAAAATAGAAAAATTGGACTATAACTCACCTTAATAGCAAACGAAGTAACCACACAAATAAGCGAACAGCAATTGAAGTAAAGTGATCAGGAATGATCACAACACCGACCTATAAATAAAGTAGGTCGATATAAATAACTAACTTAGGTCAAGTCTTAGTATGATAGCTATTGTACATGTTGCAAGTAGACATAGAACAATACTCAACATGCATCGGTTTGATCGGAACAGCGTACGGACACACACTTTCTATTTTTAGAAAGTTTCTATTTTTAGCAGGTTTCCATTTTTAGAAAGTTTCTATTTTTGGAAAGTCTCTATTTTTGGAAAGTTTCTATTTTAGGAAAGTTTCTATTTTTGGAAAGTTTCTATTTTTGAAAAGTTTCCAAATTTAGAAAGTTTCTATTTTTAGAAAGTTTTAAGTTAGGAAAGTTTCCTTATTTAGAAAGTCAACAAAAGTCAACTGAAAGTCAAAGTCAACCGAAAGTCAACTCAAAAGTCAACCTCGGTCAAACATAGTCAACATTAATTTTAAAAGTATAAGTTATAATAATAATATAAGTTATAATGTTAATTAAAGTTAAATATGTATAATTATGTCATAACATAAGTTTAATTAAATTAAAATGAATTATTAAAGTTAACATAAGTTTAATGATATATTTAATATAACATAAGTATTTAATTAATTAATTAAATATTAGTCATAATATAAGTATTATTAATTAATAAAAAATTTTAAATCATATCATAAGTATTATTAATTAATAATGAATTATTAATCAAATCATAAGTTTCTAATTATAATTATTAAATCATAAGTATTTAATAATTAAATTATAATTAAATAATAACTAAGCCTTATAATAATTAAATAATTAATTAATCCTTATTATAAGTCTTATTATAATAATTTCATAATATAAGTTTAATACTTATCATAAGTATTTTCCATTAATAATAAAAGAATTATTAATCATAAGTTTAATTAAAAGTTTAATTAAATCATAAGTAATAACTAAATGATATAATAAATATATATCATAAGTCTTAAATTATAATAATTACTTTTTATATCATAAGTAATTTAATAATAATGAAAATCATTATTTATATCATAAGTTTTATTTAATAACCATAAGTTTTATTTAAAAGTTCATCGGGTCATAACTTGAGCCCCGGGAATCAGTTTTCGACGAGTCTTATATATATCTTCGCCTAAACAACCCACCCAACACCTTAGTGTGCTCAAGAACATCCCAAGAACATCCACCAAGTCGTGACTTACAGCCATTAATCAGTTTGGATCTTTAATCCGCTCAAAAACGTGTTTTAGTCATAACGGGTGATCCGTGGCTCGGATTTCGATGACCCGAACATGAAAGTTCATCCCATCATCAATCCTAACACACTAGTACACCCTAAAGACTCTAAAAATGGTCACAAAGTCAGACCATACCTGTACCAATTCGTTTTCACCTTTTAATTCCAATTAAACACCATTTTGATCATAACTTATGTTCCGGGAATCGAAATAACATGAATCCGGAGTCTAAAATTAATGTCTTGATGAGAGGAACTCATCTAGACACTTTAATTTCACTTTTATATCAGTTGTGTTTACAAAACCAATCAAACAAACTGCTGTCCCAAATCAATCAAACCAAAAACATGAATTAACGAGCATTTCTACGCATACTATCAATAATACAATAACATACAATCATCATACTATCATAATATCATATAAAAACAGTAAAATTAAAGAAAAATCAAAAAGTTAGGGTTAGGGTTTATACCCTAATCAAAAATTGATTTATATGAACGCGTAGAGAAGAACGAAAGCAATCCGATTATACTAAAAGCCCTATGATCTAAGCTCTTGATTGATTGAAGATGATGATGTTTTTGTTGATGGTGGCGACGGCTAGGGAGGAGAATAAGAGGAGAGGAGAAAAAAAATAAAGTGTTGATTAAAATGAAAGAGTAGTGAGGAAGTTAGGCTAAGGAAATGTCAAGTTACAAAGTTTGACACTTCACCCCTCCCATGGGGATTTTTGGCTGAATTTTGAATGGGGGTGGGCCCCACATGGCCCACAATGATTAATGACTAAAATCTTGTGGCCCGAAAGCCCGAACGAAGCCCGAAACGCGAAAACACCGCTACACGATTAAATATTCGGAGAGATAACACATACGCGACAAATAAAATGTATAAACACTATATATAATCATATGATATTAAAATATCATATTTAAAATAATTATGATTCAAAAATCTCAAAAGTCTGACCGTTGGTTTGAAAACCGAAATGATTCGCCGGATAGAAATCCGCGACACGTAGAAACGTACAATTTAAAATATGAATACAAATATTCACATAGCATATAATAATTAATATATAACTACTAAAATAAAAATTTAGGTCATAGAAATGACGTGGCACGAATAACAATTAACGGTCGTTAAATAATTAACGGTAAAAGATAACGGAAAAAGTAGGGTCATTACAAGTACCAATAGTGATGAATGATCCTAGCTTAATCTTGATGTTAAAAGAGTGGAGATTGACTTGCAGCCTTCCTTGAACCTTGAAAATCGTATTAGAACTGAGGGAGAACGTAGTAGTGAAGGTATATGAAGTATGTAACCAAAGTCTCTCTTAAATAGGCTAAAAAGTTAGGTAAAATGGCCAGAAATTGACAAGATGCGCCGCATCTCTTTGGGATGCGCCGCATCTCTTTACGTTCAGTAGATTCCAGCTCGATTCTGCACTCAGGACTGTCGGCAGGGGAGTAGATGAGCCGCATCTGGGATAGATGCGCCGCATCTGGCTTGGATGCGCCGCATCCATCTCAGATGTGCCGCATCTAAGGTTGTTTTGGTCCAGAATTCTTTATGCTCCGCATATGAAACTGTTGGGAGTTATTTGGTGCAGAGATGCACCGCATCTAAGAGAGATGCGCCACATTTGGACCTATTTCAGTGGTTTCGGGCTGTTTTACGCGTACAATCTTCATTTTGACTCTGTTTTCGCTGTTGGTCTTCATTTATTCATTCACAATGGACTTTTACAAATATACACGAATTACAATACATACGTACAACAATTACATACAAATTGAACAACTTTGGATCGAAATAACGGCAATAAACATGTGTAATTTTGGCGTTATCAAAATCCCCACACTTAAACCTTGCTTGTCCTCAAGCAAGACTTACAAGAAATCGAAACTTACAATAGTGAACACACTTATTTAATTGAGAACACAAAAATGGGAATCACACTCACTCGATATAGTACACAAGATACACAAGTTATTTAGTAACACAATAACTCACGCTATGTGGAACACACACTCGGGTCACAATATATACACTTACACTTTTTATTTCACACACGAATCAAACTCACGCGTTTTGAGTATACACAACCCTTAGGAGTACACACGCTTTTATTTATTTCACAATGTAATACACACACTTTTATTTATTTCACAATGTAATACACACACTTTTAGTAAATACACAAAATGAAATCACACCAAAGTCGAAAGGTGGGTTTTAAAGTCCACATTTCTTAAAAATTTGGATCCTTAGGGAAATTGGGACCTTTACGAAAAACCTTTTATATTTTGAAAATTAGACATGTTAGTTTTTTTTACACTAACAAGTTTTCCGATTTTAACCTCAAAGTCCGGTTGAGGGTAACTGAAAACCGAAGCCTCAGTCGGCGCTTAGTAAGCTACTTGCCCCCATGATTGAAGTATCATGGAACTTGAAACCGGATGTCCTAAAAATGGTTTTACACAATATAGTTCATAAAATAACATAAGTTTTTGGAAGAAACTATATCATGTCCAAATATCATCGGTGAACCATGAGTTTGCACACCTCAATTTGTTATGGCATATGTATGTTGGCCGCAGTCAACATAGATGCGGTTGATCTTTCCGGAGATCATCCATCTAGGGATTAGATTCATTAGTCTTAAAAGCTAATTTGCAATGTGCCCCCCATTGTACGAGACAGATCCATCTCATGGTTAGGATAAGTTTGACCACCAAAAACCCTGTTTGATGCTGAGGTGAGGTGGATTTCCAGCCGATAATAGAGATGACTTTTCAAGATTTTTCGTCAACCTACAGCTGTTCTGGACTACATCTTCTAACATAAGTTAGCAAGTGTGTCATATTGGAAGACTTGACTTCCTTTACAATCCTTACATAGATGAGCATTGGATTAGATTGTTAGAACAATAAATTACTTGATGATTCTTTTTCATTCAGAATGTGGTATAGCATGATGATTATATCTTTTATATGACTACTAGTTTTATGATTTTTAACAAAATATAACTCAATCATTTGGTTGTTTCTTAATTTGTTTTGTGATAATAATTTCGGTGTATACACCTAGTTTTAAAATCTACAAATTTTAAATAAAATTTAAATTTATGAAGATAAAAGTTTAAAATTTTTTACCATTTTAAGCCTTTTTAACCAAAATCAAAAACCCGAAAGAATTTATAACTTCCTCCCCACACTTGAGTTCATGTATCGCCCTCGTTACATGAAATCAGAAAAATTTAAATTCAAGAGGGTTAGAGAGTGTAAGAGAGTTTATTACTTTCAACGTCTAAAACCGAAGTTTACGGGATGATGGCGCTGAACTGAATGCCCGCATAAGAACATCATCCGCTTCTTGCAATCACAAAACAATCATCAATCAAGTATGTGCTGAACTTACTGTCAGTCTTTGTAAAAATGCAGCATATAGCACAATTCTCACCTGTATCAATTCAAACAAAGCAAACATACGATTCACACAAATAAATAGGGGTGTACTCCATGTACTAAAAACCCCACTTATAATTATCTAAATTATTCAAATTACAATCATCTAAAATACTATCAAGTTATTACACACCAAACATAAAGATAAATTGTTTTTGAAACAAACCAACATCAATCAAACCGTTTACACACTTCACTAATAATCATGTCAACTTCAGAAGAATCCCTAAAAAGAGTTACTTGGGCTAGCTCCACCTTCATTTTGGTTTCCCGCATCGTCGTCCTGAAATATTGAGGGGTTGTACCCCTGATAAGTTGCTTGAGCAGGGACGACATCGGTGTCTTCAGTAGGCGGGTTAGGAGGAGGAGGATAAGGCGCAGGATATGGATCACCCATTCGAACTCATGGTTCGTATGTAGGCCAAGGAGAGGTGGTATAGTTAGCGGGATCTGCAGCATATGACACAGTCTGTTCATGTATCCAGTTAAGCTGATTTTGCTGCCCCGCTTGAGTGTATCGCGTTCGATCATTCCCTACATTAATGTAATGTTGCATCTCCCTGTTACCTATATCGTAGTGATCAATTACCTTTTGGGTGTTTCGATCATTATGGAGTCGCAAATCCGAAAACTGTCGCGCCATGTAAGCCTCCCAATCATTTCCTGGACCCGAACTACTTCCAACATTCGGCTGTGGATCTGGCTGCGGTTGTGGTTGTTGTGGTTGCCTGTTTACGGGATCTACATACCTAGTTAGAAGGCCGTTCGACCCCCTCGTCAAAATGTTTGCCCTTGTATAGCTTACTCTATCAAAGGCAATCATATGTTTCTCCTCTAACCCACTTATATTAATACAAAAATGTTGGGCAATCCTGGTTACAAAATGGCTGCCCATGATTGGTGTAATCTTTTTCCTTTCTTCGAGAAGGAAAGTGAGAATCATTCGTGGAATATGAACACGGGATTGATCCATTATCGCGTGAATGTACCAGATATCCAAGTTGGTAACTTTTTCACTACTGTCTTTTCGAGAGTTTATGGTACTTGAAATGAATCTTTGGACGTATCGATGCTCGTAGGTACGTAGCTTGCCACAAGTCTGCTTGCTTGCACTATATGCGCTATTGCTCATATACACCCATGCTTCTGAATGATTAAAAGAAGAAACATAGTATATATATTGATTAAAGTAATTTTGCATTAATTGATGTGGCAACCCTTCATAGATATCCAACTCCTTTACAAATTATAGCAGTGTTAATGTTTGGTCTTGTCCTCCAAGACGAAATCTCATAAAGGTACCGGATGTTGGTGACGTGTAATCAACCCTAAGTGAACCAACGAATTCTTTGACTAAAAGTGGGTACACTCTTTCTTGCATTCTGAACAGGTTTTCCCATGCATATATTCGATGGCCTTGATACGTTACTCGAAAAAGGTTGCGAAAATTTTGATATTCGCCGGCTTCTTCTAATGGTGTCCAATCGATATATTTCCCTGGATATACGTCTTTGTGTAGAAGTGCCTTCATCCGTTCATGATATTCCGGATGCCTCAAAACTGCGTTGATCCATGGATCCGGAGTGGTTAATCCACTGACATTTAACTGCCAGTTGTCAATATCCATTTCTTCCTCTTCAACAGCATTTTCTTCTTCACTTGTTTCCTCATCTACAATTGTCGGGGCTTTTTGCTTCTTTGATTTTGGGTTTGATGATGATGCTCTAGTCTACAAAAACACAACAAAACCAAAAAAACAAAACAACAAACCAAGTTGATTAGCGTTAAAGAAATTCAAAACATCTTTCATATTGTACAAGCCAAAACCATGTAGAACATGTTATATCGTACGCATTACACAAACTCTCATGTCAAACATGATTCTATCATGGATGTACTTATCTCATTTTTAACAAACATGTACTAATATGACTCATAATCTTTATCACTTCATAAGTTCAATCATATCTAGCATAATTAGTTTCACCAAAACAAGTATATGAAACCATTAGCATTCATCAATAAGCATGTCAAACAATATGCAATCAATTGTTAGCATACAATCCTTAACTTTCACAAATAAAACTTTTGAATTCGAACAAACACTAAGTTAAGGCGTATATGAGTTTAGCATAATCAATGAATTGCTTTAATTCCACTTAGAACACTCACTTAGTCAACAAAAGTTAAAATCCCCAATTTAAGAACCCTAACATTCAATAATTTGTGTAATCGTGTAATTCAACTAAGGTTCATGCGGATTTGCCAATGTATACTAGTAATTGAACTCTAAAGCATCCCAATTTAAACAAGTAATGGTCATTTTTTCAAAATCCCCAAATTCATGAAGAACCCTAATTTCTAAAGTAAATTTTTGAGCAATTAAGCATGAAATTTGAGCATGAATAAGGATTAGTAACAACAATACAAGCATATAATGACCAAAAAGTTGATGTGTCAAAACATAACCTTTAAAATGAAGACAATATGCTTAATAATTAACACATAATACAGGCAACTAAAACCCGATCATGCAGTAACTAGCAAGTAAATTGACCAGTTCGATCCACAGGGAGAAGTTTGTTTTTAAGATTTTACCACGATTAATTATTCTAAAAGGGGGGTTTTGTGTTTGAAGTTGTATTTTCGTTTAACGAAACAGTAAATAAATTTAGTAATTAACAAGAATGAGAATGCGATGTTTACTTCTATGTTTGATAAATGACAGGGATTGTTCTTCTATAATTAAAACCGTTATGTAATAGTTACAATAGAGCAGTTTATATCAATTTCACAATTTCTATAAACTTAAGAGCTATGTTTAATCAACAAGATTCTTTCGTGGTTGAATTCACATAAAACCTAGTTTACTAAACTCACTCTAAGTAAACTACATGATTGTATATCCTAAATATCGTTCAATTAACATCCTATACTCACATATAGGTGGCTAGATCACTAGGTGTTGAAGTATAAGCTATGATCTTTGATAAATTCACATAAACCAAGTCATAACTTACATAATTGAACTAGGATACAAGGATGATTACAACTATGGATCTTTTGAAAGAACATGGTGATTTAGATTGATTAACTAACTAGATTCAACCCGGTTAAACTCACGTGAAACCTAAATTACAACAATCACTTGAGGTAATTTCATAACTATGTTGCTTTGGAATTTATTAAATTACCGAATTAAACACATAACAAAATCACTTAAGTTATGCATCTAATCGTCTAGATTACTAGGTGTATTGAAGTATAGATTGTTTTCCTAGTTAACTCACATTAATAGGTTTGCAATCCATATAATTAAAGTAATGAACTAAGCAAGCATAACAATGGTTCTTATGGTTGAACTAGATAATTTAATCAATCAAACATATATATAACTAGCATAACATCAAAGTATAGAACAATCCCAAGCCATAAATCTTACATTGAAGCAAACACACAAGGCTTTTAGCCAAACATAATCATTGTAGAACTAATGGAATAGTAAATACAATTCAAATTCATGTTTAAAAGATATAGAACAAAAGTACCAATAGTGATGAATGATCCTAGCTTAATCTTGATGTTGAAAGAGTGGAGATTGACTTGCAGCCTTCCTTGAACCTTGAAAATCATATTAGAACAGAGGGAGGACGTAGTAGTGAAGGTATATGAAGTATGTAACCAAAGGCTCTCTTAAATAGGCTAAAAAGTTAGGTAAAATGGCCAGAAATTGACCAGATGCGCCGCATCTCTTTGGGATGCGCCGCATCTCTTTACGTTCAGTAGATTCCAGCTCGATTCTGCACTCAGGACTGTCGGAAGGGGAGCAGATGCGCCACATCCATCTCAGATGCGCCGCATCTGAGGCTGTTTTGGTCCAGAATTCTTTATGCTCCGCATCTGAAACTGTCGGGAGTTATTTGGTGCAGAGATGCGCCGCATCTAAGAGAGATGCGCCGCATTTGGACCTATTTCAGTGGTTTCGGGCTGTTTTACGCGTACAATCTTCGTTTTGACTCTGTTTTCGCTGTTGGTCTTCATTTATTCATTCACAATGGACTTTTACAAATATACACGAATTACAATACATACGTACAACAATTACATACAAATTGAACAACTTTGGATCGAAATAACGGCAATAAATATGTGTAATTTTGGCGTTATCAGTACTCTATTCATCCTGGTTCACGAAAGATGTATCATGACCTGAAGGAGCTATATTGGTGGCCTAATTTAAAAACTAATGTGGCTACGTATGTGGCTAGGTGTTTGACCTGTGCTAAGGTTAAAGCTGAGCATCAGAAACCGTCTGGATTTTTGGTGCAACCTGAGATTCCCGGGTGGAAGTAGGAAGGTATTACGATGGATTTTATTACGAAGTTACCGAGAGTGGTGGGTGGCTATGATACCATTTAGGTTATTGTTGACCGACTCACAAAGTCAGCTCATTTCTTACCGATTAAGGAAACAGATTCGATGAAGAAGCTTACTCGTTTGTACTTGAAGGAAATTGTTTTCAAGACATGGTGTTCCTGTATCTATTATTTCAGACCAAGACAGTCAAGTTACATTGAAGTTTTGGCAATCCTTACAGGAAGCTTTGGGAACAAAGTTGGATATGAGCACCGCTTATCATCCACAGTCAGATGGTCAGAGTGAAAGGACTGTAACATCCCGCATTTTTCCGTTAAATTTATTTTTAACACCGTCTTTTTTTTATAATATCCTTTGTTATCTAAATTCGTACCTTTCGTTAACGAACGTTCTTAATGTTTTCGTTATTTATTTATAACATCACTCGTTTACTCTAGCGTTTTTAAAATATTCGTTTGGTTAATTCCCGCACCTGCTTTGAAACTTGAGGGACTAAACTTGCCAAGAGGGCAAAGGGATGACTAGGTCAACTAGTCAACCTTCACCCTCCTCCATTCATTTCATCCTCCCCATTTCATTACTTCTATTTTTATTCTCTCAAACCCTCAATCACAAAATCATCATCTAAATTCGATCTAGGAGGCTTACAACAAAACAAATTACATATTCGTGATCCTCTCATTATCCTCTACATTTTGGTACCAATTTCATCTCGTTTAGATAACATTTCTAAAACTCTAGATTTCTCTAATTCGTGTTTTTGACTTGAAATGGTGTTAGTTAGTGTCTATGGCTCGTGTCTAGCATGAATATATGAATTATTTGCTCGATCTTGTTGTTTTGCATAAACTAGCATGAACTTGAAATGGGTGTGCTTAATCTTGAATTTTGGATGATTAAATGTTGTTTTAATGTTAAAGTTCATGTATTAAATGTGTTACAAGCATCATTAGCTTCATTTTGATGTGTAGGTTGATTTAGAAAAACTTCATTTGCAAAATGATTGAATTCATGATTTTGGTTAGGGTTTGATGAACTTTAAAATGAACTTTTGATGCTTTGAATGCCATGAAATATTATTAGTAAGTGTTTAGTTATATTGTATGTTTAATTACCTTTGAAACGGCATATCATATGTGTAGATTGGATTCCCGAGTCAAGAAATGCATTTTATGAACTTGAAGCTTTGATTTTGAACGTTTAACGATCATTCGACAAGGTTTTTGTTTTTGTAAATGATGTTTCTGTTTGATGAAATGTGTTTAGTTGTATTCCTTGTCAAAATACCTTTCCAACGATATAAGATACGTGTTTTGAATGTTTACGGTTCATAAGTTATGGTTGTTTGAAGTTGGATTCGTCTAAGTGTTAAATTGCCCCAGAATTGCTGAACCAGACACAGATGCGGCGCATCTGCCTTGGATGAGGCGCATCTGAGGCATACTGCCCAAAAATGTCATTTTTCGTTTAATTCTAGCTATGCTATGCACCCCCGATTGACATGAAACTTGGCCAACATGCTCATATATGACTTCTAAGCTTAGAAAAATAGTTCGGGACCCGAACCGAACGTGTTGACTTCTTCGTTGACTTTGATCAAGTTTGACTTTTAACCAAATATTTTTGCAATCGTTCTAACGTACTTTTATACTTGATTCTTGCATGAAACTTGACAACGTGATTCACATGCTATACTAATCGAGTCGTAACGAGCCATATGACTAATTGAACACATTTTGCCCGACCTTGTGTCGTAACCGGTTAATTGATATAACTTACTTGTTTAGGTCAAGGCTAAACAACTTTCATGCACATGTTTACTTTGTGAAGTACATTTATTACTCTTGCACTCGAGGTGAGATTATAGTCCCACCTTTTCAACAACTTTTATCTCTTTTAAATCGTGGGCTGAGAAACATATACCTGGTTACATCTTGTACTACTTACTTTTATGTTTTGAACACAAGTTCGATGAAACAAATATTCCACAGCAAGTTTGAACAAAAAATCCTCAATTCGATTATCATTAGTTACACTTGCAGGGTGTAAGCGAGAACTTATGTTGTATGGCCATACGGGTTTGACAAACCCTCATTCGGACGGTTCGCTACCGTTATTTCGGATGGAATGTATTTTCGAGAAATAGTGTATGTTCTAACACTATTGTGATGGGGTTCTATGGAAGGAAAGTTAAGCCTTGATAATTGGGTGCTCGCGAACTTATTTTGGAATGCAAACTATTTGGATGATCAATTTTATGGAAATACAAAATCTTGTGGTTCAAAAACTTACGTTTTCAATTACACCTATAATTTCACCAACGTTTTTCATTGACAGTTTTTCTATATGTTTCTCAGGTTCATACTTGGCTACTTGATACATGCTTCCGCACACTTTGATTACTTGTTTGGAGTCAAGCATACATGCATACGCTAGCGATAGCACTTTTGTATTCAAACTTAAACATATTGTTTACATACTTACACTATTTATAGCAACCGTGATTTTTAACTTATATTATGTCGCAAGTTTATTTCATTTATACATTACTACTTTTGTAAACTTAAACTTGTTTTCGATCCGTTTGGTAAACTAATCTTTGTAAGTCTTGTACGTTTCAAATGAATGCGACATAATTTTGGTCAAACGTGTCTCATTTAGGAACCACGACAACGTAACAGGACCTAAGTTAATGACGCCGTCAATGACGATTTTGACGGGTCGTTACAAGGACCATTCAATTGTTAGAAGACATGTTATGAGCGTGCGTCATTGATTTTGGTAATGGTTGGTATAGATATTTGCCGTTGGCTGAATTTTCTTATAATAACAGCTATCATGGAAGTATTAAAGCCGCACCGTTTGAAGCACTGTATGGTAGAAAGTGTAGGGGTCCTATCTATTGGAATGAGGTTGGGGATGCTCAACTCATAGGCCCATAAATTATTCATGAGACTACCGAGAAGATCGTACAGATGAAAGAAAGATTGAGAACCGCCAGAAGTCGGCAAAAGAGTTATGGCCGATAAGAGAATGAATGATATAGAATTTCAGGTTGGTGACCGTGTTATATTGAAGGTATCACCTTGGAAAGGTGTGGTACGATTTGGTAAAAGAGGAAAGTTGAATCCTCGTTTTGTTGGACCGTTTGAGATTACTGAGAGTGTTGGAACCGTGGCTTATCGTTTGAAATTGCCACAAGAACTCAGTGCTGCTCATGACGTTTTTCATGTATCGAATTTGAAGAAGTGTTTGGTCGAGGCCGATGAAACCATTCCTCTTGAGGAGCTTCATGCTGATAAATAACTCCATTTTTTTAGGAGCCTGTTGAGATTATGGATTGAGGTTAAGACCTTCAAGAAGAGTAGAATTCCTATCGTCTGAGTGAGATGGAATGCCAGACGCGGACCCGAGTTCACTTGGGAACGTGAAGATCAGATGAATCATAAATACCCGCATTTGTTCTCAGATGGTGAGTCAACCCCTGCACGTGATTAAATTTCGGGACGAAATTTCCGTAACGGGAAGGTACTGTCACGACCCTACTTTTTCCGTTATCTTTTACCGTTTGTTATTTAACGTCCGTTAATTGGTATTTGTGCCACGTCATTTTTATGACTTATATTATTATTTTAGTAATAATATATTATTTATTATGTGTTATAAGAATATTTGTATTCGTATTTTAAATTGTACGTTTCTACGTGTCGTGGATTTCTATTCGGCGAACCTTTTCGGTTTTCAAACCAACGGTCAAACTTTTGGGATTTTTAAATCCAAATTATTTTAAATATGATATTTTGATGTCATGTGATTATATATAGTGTTTATATATTTTATTCGTCGCGTATTTGTTATCTCTCCGAATAATTAATCGTGTAGTAGCGTTTTCGCGTTTCGGGCTTCGATCGAGCGTTCGGGCTAAAAGCAAATTATCAAAACATCAAAGTGGCCCACAAGTGGGGCCTACCCTATTATTTTCGGCCGAATGGTACCCCTCCCCTAACCATTTTTCATTTTTCATTTTCATTTTCTAAATCCATTTCTCATTTACCACTCTTACCTAAACCTAATTCTCTCTAATTTTTTCTCTTCCTCCCTTTCTTTTTTCTTGGCCGTCACCCATCAACCATCATCTCATCAATTGATCATCAATTAAAGCTTGGATCAAAGGGTTTCTTGTATAATCGGATTATACTCTTCGTTCTCTACGCGTCTATACTCTTTGATTCTTGATTAGGGTATAAACCATAACTTTTTGATTTTTCTTTAATTTTTCTGTTTTTATATGTTATTATGATAGTATAGTGCTTGTATGATGTTGGATTATTGATTGTATGCGTAGAATCACTCGTTAATTCATGATTTTGGTTTGATTGATTTTGGACAGCGGAGTAATTGGTCTTTTCTGTAAAATTAACTGATGTTTTTATTAAATTTAAGTATTTAGATGTGTTCCTCTCATTAATACATTAATTTTAGACTCCGAATTCATGTTATTACGATTCCCGGAACTTAAGTTATGATTAAAATGGTGTTTTCATGAAATCAAAAGATAAAAACGAATGTCTTCAGGATTGGTCTGACTTTGTGACCACTTTTAGAGTATCTAGGATGTACTAGTGTATTAGGATTGATTATTGGATGAACTTTCATGTTCAGGTCATCGAAATCCGAGCCACGGATCACCCGGTATGACTAAAACATGTTTTTGATCGGATTAAAGTCCCAAGTTGAATTATGGCTGTTAGTCATGACTTGGGGGCTGTTCTTGGAATGTTCTTGCGTGTACTAATGTGTCGGGTGGTTTGGTTAGGCCAAGATATATATAAGACTCACCGAAAACCGACACCCGGGACTCAAGTTATGACCCGACGAACGTTTAATTAAACTTATGGTTATAAAATTTGAACTTATGATATAAATAATAATTTTCATTATTATTAAATTACTTATGATATAAAAGTAATTATTTTAATTTAAGACTTATGATATATATATATATATATATATATATATATATTATATAATTTATTAATTACATTATGACTTAATTAAACTTTTAATTAAACTTATGATTAATAATACTTTTATTATTAATGAAAAATACTTATGATAAGTATTAAACTTATGTTATGAGATTATTATAATAAGACTTATAATAAATATTAATTAATTATTTAATCATTATAAGGCTTAGTTATTATTTAATTATAATTTAATTATTAAATACTTATGATTTAATAATTATAATTAAATACTTATGATATGATTAATAATTCATTATTAATTAATAATACTTATGATATGATTAAAAATCTATTATTCATTAATAATACTTATATTATGATTAATATTTAATTAATTAATTAAATAATTATGTTATATTAATTATATCATTCAAACTTATGTTAACTTTAATAATTCAATTTAATTTAATTAAACTTATGATATGACATGATTTTACATATATGACTTTAAATAACATTATAACTTATATTATTAATATAATTTATACTTTAAAATTTAATGTTGACTAAGTTTGACCAAGGTTGACTTTTGAGTTAACTTTCGGTTGACTTTGACTTTCATTTGACTTTTGTTGACTTTCTAATTAAGGAAACTTTCCTAAGTTAAAAACTTTCCAAAAATAGCAACTTTCTAAATATGGAAACTTTTCAAAAACAGAAACTTTCCAAAAATAGAAACTTTCCAAAAATAGAAACTTTCCAAAAATAGATACTTTCCAAAAATGAAAACCTGCTAAAAATAGAAAGTACGTGTTATACGCTGTCCTGATCTTACCGAAACATACCGAGTGTTGTTCTATGCTTATTTGCAATAAGTACTATAGCTATCATACTAAGACTTGACCTAAGTTAGTTATTTATATCGACCTGCTTTATTTATAGGTCGGCGTTGTGATCATTCTTGATCACTTTATCATTTGCGGTTCACATTTCTGTGTTGTTGCTTCGTTTACGTTAAGGTGAGTTATAGTCCCATTTTTCTAGTTTATATCTTTTGGGATGAGAATACATGCATTTTATTTTTCATATTGGACACAAGTGGAAATTGGTTTAAATTATTCATTGTGAGTCGAATAAAAATATTCTCTAATCTCGAATTGTAATCAATGGTTTCTACTGGTGAACGCGAATTGTATGGATAGATCTATCGGGTTTGACAACCCCATTTTGAGCTATTTGCGCTAGTAGTTTATAATCGGAATGTATTAGTACTTCATATTTATTTGAAGATACACCTGTTCAGTGTATATTGTGTTATGTAAGGGTGGAATTGGTTAAGTGGTTACCAGGTTGTGACGACCCGGAAATTTCCGACCAAATTTAAACTTAATCTTTATATGATTTCGACACGACAAGCAAAGTCGGTAATGTTGAATCTCAAAAATGTTGAAATTTTATTCATGTAATCAATTACCCTTCGACTGCTCTCGACGATTCACGAACACCTATTTGTAAATAGATACATATATATATTTTAATATATATATATAGATATGTACATATTGAAGTATAATTTAAAATATAATATACTTTAATGAACTATGTAAAATAAAAAAATAAAATATGATATTAATATTAAAATAAATACATATATATATATATATATATATATATATATATATATATATATATATGTATATTTATATATAAAAATATATAAATAATGTATATCAAAAATACATATTAAATGATTGTAATACTCGAATGTCGTTTCGAGTAGTATTGAACAAATTAAAATACGAAATTATGAGAAAGTAAAAATAACGTCTATCTGTAATTAAGCATATAAACCTTAGGGTTTCTAAAATATATTTAAATACCTTAGAATGAGTTTTAACACTCTGTATATACTACTTTGGGATGGAGTATAGTTAAAGTATTAATATTTTTGTCATTCATAAGTAAATCTCTATTTTTACATTATTACTCTGATATTATTATAATTATAAACTATTAATATTATAATTATTATTATTATCATCATTAATGATATTATCATTTTTAATAATTAATATTATCATTATTATTATTATTATTATTATTTATTATCAATAACATTATTATTATTATTAATATAATAATAATTATTATTACTAATATTATTATTATTAATATATTTATTAATAATTGTTAAATATTAAATATAAAGGCATGTAATCATTCATATTTGTTAAACGTTGCCATCAAATTCTCTTTTCCCTGTCATTCATGTGTTAGTTATGATATATGATGTCAACAAAAGATTTACTGGAGCAGTCACGGAATTCAATCTTTAAAATGCTATCGTGTACTACATGAATCCATCACCATTAATTTTGTTATGCTCGAATTAAACCACCATTGTTGTAACTATTTCTTTCTTTTAGAACGTGAACACAAAACACCACCCGTTGTCTTCGTTGCTTCCTAATTACTATTTCAAAACCACCATCTCCAACACCAATGGTCACCACCACCGGGAACCAAAATCAACACCATTGCCACCTTCGGAAACCTCACACCATCCACCATGTTTCCACACCATTTTCAACCCTCACCACTTTCGCAGAACCACCACCTCTCATCACCTTCATCCACAATCACCATCATCACTCATCATTTAAAACTGCTGCTACTATTGTTATGATTGTGAACTGCTACTGCAGGTTACATTTCTATTTTTTACTGCTATACAACCAATTAATTACTGCTATACGTCTATTATTACTATTATATTTGTGTTCAAATGAGATCATCACAACCCACATAAAGGTACTATATGTTTCCTATTTTACTCGAACCATAATCTCCACTATTAAATCATCATTGAACACCCTAAACAAACTGCTTACCTGGTCGATCATATTATGATTCATGCTATTGTTTCTGTTTCAGCCAACCCAACCATCACCTATTTAACTTGCTGTATTAGTTATGTTTCATATAAAACCCATGATTCACTCGTTTTAAAAAGATGCTATCGTGCATTTTTTTTTAAAGCCGACAACCCTAATTAAATAACCCCACTTGGAATCTTAAAGGAGGTAGTGGAGATACACTTACTTAATGTTATTCAACTTAGATTAAACTAAACACACCTTGCAGCTACTGCATACTCGTGTGTTTTCTCCTCTTTGTTTCCATTCATGTTGACTACCGAACCCACATAAAGTGATATCTATCCAGCTGGTAATTTCATGTTATAAAATTAATAGTGGAATGTGATGTGAGTGTAAGGATGGGGACGTTTAAACTGTTCTTATTCCATTGTTATTTGAATCGGGCTATTGAATGGATCGTGGGACATCAAGGGGTATTCTTTTCTCTCAAGTACTTGAACGTCTTGTTTCATGATAATTGAATGGGGACCCTCATTCCACTTAATCACGTCGATCTCACCATTTTCATATTTAGACTAGCTAGAACCAAAATCTTTTTAGTTGCTTGTGATGACTCATTCTCCACTTGAGTTAAAAATGGTATAAAAATTCATTTGCTTTTGCATTTTCACCTGCTCTCAATAAGCTAAGCCCATCGAATGGGGCCAAGATCATGCTATTCCAACTTTTGGTTCGTATTAAATTGTTTATTGAATTGTCTATGTGGGCCGTGATGTTTGATTGTGGGCCGATTTGATTTAATTAATTGAACACCGATCCTTTTGCTTGGTAGTAATTTACAAATCGGATATAGTATACACATGTGCTCGAATGAAAAATGGTTTTTGCTCGTTAGAAATAATGGTAACGAGATGTTACTCAGGATATTGATGACGATGAGGTGATGATTTTGAGTATGATTATGATTATGTTTGATCCGTATGATGAGTAAGGATAGTGATGAGGATCATGACTCAAGTAACATAATGATGATGTTGATAATTCGAATGTATGATGATATTGTGAAGACGAGATATTGATCAAATGGTAATATTAAGTGATGATAGATGATGATGAAGGTGAAGGATAACGGAAGGATGATAGATATAATAATTTAATTGTGATGATGATTATAGATGTTAGTGAACCGCTGAACGTAAGGGTTTCTAAATTGCTGGACGTTTTCTTTTGTTTTACCATAGTGGGCCGTAAAATATTTAGTTGTTGGGCCATGATTCAGTTTGCTTGATTGGGCTTTTCGGATTAAAAACCGAAAACAGTTTATATATATCTGGTCGTGACATTAATCAGAAAACAGGAAATGGATTGATGGTTAGGGATGTTATTGTTATTTGAGAGGTCTCGGGTTCGATCCTGGGCATGGACATTTATTTTTTTAGGCTTGATACATTGAGGTAGTTTTTTTTTAATCATCTTTATTATTATTATTATTATTATTATTATTATTATTATTATTATTATTATTATTATTATTATTATTATTATTATTATTATTATTATTATAATAATTGTTATTAGTAATTATTATTATTATTATGTTATTACAAATATTAAAAAATATAAATATTAGTATCATTATTATTATTAGTAAAATCATTATTTTTATAGTTATTAGTATTAGTATTCATTATTATTAAAATTCAACATTTTTATTAAATGTATCATTTTTATTTAAGTTATCATTTTTATCGTTAAGTATCATTTCTAACTCTATTATCATTATTATTATTTTTACCATTACTAATATTATTTTAATATTATTATAATTTTAACAAACAAACGATATATATAAAAATATATATATATATATATATATATACACAAAAATATATCTAATACATAAAACATAACAAGAGTAATATTTTTTATTTTACATATATATAAAAAGAATATTTGAAACATATAGGTTATTAATATAAAAATGATATAACTAATAAATTCACACACACACACACACACACACACACATATATATATTTATATTTATATATATATATATATATATATATATATATATATATATATATATATATATATAAATGATATAGGTTCGTGAATCCGAGGTCAACCTTGCATTGTTCAGTTCCGTCGTATGCATATTTTTACTACAAAATATCGTATTGTGAGTTCATTTGATTCCCTTTTACTCATTACATTTTTGGGACTGAGAATACATGCGCTACTTTTACAACTTCTTTATTAAATGCTTTTAAAATACATTTTGAACTGCGAATACATGAAATGCTTTTATAAATGTTTGACGAGATAGACACACGCAAAACATTCCTCGAATGAATTATGTGGACGTGATAATTGCCACAATTGAATTATGTGGACATGATAATTGCCACAATTGATATGAATATTTTTCCCCTGATTATTATTGCTTGGTAACCTAAGAATTAGGGAACATCACTAATTTTGAGAATTAGTGCACGCCTAATTGACGCGAATCCTAAAGGTAGCTACCGGGTTTAACACCCCCACCCAGAATGTTCACTAGACGGAAGGGCTAGTGGGGTGTTTAGTACTTCGAAGTTTATATGATTATTATACAGACGAGATGTTCTGTTTTGGGGATATTATTATGCGCATTATATGTTAAGGTCGGTTACCAAGCCAAGCTATGAAAGCAATGAAAAGTGAATGTTATGTATCGAGAGAATGATTTTATACACAGGTTATGTGTATGTTATTTTGGTGCACAAGATATGTGTACGGTTACTAAGATTTATGAAAGATGATTTCGTACACGAGAAAGGTGTACTGTATTTAAAAGATATCGCATGTACATTACAGGTGGGTATAGGATTCAGGCCCATTTGTACCATGCAGGTTTTAAATCTTGTGGTCTATCAAAATGATGAATTTTATTGTTTTATGATAAACCTATGAACTCACCAACCTTTTGATTGACACTTGAAAGCATGTTTATTCTCATGTATGAAAGAAATCTTTCGTTGTGCATTTGATCATTGAAAAGACATTATTTGGAGTCGATCATCGCAATTGGACCAGATGTTGGTGACTTCGTCCAGATGGATTAGGACGGGGTTTGACATGTGGTATCAGAGCGGTGGTCTTAGCGAACCAGGTCTTGCATTAGTGTGTCTAAACATATAGTTGTTAGGATGCATTAATGAGTCTGGACTTCGACCTAGTAGTTGTTAGGATATATTAATAAGTTTGGACTTGAACCTGGTCTTCATGTTAAAAGTTTTGCTTATCATTCTTTGTCGAAAAATATCTACCTATCATTTTCAGTCTCGACACGTCTTATTGCAATTATTGCATAGATGGTGTACAGACAAATTCGTATCACATCACATTAGACCTTGTCTGACATGTTTCCTTAATTCTCTCCGTAATCTACGGGATCTTCTGTACTAATTATAGGTATTCTATGTAGATAGAATATCATCCGATATCGGAGAATCATTTCATATCGAAAATCTTTTATCTAACTGTGTAAGATGAATTCTGCAACCAGTTCACTTAAGCTCCGAAAGCAGTGTCACCAGAATGAATCAACCAATCAGCCATCCTCAATTCATCTGACGCGTTCGTAGTCAACTTAATCAATAGAGACAAGAAGAAGGCGATCCTTTCACCAACCAAATTCACCTCTTGACAAAGAACCTGAAGCACTTACCAGTGTACCTATCTGAAACACCATTTTCACCCTCATTTTTTCCGAACATCTCACCATGATTATATACTATCTCAAAATTCAAAACCTTATTCATCCGCTTGTTACAACCGTCAATCATTCCGGGGTAATAGAGGAAGTTAACGAGCTTCGCGCTCGAGTAGTAACTTTGGAAATTATGGTGCAAAAATTACCAGCTTCAGCAACAGCACCGATATCAACAACACCACCAGCATCAGCATCAACAGTACCATCACCACCAGCAACAGCAATATCCGTACCCCATACCTCAACATTACAATCTGTACCTCGAACAATAACATAATACGCACCATAGATACCAAGGAGTACCAACAACAATGAACGATGAAGTATTGATCCATAACTTCATTGAAGAAATATTCTGCGAAGAATATGTGGTTTCTAATAGTTTTAGAGATTACTTATTCTAGCTCAAACCGAAAATCATATGAGCTTAATATCATATTAACTCATTAAATCTATGATTGCATCTGAAGAAAATATATATGTATATATGTTTTCATAAAGATTGTAATTAAAAATTCTTTTGTACAAACTGATAATGGTGAAAATATTTTAACGGGTAGGTAATACCCGAGGAATATTTAGTTTCACATTAATAAGTTACACTGTACATTCTTCGAATCTGATCCAACAGTTATTTACTATCTTACTTACATCCACAGATATACGAATCCGTTAACCACAGAATAACCATTTTCATTCGATTTCATAATTGGATTTTGACCTATCAGAATCCAACAAGTGGCATAATGAAGAAAACATTGGACAAAATAAAATTTGTTAGAAACAAACAAATTAACTATGAGAAATTTTATTAAGAATCCACGCTAACAATATCCTAGCTAACTGTTCCTATATCCGTTATGACTTTTTCCTTATAATATACTAGTCTTGGTTAAACTATTGGACTACTAACATTGGACAATTAAAACATATTAAAATATTGATTATAACATATGAAACTAAATATTTCCTCAAGTTTGCCACTTGATTTCATCTTAAACAATCTTTTGTATCTTGACGATTACAATCTTCATTCAAACCCTTCAAACTCATGGAAACACCTTGGATTGATAACCAATGATTCAGTTATGATAACTTTGAATGCTGATGAAGCAGCAAAACTGTAGATGGTCTTAATGGTCAAAAGCTTGATAATAAGAATGGAGTGTTGGGAATGCTCGATAGAAAATTTGGTACTGAAAAAATGGATTGAGCTAACCATGAAGGAGACAAGGGCAAATACAAGGACCAAACCCTAAATTTAAAGAATCTGGATAATTCTGTATCCGATGAAATCTTTAGAGAATATCTTGCTCCGTACCCATGTTAAATCTTATGGAAAAATCTTTCTTCATCAATCTTCGATCTTAGAAATTCTGAAAATATCATCATAAATATCTTCGATATTTCTGAGGATATTTTTATAACTCTTCTTGTCCGAAATTAATGATCTCTTCATGCTATCAGTATTACATCATAAAGAAAACTATTTTAGTTTCTCTATTCAAGTTTAAAATTATGAATGAATTCTGGAGAAGTGTTGAAAATTGAAGCATGAGTTAGTATAATATAATGGCGCTTGGCCAACGTGATTATATTACAGTAAGTCATGCTGAGTTTCTAATGGAATGTGATGATGGTTCACAGTAGATCACACCCTCATCATGTACCATGTTACATTGCACCTTCATTCTAACTTAACCTCCGAACATATCAAGAAAATATATTCTTGATAGTTCTATCTTCTGTAATTCTGATAATTTAACCAATCAAATCGTGAGAATACGTTTCTTCGTGCTTAAAACATTATAATCATTCGAAACTCCATACTTACGAATTCTGGATCGTTACTCGCTTTACTAGAGGTCGAGAGGAGAATAAAAAGGCAAAGAACTCTGAAATATAAGGGAAGATATAAAACTCGACAACAACACAGAAATCACAAATCGTGTACATTAATACGAATAGCAATATAAAGACACGGGAGTATGATAAACACAATAAACCCAAGAGCATAGTAGAAGTAAATAGATCCCTCCGGTGGTAGATGAAAAAAATAGAATGATCGATATGAAAGTCAGGAAGATATCTAGAATTAAAACTGGATGAAGCATAGTGATTGATGATTTGGAAGTATGAATTAAAGAAAATGAGAGTGGTGGGAAATAATGGAACGGAAGAAGTTCATTTATAAAGGAAATACCAGACAAAGTAATCGAGACAGATGATTACATTTAATTAAAGAGGATCCTAATTTCCTTATTCACCGAAGAACCGAATCTTATATAGATTTCGAAGATTATCTCTAAATTCCTTAAATTCCGGAAAACCACCATGACTACATCAAAAGTTAAATCTCTATCTCAATCTTTTGTGATAGCTTCACTCGTACGCATCACATAATCGAATCGTTTTATCCATATTACTCAATAATGATAAAACTCTATTTATCAACTCATATGAGTCATGAAAACATACTTATTGTTAACCACGACCATCCCAATCAAATTTCGGGATGAAATTTCTTTAACGGGTAGATACTGTGACGACCCGAAAATTTCCGACCAAATTTAAACTTAATCTTTATATGATTTCGACACGACAAGCAAAGTCTGTAATGTTGAATCTCAAAAATGTTGAAATTTTATTCATGTAATCAATTACCCTTCGACTGCTCTCGACGATTCACGAACAACTATTTGTAAATAGATACATATATATATCTTAATATATATATATATATATATATATATATATATATATATATATATATATATATATATATATATATATATATATATATATATATATATATAGATATGTACATATTGAAGTATAATTTAAAATATAATATACTTTAATGAACTATGTAAAATAAAAAAATAAAATATGATATTAATATTAAAATAAATACATATATATATATATATATATATATATATATATATATATATATATATATATATATATATATATATATGTATATTTATTTATAAAAATATATAAATAATGTATATCAAAAATACATATTAAATGATTGTAATACTCGAATTTCGTTTCGAGTAGTATTGAACAAATTAAAATACGAAATTATGAGAAAGTAAAAATAACGTCTATCTGTAATTAAGCATATAAACCTTAGGGTTTCTAAAATATATTTAAATACCTTAGAATGAGTTTTAACACTCTGTATATACTACTTTGGGATGGAGTATAGTTAAAGTATTAATATTTTTGTCATTCATACGTAAATCTATATTTTTACATTATTACTCTGATATTATTATAATTATAAACTATTAATATTATAATTATTATTATTATCATCATTAATGATATTATCATTTTTAATAATTAATATTATCATTATTATTATTATTATTATTTATTATCAGTAACATTATTATTATTATTAATATAATAATAATAATTATTATTAATATTATTATTATTATTATATTTATTAATAATAGTTAAATATTAAATATAAAGGCATGTAATCATTCATATTTGTTAAACGTTGCCATCAAATTCTCTTTTCCCTGTCATTCATGTGTTAGTTATGATATATGATGTCAACAAAAGATTTACTGGAGCAGTCACGGAATTCAATCTTTAAAATGCTATCGTGTACTACATGAATCCATCACCATTAATTTTGTTATGCTCGAATTAAACCACCATTGTTGTAACTATTTCTTTCTTTTAGAACGTGAACACAAAACACCACCCGTTGTCTTCGTTGCTTTCTAATTACTATTTCAAAACCACCATCTCCAACACCAATGGTCACCACCACCGGGAACCAAAATCAACACCATTTCCACCTTCGGCAACCTCACACCATCCACCATGTTTCCACACCATTTTCAACCCTCACCACTTTCGTAGAACCACCACCTCTCATCACCTTCATCCACAATCACCATCATCACTCATCATTTAAAACTGCTGCTACTATTGTTATGATTGTGAACTGCTACTGTAGGTTACATTTCTGTTTTTACTGCTATACAACCAATTAATTACTGCTATACGTCTATTATTACTATTATCTTTGTGTTTAAGTGAGATCATCACAACCCACATAAAGGTACTATATGTTTCCTGTTTTACTCGAACCATAATCTCCACTATTAAATCATCATTGAACACCCTAAACAAACTGCTTACCTGGTCGATCATATTATGATTCATGCTATCGTTTCTGTTTCAGCCAACCCAACCATCACCTATTTAACTTGCTGTATCAGTTATGTTTCATATAAAACCCATGATTCACTCGTTTTAAAAAGATGCTATCGTGCATTTTTTTTAAGCCGACAACCCTAATTAAATAACCCCACTTGGAATCTTAAAGGAGGTAGTGGAGATACACTTGCTTAATGTTATTCAACTTAGATTAAACTAAACACACCTTGCAGCTACTGCATACTCGTGTGTTTTCTCCTCTTTGTTTCCATTCATGTTGACTACCGAAACCACATAAAGTGATATCTATCCAGATGGTAATTTCGTGTTATAAAATTGATAGTGGAATGTGACGTGAGTGTAAGGATGGGGACGTTTAAACTGTTCTTATTCCATTGTTATTTGAATCGAGCTATTGAATGGATCGTGGGACATCAAGGAGTATTCTTGTCTCTCAAGGACTTGAACGTCTTGTTTCATGATAATTGAATGGGGACCCTCATTCCACTTAATCACGTCGATCTCACCATTTCCGTATTTAGACTAGCTAGAACCGAAATCTTTTTAGTTGCTTGTGATGACTCATTCTCCACTTGAGTTAAAAATGGTATAAAAATTCATTTGCTTTTACATTTTCACCTGCTCTCAATAAGCTAAACCCATCTAATGGGGCCAAGATCATGCTATTCCAACTTTTGGTTCGTATTAAATTGTTTATTGAATTCTCTATGTGGGCCGTGATGTTTGATTGTGGGCCGATTTGATTTAATTAATTGAACACCGATCCTTTTGCTTGGTAGTAATTTACAAATCGGATATAGTATACACATGTGCTCGAATGAAAAATGGTTTTTGCTTGTTAGAAATAATGGTAACTAGATGTTACTCAGGATATTGATGACGATGAGGTGATGATTTTGAGTATGATTATGATTATGTTTGATCCGTATGATGAGTAAGGATAGTGATGAGGATCATGACTCAAGTAACATAATGATGATGTTGATAATTCGAATGTATGATGATATTGTGAAGACGAGATATTGATCAAATGGTAATATTAAGTGATGATAGATGATGATGAAGGTGAAGGATAACGGAAGGATGATAGATATAATAATTTAATTGTGATGATGATTATAGATGTTAGTGAAGCGCTGAACGTAAGGGTTTCTAAATTGCTGGATGTTTTCTTTTGTTTTACCATAGTGGGCCGTAAAAGATTTAGTTGTTGGGCCATGATTCAGTTTGCTTGATTGGGCTTTTCGGATTAAAAACCGAAAACAGTTTATATATATCTGGTCGTGACATTAATCAGAAAACAGGAAATGGATTGATGGTTAGGGATGTTATTGTTATTTGAGAAGTCTCGGGTTCGAGCCTGGGCATGGACATTTATTTTTTTAGGCTTGATACATTGAGGTAGTTTTTATTATTATTATTATTATTATTATTATTATTATTATTATTATTATTATTATTATTATTATTATTATTATTATTATTATTATAATTGTTATTAGTAATTATTATTATTATTATGTTATTACAAATATTAAAAAATATAAATATTAGTATCATTATTATTATTAGTAAAATTATTATTTTTATAGTTATTAGTATTAGTATTCATTATTATTAAAATTCAACATTTTTATTAAATGTATCATTTTTATTTAAGTTATCATTTTTATCGTTAAGTATCATTTCTAACTCTATTATCATTATTATTATTTTTACCATTACTAATATTATTTTAATAGTATTATAATTTTAACAAACAAACGATATATATAAAAAAAAATATATATATATATATATATATACACAAAAATATATCTAATACATAAAACATAACAAGAGTAATATTTTTTATTTTACATATATATAAAAAGAATATTTGAAACATATAGGTTATTAATATAAAAATGATATAACTAATAAATTTATATATATATATATATATATATATATATATATATATATATATATATATATATAAATATATATATAAATATATATATATAAATTTGTACGATTACAATTATGCGTATTAATATATATATATATATATATATATATATGTATATATATATATATATGTATATATATATATATGTGTGTGTGTATATATATATATATGTGTATATATATATATATATACATATATATATATATATATAAATGATATAGGTTCGTGAATCCGAGGTCAACCTTGCATTGTTCAGTTCCGTCGTATGCATATTTTTACTACAAAATATCGTATTGTGAGTTCATTTGATTCCCTTTTACTCTTTACATTTTTGGAACTGAGAATACATGCGCTACTTTTACAACTGCTTTATTAAATGCTTTTGAAATACATTTTGAACTGCGAATACATGAAATACTTTTATAAATGTTTGACGAGATAGACACAAGCAAAACATTCCTCGAATGAATTATGTGGACGTGATAATTGCCACAATTGAATTATGTGGACGTGATAATTGCCACAATTGATATGAATATTTTTCCCCTGATTATTATTGCTTGGTAACCTAAGAATTAGGGAACATCACTAATTTTGAGAATTAGTGCACACCTAATTGACGCGAATCCTAAAGGTAGCTACCAGGTTTAACACCCCCACCCAGAATGTTCACTAGACGGAAGGGCTAGTGGGCGTGGTGTTTAGTACTTCGAAGTTTATATGATTATTATACAGACGAGATGTTCTGTTTTGGGGATATTATTATGGGCATTATATATTAAGGTCGGTTACCAAGCCACGCTATGAAAGCAATGAAAAGTGAATGTTATGTATCGAGAGAATGATTTTATACACAGGTTATGTGTATGTTATTTTGGTGCACAAGATATGTGTACGGTTACTAAGATTTATGAAAGATGATTTCGTACACGAGAAAGGTGTACTGTATTTAAAAGATATCGCATGTACATTACAGGTGGGTATAGGATTCGGGCTCATTTGTACCATGCAGGTTTTAAATCTTGTGGTCTATCAAAATGATGAATTTTATTGTTTTATGATAAACCTATGAACTCACCAACCTTTTGGTTGACACTTGAAAGCATGTTTATTCTCAGGTATGAAAGAAATCTTCCGCTGTGCATTTGCTCATTGAAAAGACATTATTTGGAGTCGATCATCGCAATGGGACCAGATGTTGGTGACTTCGTCCAGATGGATTAGGACGGGGTTTGACACAGGTGGCTCACGTGTTAATGGAATAATTTTTTATATGTTTTTGAGCATATAATTTTTGTGGTCCAAAATGAGTCTTTATGTTTTCAAACATAAATTTTATGGTTTAAATTAAATATTATTTGCAATATTAAACCTATAATTCACTCAACATTTTTGTTGACAGTTTACTCGCATGTTTTATTCTCAGATTCATGATTGATTGCTTCCACTGTGCTTAGAGGGTTGCATATTTATGATTACAGCTTTTGTTAAACATTAACTTGCATTCTATTTTGATACATTAAATTGTGGGTGTTTGTTGACTTTGTTTTGGTCAACTTTTGGTTAAGTATTTATGTATGGTTTTTCTAAACTAACATATTTTGGTAGGTTTCCTTTATAGGAAATCATTTTTAAATAAAGAATGCAAGGTTATTTATTAAATTCATTTAGAGTTATGATTAAGCTGTGGGACCAAGATAACGATGGTCGTCAAGTGTACTTTGACGGGTCGTTAAAACAGTTTTTTCCACCAAACGAAGGGTTGTAACCGCTAATTGCACCCTTTAATGTTTTACTGTTTTAACAGGTTTTCTATCCAGAAAACAAAAAATTTACTTTCTTTCTAAGAATACAAAAAAAAAAAAAACAAATCACTCTGATATTGATTCAATTTCTTCTTGCCTGGAAAAGAATTGAAGTCTTATCTTATCCTAGTTAGGATTTTCTATAACTCGATGCTTGATATGCTGGAGATACTTAATTGTAAATTGTTTCACACGATTCAATATCAATCCAGATTGTTATACCATACCCTATTTCTAACAAGGATAAGACGTTGATTAAGAAATATTTTATTAACTTTATTCACATAAATATTTGTATGAAATACAAATGACATTAAGTTTCATGACCCATCCTAATCCATCAGGATGAGTACATTACACTTGGTTACATCGTGAGGTACTTGACCTCTATATGATACATTTTACAAATATTGCATTCGTTTTTAAAAGACAACCTTTATTACATCGAAAGTTAAACAGGCATGCATATCATTTCCTAATATATCAATCTATCAATGACTTCTTATCAATCTTGATGAACTTGATGACTCGAATGCAACGTCTTTTGAAATATGTCATGAATGACTCCAAGTAATATCTCTAAAATGAGCAAATGCACAGCGGAAGATTTCTTTCAAACCTGAGAATAAACATGCTTTCAAGTATCAACCAAAAGGTTGGTGAGTTCATTAGTTTATCATAAACATTCATTTCCATCATTTTAATAGACCACAAGATTTCATTTAATCAATAATCATACACTCGCAAGTGTTTAAAATTCATTCGTATGGATTGAACACCTGGTAACCGACATTAACAAAATGCATCTAGAATATCCCCAAACATATAAACATCGAAGTACTAAAGTAGTACAAATTCTCTGACTGGGGCTTGTCAAGGCCCATAGATCTATCTTTAGGATTTACGTCAATTGGTGGCAATTATAATAAACACCAAGTCTTAGGTTACCAAGTTCAACAAGGGCAATATCCGGTATAACGATTCAACCATAGAATGTAGTTTCGATTACTTGTGTCTTTTTCGTAAAGCATTTATAAAAGCGCATGTATTCTCAGTCCCAAAAATATATATATTGCAAAAGCATTTAAAAAGGGAGCAAATGAAACTCACAATACTGTATTTTATAGTAAAAATACATATGATGACATTGAACAACTGAACAATGCAGGGTTGGCCTCGGATTCACGAACCTATATCATTTGTATATTTATTAATATACATAGTTGTAATCAAACAATATATATAAATTTATTAATTATACCCTTTTTATATTAATAATATATATTTGTTTCATATATTCATTTTGTACATAAAAATATTAAATTTTGTTATGTTATATATATTAAATATATTTATATATAAATATCATTTATTTGTTAAAGTAGTGTTTTAAGATAATATTTTAAGTGATAACAATAATAATAATGATAGTACTAATATTAATAATAATGATAATATTAATGATAGTTTATGCAATAAATCTCATAATAATAATGATAATAATAGTAGCTTTTAATAAAGTGAATAATTTAATAGTAATGGTAATGAAAATAATAATTTTGATAATAATAATTTACTAATAATAATAACTTTCTTAATATCTATAATACTATTAATAATAACGATATTGTTAAAATTGATACTTATGTTAATAATAATAATAGTAAAACTATTAATTACAAAAATGATATTAATAATAACAATAACATGTATTGTTTTTATAATAACAATAATAATAATAATCCAAATCATATTAATAATAATAATAGTTATGCTAGTATTAAAATGATAAAGTGATATTTTAAATGATATTGGTAATAACATTAATAACAATGAAATTCATATTTGTTTCTATACTAATAATAAATGGATTTCTATCATAATACTTATGTTTGTAATAATAATAATCTTAATAATTATAATGCTAATAATAATAATAACAACAATAATAATAATAATAATAATAATAATAATAATAATAATAATAATAATAATAATAATAATAATAATAATAATAATGTTCCTAATACATAGTAATAATAATACTACAATACTAATACTTAACAATAACAATAACAATAATAAACATAATATTAATTAATAATAATAATGATAGAATTACAATAAGAGTGTATACCCCTTTGCGAGCTTTTTATAAAAAAACTGCACCAAACGGGACTCGAACCCGAGACCTCTCGCTCCCCCGCAACCATCCTTAACCATCAGACCATTCTTGTTTTTCTGTAATTAATTCGTTTTCAATTATACTTAACCCATTTATGTTTCTATTTTCCTTCTCATCTTCTTCATGTAATCAAACCAATCGACCAATGCCCTAATCCATTCTGACAATAATTAAGTTAGGACTTTTACTTGTGATTTAAATGTTCTGTGTTGTGTGGTTGTGATCAACAGGAAAGAAAAAAAATATAAAGAGTGCCTCTGCTGCTGCTGCTGTTCGTAACAAACCCAAAAAAAAATATGATTTTGATTTTGAGATCTTTTTGGACAATTGTTTCAACATGAAATAAGTTTAAAATCACTCCTAAAATCTATTGAAATCGTTAATTTAACTCGAAACATCAAATACAACTCGAATTTAACCAAGAACAAATCTGTTGACTTTTGAATTTAAAACTTTGACTCAACAATTCGGATTCGTTATAACGAATTGGCTTTTGAAACTTTGCAGAAAGCTTGAGTAGAAGATTTACAACATAATTGCATTTATAGTTTTTAAAATTTGATTCGAAATTGGGTTGTTAGAAAACTTAGACACGAACAGGGGACTACGGTGTCTTCCTCGTTCTCCAGCTGATTTCGATCCCATACTTGTTGATGTAGGTGATATTTGATAATGGAGGAGTTGTGTAATTCATTTTAACACTTAAATGGATTGTTTTATTGTGATGATTGAACGTCGAATCAGTTCACGGGTTAATTAGAAAACAAAAAAAAATATATATATATATAATAAAAAGATAGTGCTTTATAAACGCGTAATTTTCTGATTTTTATCTGTAATTACATATCTGTACAATATATCTGATTCGGTATATATGTATCTAGCTATATGTATATCAGTTTTTAAAAAAAATGTATTAATAATAATAATACGTACATTAATATTTAATATTAATATTAATAATAATAATAATGAAACTAATTATAATAACAATAGAAATAATAATGATATTAATATCATAATAATATTAATAAGAATAATGATAATAATAAAATTGATTATTTTTAGTAATAATAATAATATTGATAACACTAATAATAATATTAGTAGTTATATCAATAATAATTAATTATCATAATAATATTGATAATATTAATAATACTAATATTAATGTTAATTCCAATATGAAAATGATGTAATGATAATATTATTAATACAACTATATTTTTACTTTTAATTATATTTAATATATTAGTATTTCATATTATTGATTATGTGATATAACTTATATAATATACATTTCATAATAATTTATATTGAATTTTATACATTCTAATATATTACAACATACAATTAACAATTATGTATAGCATCATATATATATATATATATATATATATATATATATATATATATATATATATATATATATATATATATATATATATATATTTATATACATATACATATATATTTTTAACTATTATATATGAAATTATGTTTTTAAATATTGAGTAGGTAACTATACTAACTATGTATAAATTAATTCAAAATATACCTTTAATACTTTGTTAACGTTGACGAATTATATTCAAAATCAATTACATTCAGTATACTCTTTAAAAATAACTACACAGTTTTAAATAACAAGTTTTAAGTTATCTTTTATATAACTAAATCACATAATAGTTTAATTTATAATATGTAATTATTATTTATATATACATTTTATATAATACAATATTATATTAATTATACACAGAAATTATATATATTTATAGCTTCATTTTAAATTACCCTTTCTTATTTTGTATCTTATTTTACATTTTTAATTCTAATATTTAAATTATATTTTTATAATTTCGAATCATTATATATACCTATATATATATACATATTTATTTAAAAACAATTATTCGTGAATCGTCGAAAATGGTAAAAGGGCAATTGCATTCATGTAAACTGTTCCAAAATTTTCTAGACTCGGCATTACATACTTTGCTTATCGTATCGAAATCATATAAAGATCAAGTTTAAATTTGGTCAGAAATTTCCGGGTCGTCACATTAAGATCATTATAAACGGTATGAAAGGTGTAATCTCGTTAGGTGGTGGCGAACGAAAACGATATTGCTTAAAGGTGACCGTTAAGTTCGTAGGAAGTTTCGAGCTTATAGGTTATTTTGTTTAAAGGTGATGGTTGGGGTAGATGGGAATCAAAACCAGATCCAAAAATATATGGCCCAAGAATTGAAACCGTTTCTTAGAGGAAACGGTTCTCCATTAGCCACATATGGTTCTGGAGAACCGAACCGGTTCCATCGGTTCTTAACATTCGGAAAATACCGGTTCTAAATCGAATCTAACCATTTAACGAGGATATGATTTTTTGTCTTCCCATCGCGACTGTGATGCTACCCATCGTGGTCGCGATGTCATTTGAACTGGCTTTTTAAAAGGAAAATATAGTTGTTAATAGCCTTTGAAGGTGCTTTTTGGTGTTTTTAAAAATATTTTACATGGATAAATATAGTATAAATAGAGAGTATTGGTTTATGATGAAAAGTAAATGTATAAGTATGGACCACGAGATTAAAAGTATAAATAGTTCGCAAAATGTTTATAAGTCATGAGCACCCGATATAAGAAGCATAACGAATGCATATAGAAATATACAACCAGTACCCTACAAAAGTCTACACTAAGCCAAGTGTATTGCTACGAAGTAATAAGCACCCAGTTCTATTTGGAGGGATTGTCAAACCTGATATATCTATCTATATGATTCGTGCTTACAATCCTGTAATCAAACATAATCTAGCTAAAGGCTTTGTGGATTATAACTCATGACTATAAGTAAGTTTAAGTACTTGTCTCCATAATTTAAAACAGTAAAACGAACATGTACTCTCAACTCTATGTTTGAAAACAGTAAAAAAAAAAAAAAAGGCTATGAATCTCACGTTGCAAGTAGCGTGTCAAATTAAAGTCAGACTATGAATCCAAACATCACAACAACAAAATAAATACGTGTATACACTTAATCTTAAATCATAAACTATAACCAAACTCATATTATGACATATAAGATCAAATAATTTAGATTATAAATTAAGGGTTTGAGTGTTCTTGCAATTCTAATCGATAAAGTAGCAAGAACACCTACGAAACACGGTCGTAGGATTGCTAATTCTTGATTTTCAACTAAAATCAAGGTTAAAGATCAAAAAATGATGGAGATGAGATGACGATAATGGTCGACGGTCGTGGCAGAGAAAATAGAAAGAACGACCAACTTTTGGTGTAAGGTTTCATGAAATAACTGTAATTAGTAGACTTTCTATATAATAAGAACACACTTCGAGCCATCTGGGAGAGTGAGGGCGGATCGGACAAGGGCCCATTGTGGCCCCGTCAACTATTCTTTTTCTAAATAAAATAAAATAAATATGACACAAAACCTTGTATATTTATTATCATTTTTATTTTTTAATGCGTAACGTCAGACATCTCGTAAGAAACTTCATACCTGTGCACCTTGACGGACACGAATGTCAGTCCCCTTACTATTTATATATATAAGTGAAACATCATCCACCTCACTCTCTAACGAAAATAGATCTTCTACAGGCTTAGAAAACATGGCATTCAGCTCCTGCAACCATATGTTTTTAGATATAAAATTATACCTGTCAATAGAGACCCATTCTCCAAAAATTGGGTCCATTGGGCCAACCATTCGGGTCCATTGGGTCTTGAGAAACCAAAAGGAATGAGTCCAATATGAACCCATCTTTAGTCTATTAATATATTAGAGGGTCCATCTCGACCCGATGACACCCATTTCCAACCCACTTTAATTAAAAATTAAAATAACAAAAGGTAATTAAAAAGGATTGAAAAAATAAATATATTAAATAAAAAATAAAAAATAATAACCCTAGGCATAGAATTTCCTAATCATATAATAAAATATATGTATGCACAAAGTATATTTAATGCAAATAATGTCGATAATTTCGTAACGCATGTGATCGAGTCAATAAATCGAAACTGAAAAAGCAAGGTTTTTACAGACAAACACTTTCTTTTTTCTATCCGATGTGGGATGAGGTGTTACAAACTCATCCACTTAAATTTCTGACGTCCTTGTCAGGCCGAAACATATAATCAGTACTCAGGATCCACATCCCATGAGATGCACAAGCATTGTTCTCATCACACCCCACGAGGATAACTCATGGAGATGCATGATCCGAGTACCCATCACACCTCGAGTGGTTATGGTCTCTCATAAGCTATAGAAGTTGACTAACCGGGTATCTCAGGGTTTCAACTATAAACCATGATGAGAGATATTAATTAGTCACTACTTTAAGCTTATAAGGGACTCACAGTTTTATTATATAGCCGATATGGGATGGGTTGTTACAAACTCGCCCACGTACTACTTGAAATGTCCCATTCTTATTGATTAAAAACGTTCCATATTAATTGATTTCGTTGCGAGGTTTTGACCTCTATATGAGACGTTTTTCAAAGACTGCATTCATTTTTAAAACAAACCATAACCTTTATTTCATAAATAAAGGTTTAAAAAGCTTTACGTAGATTATCAAATAATGATAATCTAAAATATCCTGTTTACACACGACCATTACATAATGGTTTACAATACAAATATGTTACATCGAAATCAGTTTCTTGAATGCAGTTTTTACACAATATCATACAAACATGGACTCCAAATCTTGTCCTTATTTTAGTATGCAATAGCGGAAGCTCTTAGTATTCACCTGAGAATAAACATGCTTTAAACGTCAACAAAAATGTTGGTGAGTTATAGGTTTAACCTATATATATCAAATCGTAACAATAGACCACAAGATTTCATATTTCAATACACATCCCATACATAGAGATAAAAATCATTCATATGGTGAACACCTGGTAACCGACATTAACAAGATGCATATATAAGAATATCCCCATCATTCCGGGACACCCTTCGGATATGATATAAATTTCGAAGTACTAAAGCATTCGGTACTTTGGATGGGGTTTGTTAGGTCCAATAGATCTATCTTTAGGATTCGCGTCAATTAGGGTGTCTGTTCCCTAATTCTTAGATTACCAGACTTAATAAAAAGGGGCATATTCGATTTCGATAATTCAACCATAGAATGTAGTTTCACGTACTTGTGCCTATTTTGTAAATCATTTATAAAACCTGCATGTATTCTCATTCCAAAAATATTAGATTTTAAAAGTGGGACTATAACTCACTTTCACAGATTTTTACTTCGTCGGGAAGTAAGACTTGGCCACTGGTTGATTCACGAACCTATAACAATATATACATATATATCAAAGTATGTTCAAAATATATTTACAACACTTTTAATATATTTTGATGTTTTAAGTTTGTTAAGTCAGCTGTCCTCGTTAGTAACCTACAACTAGTTGTCCACAGTTAGATGTACAGAAATAAATCGATAAATATTATCTTGAATCAATCCACGACCCAGTGTATACGTATCTCAGTATTGATCATAACTCAAACTATATATATTTTGGAATCAACCTCAACCCTGTATAGCTAACTCCAACATTCACATATAGAGTGTCTATGGTTGTTCCGAAATATATATAGATGTGTCGACATGATAGGTCGAAACATTGTATACGTGTCTATGGTATCTCAAGATTACATAATATACAATACAAGTTGATTAAGTTATGGTTGGAATAGATTTGTTACCAATTTTCACGTAGCTAAAATGAGAGAAATTATCCAATCTTGTTTTACCCATAACTTCTTCATTTTAAATCCGTTTTGAGTGAATCAAATTGCTATGGTTTCATATTGAACTCTATTTTATGAATATAAACAGAAAAAGTATAGGTTTATAGTCGGAAAAATAAGTTACAAGTCGTTTTTGTAAAGGTAGTCATTTTAGTCGAAAGAACGACGTCTAGATGACCATTTTAGAAAACATACTTCCACTTTGAGTTTAACCATAATTTTTGGATATAGTTTCATGTTCATAATAAAAATCATTTTCTCAGAATAACAACTTTTAAATCAAAGTTTATCATAGTTTTTAATTAACTAACCCAAAACAGCCCGCGGTGTTACTACGACGGCGTAAATCCGGTTTTACGGTGTTTTTCGTGTTTCCAGGTTTTAAATCATTAAGTTAGCATATCATATAGATATAGAACATGTGTTTAGTTGATTTTAAAAGTCAAGTTAGAAGGATTAACTTTTGTTTGCGAACAAGTTTAGAATTAACTAAACTATATTCTAGTGATTACAAGTTTAAACCTTCGAATAAGATAGCTTTATATGTATGAATCGAATGATGTTATGAACATCATTACTACCTTAAGTTCCTTGGATAAACCTACTGGAAAAGAGAAAAATGGATCTAGCTTCAACGGATCCTTGGATGGCTCGAAGTTCTTGAAGCAGAATCATGACACGAAAACAAGTTCAAGTAAGATCATCACTTGAAATAAGATTGTTATAGTTATAGAAATTGAACCAAAGTTTGAATATGATTATTACCTTGTATTAGAATGATAACCTACTGTAAGAAACAAAGATTTCTTGAGGTTGGATGATCACCTTACAAGATTGGAAGTGAGCTAGCAAACTTGAAAGTATTCTTGATTTTATGTAACTAGAACTTGTAGAATATATGAAGAACACTTAGAACTTGAAGATAGAACTTGAGAGAGATCAATTACATGAAGAAAATTGAAGAATGAAAGTGTTTGTAGGTGTTTTTGGTCGTTGGTGTATGGATTAGATATAAAGGATATGTAATTTTGTTTTCATGTAAATAAGTCATGAATGATTACTCATATTTTTGTAATTTTATGAGATATTTCATGCTAGTTGCCAAATGATGGTTCCTACATATGTTAGGTGACTCACATGGGCTGCTAAGAGCTGATCATTGGAGTGTATATACCAATAGTACATACGTCTAAAAGCTGTGTATTGTACGAGTACGAATACGGGTGCATACGAGTAGAATTGTTGATGAAACTGAACGAGGATGTAATTGTAAGCATTTTTGTTAAGTAGAAGTATTTTGATAAGTGTATTGAAGTCTTTCAAAAGTGTATAAATACATATTAAAACACTACATGTATATACATTTTAACTGAGTCGTTAAGTCATCGTTAGTCGTTACATGTAAGTGTTTTTTTGAAACCTTTAGGTTAACGATCTTGTTAAATGTTGTTAACCCAATGTTTATAATATCAAATGAGATTTTAAATTATTATATTATCATGATATTATCATGTATGAATATCTCTTAATATGATATATATACATTAAATGTCTTTACAACGATAATCGTTACATATATGTCTCGTTTAAAAATCATTAAGTTAGTAGTCTTGTTTTTACATATGTAGTTCATTGTTAATATACTTAATGATATGTTTACTTATCATAGTATCATGTTAACTATATATATATCCATATATATGTCATCATATAGTTTTTACAAGTTTTAACGTTCGTGAATCACCGGTCAACTTGGGTGGTCAATTGTCTATATGAAACATATTTCAATTAATCAAGTCTTAACAAGTTTGATTGCTTAACATGTTGGAAACATTTAATCATGTAAATATCAATCTCAATTAATATATATAAACATGGAAAAGTTCGGGTCACTACAGTACCTACCCGTTAAATAAATTTCGTCCCGAAATTTTAAGCTGTTGAAGGTGTTGACGAATCTTCTGGAAATAGATGCGGGTATTTCTTCTTCATCTGATCTTCACGCTCCCAGGTGAACTCGGGTCCTCTACGAGCATTCCATCGAACCTTAACAATTGGTATCTTGTTTTGCTTAAGTCTTTTAACCTCACGATCCATTATTTCGACGGGTTCTTCGATGAATTGAAGTTTTTCGTTGATTTGGATTTCATCTAACGGAATAGTGAGATCTTCTTTAGCAAAACATTTCTTCAAATTCGAGACGTGGAAAGTGTTATGTACAGCCGCGAGTTGTTGAGGTAACTCAAGTCGGTAAGCTACTGGTCTGACACGATCAATAATCTTGAATGGTCCAATATACCTTGGATTTAATTTCCCTCGTTTACCAAATCGAACAACGCCTTTCCAAGGTGCAACTTTAAGCATGACCATCTCTCCAATTTCAAATTCTATATCTTTTCTTTTAATGTCAGCGTAGCTCTTTTGTCGACTTTGGGCGGTTTTCAACCGTTGTTGAATTTGGATGATCTTCTCGGTAGTTTCTTGTATAATCTCCGGACCCGTAATCTGTCTATCCCCCACTTCACTCCAACAAATTGGAGACCTGCACTTTCTACCATAAAGTGCTTCAAACGGTGCCATCTCAATGCTTGAAAGGTAGCTGTTGTTGTAGGAAAATTCTGCTAATGGTAGATGTCGATCCCAACTGTTTCTGAAATCAATAACACATGCTCGTAGCATGTCTTCAAGCGTTTGTATCGTCCTTTCGTTCTGCCCATTAGTTTGTGGATGATAGGCAGTACTCATGTCTAGACGAGTTCCTAATGCTTACTGTAATGTCTGCCAGAATCTTGAAATAAATCTGCCATCCCTATCAGAGATAATAGAGATTGGTATTCCATGTCTGGAGACGACTTCCTTCAAATACAGTCGTGCTAACTTCTCCATCTTGTCATCTTCTCTTATTGGCAGGAAGTGTGCTGATTTGGTGAGACGATCAACTATTACCCAAATATTATCAAAACCACTTGCAGTCCTTGGCAATTTAGTGATGAAATCCATGGTAATGTTTTCCCATTTCCATTCCGGGATTTCGGGTTGTTGAAGTAGACCTGATGGTTTTTGATGCTCAGCTTTGACCTTAGAATACGTCAAACATTCTCCTACGTATTTAGCAACATCGGCTTTCATACCCGGCCACCAAAAATATTTCCTGAGATCCTTGTACATCTTCCCCGTTCCAGGATGTATTGAGTATCTGGTTTTATGAGCTTCTCTAAGTACCATTTCTCTCATATCTCCAAATTTTGGTACCTAAATCCTTTCAGCCCTATACCGGGTTCCGTCTTCCCGAATATTAAGATGTTTCTTCGATCCTTTGGGTATTTCATCCTTTAAATTTCCCTCTTTTAAAACTCCTTGTTGCGCCTCCTTTATTTGAGTAGTAAGGTTATTATGAATCATTATATTCATAGATTTTACTCGAATGGGTTCTCTGTCCTTCCTACTCAAGGCATCGGCTACCACATTTGCCTTCCCCGGGAGGTAACGAATCTCAAAGTCGTACTCATTCAATAATTCAATCCACCTACGCTGCCTCATATTCAGTTGTTTCTGATTAAATATGTGTTGAAGACTTTTGTGGTCGGTATATATAATACTTTTGACCCCATTTAAGTAGTGCCTCCAAGTCTTTAATGCAAAAACAACCGCGCCTAATTCCAAATCATGCGTCGTATAATTTTGTTCGTGAATCTTCAATTGTCTAGACGCATAAGCAATCACCTTCGTTCGTTGCATTAATACACAACCGAGACCTTGCTTTGATGCGTCACAATAAATCACAAAATCATCATTCCCTTCAGGCAATGATAATATAGGTGCCGTAGTTAGCTTTTTCTTCAATAACTGAAACGCTTTCTCTTGTTCATCATTCCATTCAAATTTCTTCCCTTTATGCGTTAATGCAGTCAAGGGTTTTGCTATTCTGGAAAAGTCTTGGATGAACCTTCTGTAGTAACCAGCTAGTCCTAAAAACTGGCGTATGTGTTTCGGAGTTTTCGGGGTTTCCCACTTTTCAACAGTTTCTATCTTTGCCGGATCCACCTTAATACCTTCTTTGTTCACTATGTGACCGAGGAATTGAACTTCTTCCAACCAAAATGCACACTTTGAAAACTTAGCGTACAATTCTTCCTTCCTCAATACTTCTAACACCTTTCTCAAGTGTTCACCGTGTTCTTGGTCATTCTTTGAGTAAATAAGTATGTCATCAATGAAAACAATGACAAACTTGTCAAGGTATGGTCCACACACTCGGTTCATAAGGTCCATGAACACAGCTGGTGCATTAGTTAAACCAAACGGCATGACCATAAACTCGTAATGACCGTAACGTGTTCTGAAAGCAGTCTTTGGAATATCATCTTCTTTCACCCGCATTTGATGATACCCGGAACGTAAGTCAATCTTTGAATAAACAGACGAGCCTTGTAGTTGATCAAATAAGTCATCGATTCTCGATAGTGGGTAGCGGTTCTTGATGGTAAGTTTGTTCAACTCTCAGTAGTCGATACACAACCTGAATGTACCATCTTTCTTCTTGACAAACAAAATAGGAGCTCCTCACGGTGATGTGCTTGGTCAAATGAAACCACGCTCTAAAAGTTCTTGTAATTGGCTTTGCAGTTCTTTCATCTCGCTGGGTGTGAGTCTGTAAGGAGCACGAGCTATTGGTGAAGCTCCTGGTACAAGATCTATTTGAAATTCAACGGATCGATGTGGGGGTAATCCCGGTAATTCTTTCGAAAATACATCGGGAAATTCTTTTGCAATGGGAACATCATTGATGCTCTTTTCTTCAGTTTGTACTTTCTCGACGTGTGCTAGAACAGCATAGCAACCTTTTCTTATTAGTTTTTGTGCCTTCAAATTACTAATAAGATGTAGCTTCGTGTTGCCCTTTTCTCCGTACACCATTAAGGGTTTTCCTTTTTCTCGTATAATGCGAATTGTATTTTTGTAACAAACGATCTCTGCTTTCACTTCTTTCAACCAGTCCATACCGATTATCACATCAAAACTCCCTAACTCTACTGGTATCAAATCAATCTTAAATGTTTCGCTAACCAGTTTAATTTCTCGATTCTGACATATATTATCTGCTGAAATTAATTTACCATTTGCTAATTCGAGTAAAAATTTACTATCCAAAGGCGTCAATGGACAACTTAATTTAGCACAAAAATCTGTACTCATATAGCTTCTATCCGCACCCGAATCAAATAAAACGTAAGCAGATTTATTGTCAATAAGAAACGTACCCGTAACAAGCTCCGGGTCTTCCTGTGCCTCTGCCGCATTAATATTGAAAACTCTTTCTCGGCCTTGTCCATTCATGTTCTCCTGGTTCGGGCAATTTCTAATAATGTGGCCCGGTTTTTCACATTTATAACAAACTACATTGGCATAACTTGCTCCGACACTACTTGCTCCGCCATTACTCGTTCCGACACCATTTGTTCCTTTCGTTCTATTAACCCCTGGTCCGTAGACCTCACACTTCGCCGCGCTATGACCATTTCTTTTACACTTGTTGCAAAATTTGGTGCAAAACCCCGAGTGATACTTTTCACACCTTTGGCATAGCTGCTTCTGATTGTTGTTGTTGTTGCGGTTATTATTATTATTGGGATGATTGTTGTAGTTGCTGTTGTTGTTGTTGTTGTTGTTGTTGTTGTTGGGCCATTTGTTGTAGTTGCGATTGATGTTGCGATTGTTGGGATAATTGTTGCGATTATTGTTGTAATTGCTGTTGTTGTTGTATTGGTGATTCTTATCACCGTTTTCCTCCCACTTTCTTTTGACTTGCTTCACATTGGCCTCTTCAGCAGTCTGTTCTTTAATTCTTTCTTCAATCTGGTTCACTAGTTTGTAAGCCATTCTACATGCCTGTTGTATGGAGGCGGGCTCGTGTGAACTTATATCTTCTTGGATTCTTTCCGGTAATCCTTTCACAAACGCGTCGATCTTCTCTTCCTCATCTTCGAATGCTCCCGGACACAATAGGCACAATTCTGTGAATCGTCTTTCGTACGTGGTAATATCAAATCCTTGGGTTCGTAACCCTCTAAGTTCTGTCTTGAGCTTATTGACCTCGGTTCTGGGACGGTACTTCTCGTTCATCAAGTGCTTGAATGCTGACCACGGTAGTGCGTACGCATCATCTTGTCCCACTTGCTCTAGATAGGTATTCCACCATGTTAACGCAGAACCTGTGAAGGTATGCGTAGCGTACTTCACTTTGTCCTCTTCAGTACACTTACTTATGGCAAACACCGATTCGACCTTCTCGGTCCACCTTTTCAATCCGATCGGTCCTTCGGTTCCATCAAATTCCAAAGGTTTGCTAGCAGTGAATTCTTTGTAGGTGCATCCTACACGATTTCCTGTACTGCTAGATCCAAGGTTATTGTTGGTATGTAGCGCAGCCTGTACTGCAGCTATGTTTGAAGTGTAGCGACCCCGACAAATCGTCAAATGACGGCGTCATCTACGTATGGTCCCATTACATGGTCGTAAGTCTTTATAACAAAGTTTGACCGAAAAGTATGTCGCATTCATTTCATAAATAAGGGTATTTCAAAGTTTACAAAAGTAGTTTCCATAACAAGTACATAACAATGTTTAAAGTTTGTATGAAACACGTGCGACACGATTAAAAGTAGTCAAAAAGACGTTCCACGTAAGCAAGTATACTCGACATCCAATGCAAGTATCAAGTAGTATGAGCGGAAGCATGTATCACCTAAGTTCAAGGACCTGAGAAAAACATAGAGAATCTGTCAACGAAAACGTTGGTGAAATCATAGGTTTAAATAAGTAAAAGAGTAATAGTAAGTTGAACCACAAGATTTGCAACATCGATAAAGCCATAGTACATTCTAAAAGTTAATATTCACGAGCACCCAATTATCAAAGCTTAATGTTCCGTCCGTTGAATACCCCATCAATTAGTGCTAGAACAACACTGTTCCCGAAAATATATTTCATTCGTAAACGGTAGCGAACCGTTTGAATGAGGGTTTGTCAAACCCATATGGCCATATAACATAAGTTCTCGCTTACACCATCTGATGTAACTAATGATAATCGGATTGAGGATTTTCGTTCTAAACTCGTATGTAGAATGTTTGTTTTCCCGTTCTTGTGTTCACTTAGTTCAAAAGAATCGTTTATGCTTTCTCATCCCAAAAGTAAGTTTAAAAGAGTAAAAGTGGGACTATGATCTCACCTTGTATGCACGAACCAAAAAGTACTTCGACAAGTCACGTGTGCAAAGAATAATGCTAGTCTTGACCTAAACAAATAGGTTGTATCAATAACGATAGTCACGAAGGGTCAAAGATGTTCAATTAGTCCTATGGCTCGTTACGACTCGATTAATATAGCATGTGAAGCAAATTGTCAAGTTTCATGCAAGATACAAGTATAAAAGTATGTTAGGAAGATTGCAAAAATCATTTGGTTAAGTTTGACAAAAAGTCAAACTTTGGTCGGTCAAAGTCAACGAAAAGTCAACACGTTCGGGTCGTGTCCCGAACTATTTTTCTGAGGTTTTTAATCATGTATGAGCATGTTAGGACAAGTTACATGTGAATCGGAGGTGCGTAGCATAGCAAACATTATTCGAAATTTGACCATGTTGGACAGACCCAAACGGCGCGCCGCGCGGGTATATGGCGCGCCGCGCGGGTACCTGTGCAGAGAATTCTGGCAGTTTTTCAAAGTGTGCACGAACCAAAACCTTTTCTAACACAACTCTTGACCCGCAAACTCTTATAACGCCTATCATACATCGTTGGAAAGGTATTTTGACGAGTAAAACAACTAAACACATATCATCAATCAAACTTCCACTTGCAACAACCAAAAACCGCAATTAATGTTCCTCATTCAATGCATACAAGTCATAAATGCAATTAAATGATTTGGCAACCAAATTACATGAACGGTATGCCGTTTCGAAGGTAATTAAGCATACAACACAACCTAACACTTACAATTAACATTATCAAGCATTTAATGCATCAAGATTCAATTTACTTCTATCAAACCCTAACCCAAAATCACAAATTCAACAATCATGATTATGAAACTAATCCATGTCAACCTACATACCAATTTGAAGCTAGTGATGTTAGGAACACAATTTAAACATGAACTTTCATCATCAAACAACATATGATCATCCAAAATTCAAGAACCACACACCAAAATTCAAGTTCATGCTAGTTACACTAAAACAACGAGATCGAGCATATAAATCATATATTCATGTTAGATTTGAGCCATAGACATTAATTAACACTTTTATAAGTTAAAAACATCAAGAACACAAAATCTAGTGATTTTAGAAAGTTACCCAAATGAGATGAAGTTGGTATGGAATCGAAGAGGAGATCACGAGGAGTTCAAATATGTAATTTGTTTGGCAAGACGACCGCTAGCTCGATTTTGGATGATGAATCTTTGTATGGAAGTTGAGAGAAAAGTTGAAGTAGTAAGAGTGAAAGAGATGGGATTGAATGGATGAGAATGAGGGTTGACTCTTTGACCTAGTCAAAAGTTTCAACCCTTGGCAAGTTTGGTCCCTCAACTTTAAACCGGGTGCGGAAATTACCTAAACGAGATAATTCAACGCAAAATAACGGGATGTGTTATAAACCTATAACGGAACTTAAATAGTTAAACGGAAAAGTAAACGGAAAAAGGCGGGATGTTACATTACCTACACCTTAAAAGAAATTTCGTCCCGAAATTTAAGTAGGCGTAGTAGTCGTTGTTTCTTCCTCGAGATCTTGCGTTTCCGAATTCACGAATAGATGAGGATACTTCCTTTGCATTTGATCTTGTCTTTCCCAAGTAAACTCGGGTCCTCTTTTGGCATTCCAACGAACCTTGACAATCGGAATTCGGCTTTGTTTCAATGTCTTGACGGAGGTGTCCACAATTTCAACCAGTTCCTCCACAAAATGAAGTTTGTCATCAATAGTAAGTTCTTCGAGAGGGATGACGATATCGGGTTCGGCAAGACACTTTTTCAAGTTAGATACATGGAAGGTAGGATGAACGGAGTTCAATTGAGGCGGAAGATCTAAACGATAAGCAACGGTTCCAATACGCTCCAAGATTTCGAAAGGACCAATATACCGCGGATTTAGCTTCCCGCGTTTCCCAAAACGGATTACACCCTTCCAAGGTGCGACTTTTAACATTACTCGGTCACCGACTTGAAATTCAAGATCGTTGCGTCGTTTGTCGGTATAGCTCTTTTGACGACTTCGGGCCGTCCTAAGCCTATCTCGGATTTGAACGATTTTCTCGGTGGTTTCGTGAATGAGTTCGGGTCCGGTGATTTGCACGTCGCCTACCTCGACCCAACAAAGAGGTGAACGACATTTGCGGCCATATAGCGCTTCAAAAGGTGCGGCTTTAATACTCGCGTGATAACTATTGTTGTAAGAGAACTCGGCGAGAGGTAAGTGCTTGTCCCAAGCTTTTCCAAAATCAACCACGCAAGCTCGTAACATGTCCTCTAAGGTTTGAATTGTACGTTCGCTTTGTCCATCGGTATGAGGATGATATGCGGTGCTCATGTCTAAACGCGTTCCCAACGCTTCTTGCAAGGTACGCCAAAATCTAAAAACGAAACGGCCATCTCGGTCGGAGATAATCGATAAAGGTACACCGTGTCGGGCTATGATCTCCTTAATGTAAAGTTGTGCAAGTTTCTCCATTTTGTCCGTTTCTTTCATGGCAAGGAAGTGTGCGGATTTGGTGAGACGGTCAACAATAACCCAAATGGTATCATAACCGCCCATCGTTTTTGGTAGCTTGGTGATAAAATCCATCGTTATCCTTTCCCACTTCCATTGCGGGATTTCGGGTTGTTGAAGTAGTCCGGACGGTCTTTGGTGTTCGGCTTTGACCTTGGAACATGTCAAACACTTGGAAACATAAGTAGCTACGTCCCTTTTGATGTTCGGCCACCAATATAGTTGTTTAAGGTCGTGGTACATCTTATTGGCACCGGGGTGAATCGAGTATCGTGACTTATGGGCTTCATCTAAAATAAGGCTTCGTAGGTCCCCATAACTAGGCACCCAAATCCTTCCGGCGTAATATCGGAGTCCGGTCTCCCTAATTTCGAATCGAGAGACGAGAATGTTCAAGAGCTCGTGTGAAAGGTTTTCATCCTTGAGAGCCTCATCTTGGGCTACCCGAATTTGGCTATTAAGGTTTGTGTGGATGGTGATGTTTAAGGCTCGGACACGAAGAGGCACCGCTCTTTCTTTTCGACTTAAAGCATCGGCTACTACATTTGCCTTCCCGGGATGGTAACGAAGCTCGCAATCGTAATCGTTTAAGGTTTCAATCCACCTTCGTTGTCTCATGTTTAGTTGCTTTTGATCGAAAATGTGTTGGAGGCTTTTGTGGTCGGTAAAGATAGTACTCTTGGTCCCATAAAGATAGTGTCTCCACATTTTAAGTGCAAAGACAACGGCTCCGAGTTCGAGATCATGTGTCGTATAGTTTCGTTCATGAATTTTGAGTTGTCGAGAAGCATAAGCAATGACTTTCGTTCGTTGCATCAAGACACACCCAAAACCATGTTTCGAGGCATCACAATATACAACAAAGTCATCATTGCCTTCGGGAAGTGACAAGATAGGAGCGGTGGTTAGCTTCGTTTTCAAGATTTGGAATGCGGATTCATGTTCGGTCGCCCAAATGAATTTCTTTCCCTTGTGAGTCAATGCGGTTAGAGGACGTGCAACCAAAGAGAAGTTTTCGATGAATCTACGATAGTACCCGGCGAGACCCAAAAATTGACGAACGTGAGTAGGAGTAGTAGGAGTCTCCCATTTGCTAATGGCTTCGATTTTCGTTGGATCGACTTTAATACCTTGGTCACTTACAACATGACCAAGAAATTGAACTTCCTTTAACCAAAATTCACACTTGGAGAATTTGGCATAGAGTTGTTCTTGTCTTAAAAGTTCAAGCACAAGTCGGAGATGTTGTTCGTGCTCTTCTTCATTTTTAGAATAGATTAATATGTCATCAATGAACACAATAACGAATTTATCGAGATACGGTTTGCACACGCGGTTCATAAGATCCATGAACACCGCCGGTGCGTTAGTGAGACCGAAAGGCATGACAAGGAATTCATAACTACCATAACGAGTCCGGAAAGCGGTTTTGGAGACATCTTCCCCTTTAACCCTTAGTTGATGATAACCCGAGCGGAGATCGATTTTCGAATATACACAAGACCCTTGTAGTTGATCAAAGAGGTCATCGATGCGAGGAAGAGGATATCGGTTCTTAACCGTCAATTTATTTAGTTCACGATAATCAATGCACATTCGTAGGGATCCGTCTTTCTTTTTAACAAACAAAATCGGAGCGCCCCAAGGTGAATGGCTAGGTTGGATGAAACCACGATCAAGTAGTTCTTGGATTTGACTTTGCAATTCTTGCATTTCAGATGGAGCGAGTCTATATGGTGCACGCGCTACGGGTGCGGCTCCCGGAATAAGATCGATTTGGAATTCAACCGGTCGATGAGGCGGAAGACCCGGCAATTCGTCGGGAAATACATCGGAATAGTCACTAACAATTGGCACATCATCGATGTGCTTCTCATCGGACTCGACTTTCTTAACGTGAGCAAGGATCGCAAAACAACCCTTACGGAGTAGTTTTCTAACTTTAATACTCGAAACGAGGTTGAGTCCGGTGCAACTCTTATCGCCATAGACGATCAAAGGTTCACCATTCTCGATAGGAATTCGGATTGCGTTAAGATCACAAAGAATGTGAGATTTCGTTTTGACTAACCAATTCATACCGATTATTACATCAAAGCTTCCTAGTTCCATGGGTATCAAGTCAATTTCAAATTCCTTACCCAAAATTTTCAAAGTACACCCCCGGTAGTATGTGTCGGCACTTAAGAGTTTTCCGTCGGCCACTTCGATGGAATAAGTAGTATCTAAAGGGTGTGGTGGAGTGCAAAGGGTAGGAGCTAAAGTCTTGGACACAAAACATTTATCGGCACCCGAATCGAATAAGCAAGTAACATAAGAGTTGTTGAGAAGAAACGTACCCGTGACTAGTTCGTTGTCATCTCGGGCTTCCTCGGTGTTGATGTTAAAGGCTCGGCCTCGGTTGTTGGGGTTGGTTTTCTTTTTCGGGCATTCGTTCTTATAATGGCCCGTTTGGCCACATTCGTAACAAGTGACCGTTTTTGGAGGATTGGGCCCCTTTCGAGCGACGGGGGCGGTGCTTGTGCAATTGTTGGCCCTATGACCAACTCCTTGGCAACGGTGACAAATTAGCTTGTTACATTCGCCGTAGTGATGTTTGTGGCACTTGTTGCACAAAGGTAAGTTTCCGACATAACCCTTCTTGCCGTCGTTGTTGAAGGGCTTTTTGGTGAAGGTGTTGTCGTTGTAGTTAGTTGAGGGAGTGGCTTCCCATTTCCTTTTGTTGCCACCCGACTTGTCCTCGGCCTTAGGAGCCGGTACTACGATTTCGTCAACCGTTTCAATTAATTGGCGAGCCATGTTCATAGCGGCTTGATGAGTAGTGGGTTTGGATGACATCACCCCTTGTTTGATGCTTTTTGGAAGACCGAGCATGTAGAGCTCAATCCTTTGAGATTCGGGGTTAACAAGATTAGGACACATCAAGGATAGTTCGGCGAAGCGTTGATTATAAGCCTTAAGATCGTTTCCGACCGCTTTCAAAGCTCTTAGTTCTTCCTCGAGCTTTCGGGTTTCTTCGCGCGGAAAGTATTCGACAATCATCTTTTCTTTCAAATCGGCCCAAGAGAGGGCATGAGCTTCATCGGTACCCACCGATTGAACATAGGTGTTCCACCAAGTGAGAGCAACACCGGAGAACGTGTGGGTGGAGTATTTGACCTTGTCTTGATCCCGACAACCGCTTATGCTAAAGACGGCCTCGGTTTGTTCAAACCAACGAGTAAGCACAACCGGTCCACCGGTTCCATCATAAGTGTGAGGTTTGCACCCCATGAAAGCTTTGTAGGAGCATCCCTCGTTTGAGTTACCGGCCCCATTGTTGTTGTTGTTGTTGTTGTGGTTGTTGTTATTGTTATTGTTGTTGGAAGAGTGACCGGCCATGGCCGCATCTACGGCGGTAGCTATCATCCGTTCGAGAGCTTGTTCGGGAGTTTCATTGCGGCGTACACGACGAGGAGCCATTGTTCCTTCAAAACAAAATAATACCGTTGGTTAGTATTCTAAATAATACTAACCGTGATATGGGATAAAGATAGAGAGAAAATTATCCTTGACCCGCCTTAAATTCTTTATGTCATAATGTCGGTATGTTCATATGAGTCACCGTAATATAATTTCCGGGAATTATATTACCCTAATTCATATGTGCATTCGACATTACATCATATAGTCAAGGTGGCGTGTCAATTAAATTATATAACGCAAGATTTAGATAGAATAAGAGTAGATACGAGTAGAAGAGTTAGAGTATAAATGCACAATTTGTCAAGTAATTCCTATGTCAAGTCTATATGCCGGTTGTAGTCTAGACTCACCAATGTACCCTAAGACTCGGGGTTGACACCAATGAACTCTAAATCCCTACAACCAAAGCTCTGATACCACTTGTAGCGACCCCGACAAATCGTCAAATGACGGCGTCATCTACGTATGGTCCCATTACATGGTCGTAAGTCTTTATAACAAAGTTTGACCGAAAAGTATGTCGCATTCATTTCATAAATAAGGGTATTTCAAAGTTTACAAAAGTAGTTTCCATAACAAGTACATAACAATGTTTAAAGTTTGTATGAAACACGTGCGACACGATTAAAAGTAGTCAAAAAGACGTTCCACGTAAGCAAGTATACTCGACATCCAATGCAAGTATCAAGTAGTATGAGCGGAAGCATGTATCACCTAAGTTCAAGGACCTGAGAAAAACATAGAGAATCTGTCAACGAAAACGTTGGTGAAATCATAGGTTTAAATAAGTAAAAGAGTAATAGTAAGTTGAACCACAAGATTTGCAACATCGATAAAGCCATAGTACATTCTAAAAGTTAATATTCACGAGCACCCAATTATCAAAGCTTAACGTTCCGTCCGTTGAATACCCCATCAATTAGTGCTAGAACAACACTGTTCCCGAAAATATATTTCATTCGTAAACGGTAGCGAACCGTTTGAATGAGGGTTTGTCAAACCCATATGGCCATATAACATAAGTTCTCGCTTACACCATCTGATGTAACTAATGATAATCGGATTGAGGATTTTCGTTCTAAACTCGTATGTAGAATGTTTGTTTTCCCGTTCTTGTGTTCACTTAGTTCAAAAGAATCGTTTATGCTTTCTCATCCCAAAAGTAAGTTTAAAAGAGTAAAAGTGGGACTATGATCTCACCTTGTATGCACGAACCAAAAAGTACTTCGACAAGTCACGTGTGCAAAGAATAATGCTAGTCTTGACCTAAACAAATAGGTTGTATCAATAACGATAGTCACGAAGGGTCAAAGATGTTCAATTAGTCCTATGGCTCGTTACGACTCGATTAATATAGCATGTGAAGCAAATTGTCAAGTTTCATGCAAGATACAAGTATAAAAGTATGTTAGGAAGATTGCAAAAATCATTTGGTTAAGTTTGACAAAAAGTCAAACTTTGGTCGGTCAAAGTCAACGAAAAGTCAACACGTTCGGGTCGTGTCCCGAACTATTTTTCTGAGGTTTTTAATCATGTATGAGCATGTTAGGACAAGTTACATGTGAATCGGAGGTGCGTAGCATAGCAAACATTATTCGAAATTTGACCATGTTGGACAGACCCAAACGGCGCGCCGCGCGGGTATATGGCGCGCCGCGCGGGTACCTGTGCAGAGAATTCTGGCAGTTTTTCAAAGTGTGCACGAACCAAAACCTTTTCTAACACAACTCTTGACCCGCAAACTCTTATAACGCCTATCATACATCGTTGGAAAGGTATTTTGACGAGTAAAACAACTAAACACATATCATCAATCAAACTTCCACTTGCAACAACCAAAAACAGCAATTAATGTTCCTCATTCAATGCATACAAGTCATAAATGCAATTAAATGATTTGGCAACCAAATTACATGAACGGTATGCCGTTTCGAAGGTAATTAAGCATACAACACAACCTAACACTTACAATTAACATTATCAAGCATTTAATGCATCAAGATTCAATTTACTTCTATCAAACCCTAACCCAAAATCACAAATTCAACAATCATGATTATGAAACTAATCCATGTCAACCTACATACCAATTTGAAGCTAGTGATGTTAGGAACACAATTTAAACATGAACTTTCATCATCAAACAACATATGATCATCCAAAATTCAAGAACCACACACCAAAATTCAAGTTCATGCTAGTTACACTAAAACAACGAGATCGAGCATATAAATCATATATTCATGTTAGATTTGAGCCATAGACATTAATTAACACTTTTATAAGTTAAAAACATCAAGAACACAAAATCTAGTGATTTTAGAAAGTTACCCAAATGAGATGAAGTTGGTATGGAATCGAAGAGGAGATCACGAGGAGTTCAAATATGTAATTTGTTTGGCAAGACGACCGCTAGCTCGATTTTGGATGATGAATCTTTGTATGGAAGTTGAGAGAAAAGTTGAAGTAGTAAGAGTGAAAGAGATGGGATTGAATGGATGAGAATGAGGGTTGACTCTTTGACCTAGTCAAAAGTTTCAACCCTTGGCAAGTTTGGTCCCTCAACTTTAAACCGGGTGCGGAAATTACCTAAACGAGATAATTCAACGCAAAATAACGGGATGTGTTATAAACCTATAACGGAACTTAAATAGTTAAACGGAAAAAGGCGGGATGTTACATGAAGCTAGAAAAGAACGGAATTCCTCTTCATTCATATTCACGGTGTGTCGAGTAGTCGGTGCCATTTCCTTCAAAATAGTCAAATGGAACAAGTTAATCATACAGAATATTAAGAGTAGTTAATAGTATTTCGTAGCATAATATGAACTCATTTATAAAAGCTTTTTCTTCATATTAGCGTTTTATAAGTTTAAATTCGGGTAGTACCTACCCGTTAAGTTCATACTTAGTAGCTAATATACAATTCAACTACTACAATTCTATATGAAAAACTGATTGTAATAATATTTCGCGTTCAAACTTTTATACAATATTTTACAAACTTACAATACCGCTTATTTTACATAAAGCATGAAATATAGCACACAATAACTTTGATACAAGATAGTTGTGAAGATAATTCTAGCTAGTACACAAGTCGTTCAGCAAAGGCAATAAAGACACGTAATTCATACGTCCAGAAACAAGTCATGCATTCTGGTTTTACTAGGACTACTTCCCATCCTTGGTCTTGTGGAACATAACCGTTATGGCCGTTGATAAGACAGCGTGTTGTAACGTCGTCAAAGGGACGAGGGTTACGTAATGACCAACAATCTCGTAATAACCTAAAAACCTCATTTCTTACCTCAATTACCGACTCCGTCACTTGTGGGAACGTTTTGTTTAATAGTTGTAGCCCGATGTTCTTGTTCTCACTTTGGTGAGAAGCGAACATTACTAAACCATAAGCATAACATGCTTCTTTATGTTGCATGTTAGCCGCTTTTTCTAAATCACGAAGTCCTATATTCGGATATACTGAGTCAAAATAATTTCTTAACCCGTTGCGTAAAATAGCATTTGGGTTCCCCGCAATATATGCGTCAAAGTAAACACATCGTAACTTATGGATTTCCCAATATGATATCCCCCATCTTTCGAACGAAAGCCTTTTATAAACCAAGGCATTCTTGGAACGTTCTTCGAATGTCTTACAAACTGATCTCGCCTTAAATAGTTGTGCCGAAGAATTCTGACCGACTCTAGACAAGATTTCATCAATCATGTCTCCGGGTAGGTCTCTTAAAATATTGGGTTGTCTATCCATTTTGTGTTTTTATACTGTAAAATAGACAAGAGTTAGATTCATAAAAAAAAATACTTATTAATACAAGCAATTTTTACATATATCATAAAGCATAAGCACACTATATTACATATATTACACCACACGAATACAACTATCTTATTCCGACTCGCTTGTTTCTTCTTCTTCGGTTTTGGTTCGTTTTGCCAAGTTTCTAGGGATATATGATGTTCCCCTAATACGAGCCATCATTTTCCACATTGGTTTAGAAAAACCTGGTGCTTTAGAGGTTCCCGGGTCATTGTTACAACTTAAGGACTTCGGGGGTTGACGATACATATAAAGTTCATCGGGGTTGGAATTAGATTTTTCTATTTTTATGCCCTTTCCCTTATTATTTTCTTTTGCCTTTTTAAATTCAGTTGGGGTAATTTCTATAACATCATCGGAATTCTCGTCGGAATCCGATTCATCGGAGAATTGGTAATCCTCCCAATATTTTGCTTCCTTGGCGGAAACACCATTGACCATAATTAACCTTGGCCGGTTGGTTGAGGATTTTCTTTTACTTAACCATTTTATTATTTCCCCCACCGGTTCTATTTCTTCATCCGGTTCCGATTCTTCTTCCGGTTCCGATTCTTCTTCCGGTTCCGACTCTTCTTCCGGTTCCTCTTCGGGAACTTGTGAATCAGTCCACGAATCATTCCAATTTACATTTGACTCTTCATTATTATTAGGTGAGTCAATGGGACTTGTTCTAGAGGTAGACATCTATCACATAATATCAAACGCGTTAAGAGATTAATATATCACATAATATTCACATGTTAAAAATATATAGTTTCCAACAAAATTTGTTAAGCAATCATTTTTCAAGTAAACACGGTCGAAGTCCAGACTCACTAATGCATCCTAACAAACTCGATAAGACACACTAATGCAAAATTCTGGTTCTCTAAGACCAACGCTCGGATACCAACTGAAATGTCCCGTTCTAATTGATTAAAAACGTTCCATATTAATTGATTTCGTTGCGAGGTTTTGACCTCTATATGAGACGTTTTTCAAAGACTGCATTCATTTTTAAAACAAACCATAACCTTTATTTCATAAATAAAGGTTTAAAAAGCTTTACGTAGATTATCAAATAATGATAATCTAAAATATCCTGTTTACACACGACCATTACATAATGGTTTACAATACAAATATGTTACATCAAAATCAGTTTCTTGAATGCAGTTTTTACACAATATCATACAAACATGGACTCCAAATCTTGTCCTTATTTTAGTATGCAATAGCGGAAGCTCTTAGTATTCACCTGAGAATAAACATGCTTTAAACGTCAACAAAAATGTTGGTGAGTTATAGGTTTAACCTATATATATCAAATCGTAACAATAGACCACAAGATTTCATATTTCAATACACATCCCATACATAGAGATAAAAATCATTCATATGGTGAACACCTGGTAACCGACATTAACAAGATGCATATATAAGAATATCCCCATCATTCCGGGACACCCTTCGGATATGATATAAATTTCGAAGTACTAAAGCATCCGGTACTTTGGATGGGGTTTGTTAGGCCCAATAGATCTATCTTTAGGATTCGCGTCAATTAGGGTGTCTGTTCCCTAATTCTTAGATTACCAGACTTAATAAAAAGGGGCATATTCGATTTCGATAATTCAACCATAGAATGTAGTTTCACGTACTTGTGTCTATTTTGTAAATCATTTATAAAACCTGCATGTATTCTCATCCCAAAAATATTAGATTTTAAAAGTGGGACTATAACTCACTTTCACAGATTTTTACTTCGTCGGGAAGTAAGACTTGGCCACTGGTTGATTCACGAACCTATAACAATATATACATATATATCAAAGTATGTTCAAAATATATTTACAACACTTTTAATATATTTTGATGTTTTAAGTTTATTAAGTCAGCTGTCCTCGTTAGTAACCTACAACTAGTTGTCCACAGTTAGATGTACAGAAATAAATCGATAAATATTATCTTGAATCAATCCACGACCCAGTGTATACGTATCTCAGTATTGATCATAACTCAAACTATATATATTTTGGAATCAACCTCAACCCTGTATAGCTAACTCCAACATTCACATATAGAGTGTCTATGGTTGTTCCGAAATATATATAGATGTGTCGACATGATAGGTCGAAACATTGTATACGTGTCTATGGTATCTCAAGATTACATAATATACAATACAAGTTGATTAAGTTTTGGTTGTAATAGATTTGTTACCAATTTTCACGTAGCTAAAATGAGAAAAATTATCCAATCTTGTTTTACCCATAACTTCTTCATTTTAAATCCGTTTTGAGTGAATCAAATTGCTATGGTTTCATATTGAACTCTATTTTATGAATCTAAACAGAAAAAGTATAGGTTTATAGTCGGAAAAATAAGTTACAAGTCATTTTTGTAAAGGTAGTCATTTCAGTCGAAAGAACGACGTCTAGATGACCATTTTAGAAAACATACTTCCACTTTGAGTTTAACCATAATTTTTGGATATAGTTTCATGTTCATAATAAAAATCATTTTCTCAGAATAACAACTTTTAAGTCAAAGTTTATCATAGTTTTTAATTAACTAACCCAAAACAGCCCGCGGTGTTACTACGACGGCGTAAATCCGGTTTTACGGTGTTTTTCGTGTTTCCAGGTTTTAAATCATTAAGTTAGCATATCATATAGATATAGAACATGTGTTTAGTTGATTTTAAAAGTCAAGTGAGAAGGATTAACTTTTGTTTGCGAACAAGTTTAGAATTAACTAAACTATATTCTAGTGATTACAAGTTTAAACCTTCGAATAAGATAGCTTTATATGTATGAATCGAATAATGTTATGAACATCATTACTACCTTAAGTTCCTTGGATAAACCTACTGGAAAAGAGAAAAATGGATCTAGCTTCAACGGATCCTTGGATGGCTCGAAGTTCTTGAAGCAGAATCATGACACGAAAACAAGTTCAAGTAAGATCATCACTTGAAATAAGATTGTTATAGTTATAGAAATTGAACCAAAGTTTGAATATGATTATTATCTTGTATTAGAATGATAACCTATTGTAAGAAACAAAGATTTCTTGAGGTTGGATGATCAACTTACAAGATTGGAAGTGAGCTAGCAAACTTGAAAGTATTCTTGATTTTATGTAACTAGAACTTGTAGAATATATGAAGAACACTTAGAACTTGAAGATAGAACTTGAGAGAGATCAATTAGATGAAGAAAATTGAAGAATGAAAGTGTTTGTAGGTGTTTTTGGTCGTTGGTGTATGGATTAGATATAAAGGATATGTAATTTTGTTTTCATGTAAATAAGTCATGAATGATTACTCATATTTTTGTAATTTTATGAGATATTTCATGCTAGTTTCCAAATGATGGTTCCCACATGTGTTAGGTGACTCACATGGGCTGCTAAGAGCTGATCATTGGAGTGTATATACCAATAGTACATACATCTAAAAGCTGTGTATTGTACGAGTACGAATACGGGTGCATACGAGTAGAATTGTTGATGAAACTGAACGAGGATGTAATTGTAAGCATTTTTGTTAAGTAGAAGTATTTTGATAAGTGTATTGAAGTCTTTCAAAAGTGTATAAATACATATTAAAACACTACATATATATACATTTTAACTGAGTCGTTAAGTCATCGTTAGTCGTTACATGTAAGTGTTGTTTTGAAACCTTTAGGTTAACGATCTTGTTAAATGTTGTTAACCCAATGTTTATAATATCAAATGAGATTTTAAATTATTATATTATCATGATATTATCATGTATGAATATCTCTTAATATGATATATATATATACATTAAATGTCTTTACAACGATAATCGTTACATATATGTCTCGTTTAAAAATCATTAAGTTAGTAGTCTTGTTTTTACATATGTAGTTCATTGTTAATATACTTAATGATATGTTTACTTATCATAGTATCATGTTAACTATATATATATCCATATATATGTCATCATATAGTTTTTACAAGTTTTAACGTTCGTGAATCACCGGTCAACTTGGGTGGTCAATTGTCTATATGAAACATATTTCAATTAATCAAGTCTTAACAAGTTTGATTGCTTAACATGTTGGAAACATTTAATCATGTAAATATCAATCTCAATTAATATATATAAACATGGAAAAGTTCGGGTCACTACACTACTGATGTCCTCGTCAGCCCAAATCATGATCCCAAGATCACTCATGTCCACGGTTGATGTGGGACTAGACACTCATGTGTTGTTTAAATAGTGGGGCAAACCTTATTGTGGACGATGGGTTTAGGCGAATCCCACATCTACCGTAGGCATGAGTGATCCTGGGATAATGTTCGGCCTGACGAGGACGTCAGAAGTTTAAATGGAGTAGCTTTTAACAACCTGACCCACATCGGATTGTGAATGAAAATTTGAGTCCCTTATAAGTTTAATGTTGTGGCTAACTAATGTCTCCTACCATGGTTTTAGTTGAAACATGGAGATACCCGGTTAGTCCGTTGCTTTAGCTTGTGAGGGGTGATAGTCTTGTGATTGTGATGGATACACGGCTCCTGCATCTTCTGGGCCGATTTGAGTCTCAAATCGGCCCCAAGAAATGCACTAGTCATGTGCCCGTCATAACTGATAGACTATCGCCCTTCACTAGCTAAAGCAGTGGACTATCCGGGTATCTCCAACTTTTTAACTAAAATCATGGTATGAGATATAATTTAGCAACAAATTTAAGCTTATAACGGACTCAAATTTTCATTTTCAATCCGATGTGAGACGAGTTGTTACAATTACCCCCGATTTTTGTTGTGCGGCCGCACTTGACCCATGACTAAATTTTCGTAGGGTGTTTGATAACAATAATACTACAAAATTTGGATTGTACGTATGGTCCCGAAGGTAACGTGCACATCTATATTAGTTACCACATTTACGACTTCAACAAAACCTTTGAAGAACTATTCACAACTTATGCAACACAATATGGTCAATAAGCAAACCAAATTGTTGATCAATTTGCGGTCGGATTGTCTTCTCGAAGGATATGAGACCTTAATATAACCCTTTATAACCAATTACGTGAAGACGCTAGAAAGCGTCAAGAAACATCGACACATACAAGCGAGTTGGGAAACTATAAGGGTACAAACGTTTTATTATCCTCCATCAATCCTGAACAATTTCACAACTTTGAAATATTAGCTTGGTGTAATTATAAAGAAGATACCTATCCAATATTAGCCGCTATGGATTGTGACTTATTCACCATTCAATCTTCGATGGTAGCTTGTGAATCGGCCTTTTATGTTTGTGGTCGAATTATATCGAAAAGAGGTTAAGACTTACCCCTTGAAGCCGTGGAAGTATGTGTATGTTTGAAGAATTATTTAGACATGATATATAAATTACAAAATGTAACATCATTAGAATATCCATCAAGCGAAGACTTTAAATATTTTATAATGAGAAAAGTACAACAAGCCGGGATATCACCTTCAACGATCGAGACCTGACCGAATTAGAAGAATGTGAATACGATCCATTTGATGTTGAAGAAAGTATTGTGTGAATGTCAGATCACTTCTTAGACGACGATCAAAGTGATCAATACGAACAAGTTCATGTTCAAGACGATTAAAGTATAATGGGAAATGACAATGCCCCCTTGATATACGTTAGTCACTAATACATTTTCGAGTGACGGTCATACCGAAGCTCGAAATGTATTAGCTTTTGTATAATTGTATTGTTTAAATAAAAGTGTTGATAACCATTTATATTATTTATAGTTGTTTAAGCGTTATAACTTATGATTGTATTGTTTAATATTACGTATAATTATTTAAGCGTTATAACTTATGATTATATTGTTTATTTATTGTTGTTTAAATGTTATTAAAATCAAACCGGTATAATATAACCGGTATAAGTCGAATCTGAAAAAAGTTCGAGTCCGAAAAAATGTCCAAAAAGAACCTTTAGAACCCCAAAAAACCTAGTTCGAAAAAAATCGACCTGGAGAACCGGAACCGGTGCTTTTGAAACAGTTTTTTTTGGGAACCGAAACCGGTTTATGCCCACTAGGTTGGGGTAGTAGTCTGTGGTAATTGTCTTTGGTCTTATATTGCAATTTTTAAGCATTTTCGGGAGTGATAGCTTTTGAGTTGTTTGTCGTGGGACGAGTAAAGTTGTGGGTGTGTTTGTAGTTAGGTTTATTTTTATTTATAATATATTTCTAACTGCTATAATAAATTTAGCCTTTAAAAAAAGAAAGTAACGGCATATATTTCTGTTGCATACTCCATGATATACCCAAGGTTGGAGAACTCGGACCTCGGGGAGTTCTCGTTTTGACATTTTTGGGGAGATCTGGGCATCTCGTAAAAATCTCGAGAAGATCTCGGACGTTGACTTACGTTGACTTTTTAGTTTTTTAATATAAATATATAAAATAAAATAGATATATGTATATTTATATACATTTTTACATATAAACCCGAGAAGTGAGCGAGAAATCCGAGATTTTACGAGAAAATTCGAGAAATAAGCGAGAAAATCTGCGATATCGTGGATTTGACCAGGTTTGACCCTGTTGACCGATAAATCTCGGGAGATAGACATCTCGTCTCGGTTGTCTTCCAAAAACGAGATATCGGAGAGAAATAACGAGATTTACAACACTGGATATACCCCATCATAACATACTTTCAATTAATTAAAAGTGATTCAAGTGGAAAAAGAATATATTTACTTCAATTAATAATATAATAATTGTACTTATAAGCTGTCTTTAGTTTAACATTGGGTTTTTTCTTTTTCTTTTTTTCTATAATTTAACGACCTTCGAAAAAAATAATTGTAATTTTTAAAATATGTGCATTTTTTTTAACAATAAAATTTTATTAAAAGAACCATAGGAAGTTGCTAGGGAAAAATTACACTTGCTTAAAAAGCCATAAGTTCCAGCTAATACATTTCACGTATTTCATGTATAAAATCCATAAGTTCCATCTAATACAACCTCTAATGCAACACCAATTAAGGGACATTTCACGTATAAAATTAAAAAGATCACTTTTCCGCATAGAAGAAGGCCCAAACACAATAACATTGCGCACCTTCCATAATGTCCAAAGGAAGGTCGCAAAAATAACCAAGATTTCTTCCTGGTTTCGAATCACCCTGTAAACCATCAACCCAAATATGTTCATTTTTATTATAGTGATACTTAAATATGAGGCTGTTGGAACATGTAAGGTAGTAAATTGACATGTTTTTGTTTAGTAAAAAGATAGCATAAAAGGTGAAATATTTATATTCAAACGGAGTGTACAATGTATGTGTTGATCCATTTGCCGAATTTCATTGGGACATCATGCAAGTCATAATGGGACATTGCCGGTTCATATTTACGGAGTATATCATAGATCTATTTTTTCTACTTAACTTAGGTTGGAACTTGGATCCAGACTTTAAATTCACAAAATCTCTATTCAACAGAACTAAATTTTACATATAAAAGTAATTCATTGATTAGAGATCTCACTATCACAAGTATATATGGATCAAGTTCAATTAAGTGCTACCATCATCGTAGCACACATTGAGTTATAAATGAATGTAAGAGCAACATGCGATTTAAGTTGCTATTACAAATATGAAATAGCCGATCAAAAGAACTTATTCATACAGTACTAAAAATATGTTTCTTTAAAGAGTTATTATAACATTATAAATCTATGTAATAGTGTATTAATAAAATAACTTTTGATGATTTACCGAAGATCATTCTAATCGGGGCTGGAATTCCCCTTGGCGTTACTCACCTTTCTTTTCCTTTCGGAGAGTGATTTGTACACAACTAATTTTTTGTCATACACAATCAAATATATTTTATGATGTTGTACAGTACAATTCTGTTAAATATGTTCGAGCTAAAAATTAAGTGTACGGATCATCTCTCTAATTTAAAATTATAAGTGGTTATGGTGGTTAAGTGTACATGTCACATTCTAAAGTATCTATATATCTAATAGACAAAACCCTTTGGTACTATTCATCAATAGTAATCAGGTGTATTTTCATCATTTCACTTTTTTTTTGGTCTCCAACGATAAAAGAAACAACTCTCATAAAAGAACCAACCCTTCAATGTTATCAAAAGATGTCGAAAAAAATTCTTTTTTATCAAAAAAATCAACTAACCTTTTTTTTTTTTTTCCCTTTTCTTCCTCAACGATAAAGGAGGCAACTTTCATAAAAGGAACAACCCTTCAACGCTACCAAAAGATGTCGAAAAACATTCTTTTTTACAAAATAGATCAATTAACTTTTAAAAAAAAAAACAAACGCTAAAAGAAGCAACTTTCACAAAAGGAACAACCCTTCAATGTTAGATGTCGAAAAAAATTCTTTTTTAAAAAATAGATCAAGATTTTTTTTTAACTCGCATTCAAAACGGAGCCTCCGGCGCGAAACGGGGGCTCCACAACTAGTTAATACGAGTAGTTACAACTGCTAAGGGTAGAATGGTCAAAACAATATATTTAATACTCCGTACTTTACTAATGACTAATGAATAATGATAAATAAGAATAAGAAAGTTAATTTTATACACGTGACAACTCAAAATAGTAACTCAAAGTTTATTCGAGATTGCTTATAAAACATGTTCATGTTTGCAATGATCATTTAGACAGATCCCTATATTATGAAAGTATACCGGATGATCTCAAGTCGTGATGCTTAACAGCAATCAAAAAAAGAAAGGCCAAAACCCGATTGAGAGTGATTTATCTTATTATACTTAACATCAGGACAGGTAGCTAATCAATTTGTATTTGTGCATTTGGCACTTAATTTTTAGTATAAAAGTAGGTTAGACTCAACTGTACCAAAATGGATTAATAAATATGAAAATGATACGTGACATGGAAATCATGTATATATCTTGTGGTGTTTTTTGAAAAAAAAAAAAATGATATTGATGTGTCAACAAATTTATGGCCACTTTTAAAATAATGGAATAGGAATTGATATTAAAGTATGCATGCATGGAGATCTTTTAATTGGTATTATTTAACTTAACCTAGTTCACTACGAAAAGGACAACATTTGTGGCAATGCATGCATGGAGATCTTTTAATTGGTATTATTTAACTTAACCTAGTTCACTACGAAAAGGACAACATTTATATGCCACAATTATTCATATCTAATCACTTTAAATTATTGCCAAACGTCACCAAACCAGCATCATTACTTCTATGCTCTAAACGGCATAAACAAGATGAGCCGGCTGGTGAAATAATTAGCCCTCTATTAACCATGTTGAGGCCAGTCACACCAAAGGTGATGACATGTTTGATGATTGTTTGAGCCAAACTTGAGTGGAAATATATAGTTCAACTCAAAACTAATTTGGTTTACAGTTAAGTTCATGATGTTGTTAGTGATGGTAGATTCATTGTCCATTGGTCGTCTTGTTAATTTTGAAAGCTCTGTTCGAGATATAAAATATGCCCGAGAGACGTATTAAATTAATGTGGCTAATATATTATGATCCAAGTCGGGTCATACCCAATAACAAGCTTACCGACACCTTATACGTATTTAAACTTAACGATTGGTTCGTTAAATAAATACGCGACACTTGGATTTTAGAAAATCGGGTTTCTGAAATATTATCACTTGGGATAAATTATTTGGATAATTTATATTTAATTATTTATTGGTTAAATAATTAAGTTGTGTTATAATTTATAAAATGGTTTATAAAATAAAAGAAACTTATCAAATGCATTATATTTATAAAGTTTTATATAACTTCAAAAAAATTAACTTTTCCTTATACCTAAAAATTTGAAATTATTAAAATTAATCAAGAAACAAAGAATTATAAAAAAAACATAAACAAAGTGTTTTATTCTTAAATAGTGTCATTTCATTATACTTAATGCGTCTGCAATTAATGGGATTTGCACATATCTTTTGTCTTCATAATCTTTAAGTTGAACTTCAACTTTTCTTTTAATTTCGCAACTGTTTTAGAATTGATGTATTTTTAGTTCCACCATTTAAACAAAATAAAATATTGGTCATTCGTAAATTTTGGGCCCTATCAACATTTTGAGCCTTGTGCGACTGCCCGCACTCGTACACCCTTTTAAGACGCCCCTATTCATCCATATCGATAACACACTATTGGATTAATTCACTTCAGATGATCACTTTCAAAATGCAAATTAACAGTTCCGGTTAAAAACGATAAAAAGGTAACCATAAAATATACGCTGACAATCAAAATAAACAGGCCATTTCTTAGCTCCAAGATCCTATTGCCTTTCCTTAAAGAGAAAAAGCTATAAAAAGGTAACCATGTATGACACTTTAAAGCGGCATCATGTCAAATTGTCAATTAAACCTTAAACGAATGTAAGACCACTATTAAGTAGCGACACGTACACATATGACACGTCAAACTAGTGACTAATTACTTCATAAACGGTTTAATCAAAGGTCATAAGTCGCACCAAAGCTTGAGCTATCGTGTGCTAGTCAATCAACTAATTATGAAATACTGTTAATATACATGTACGCAGTAATGTACAAATTTACTAGAATGGAATATAGACTATACCATGATATGCACAATATAGACTTTATTTATATGACTATATAATATAAAAATTGGACTTGTTTATACGCCAAAAACAGGGGAAAAATCATTGATTTAATGTCTGTAAATTGAACTTCTATTTTTCAATATCTTAGATATTTGGGCTTTCAGGAATTAAAGCTTTAAGTTTGTAGAGTTCTAGCCCAAATACTTACTGACTTTTATTGGGCCTTCAGTTGTTACAGTACGTTGGGCTTAAGTTTTGTTTTTGTTTTTACCTTTTTTTATTTCCGTATTCATTTATTTCTTTAAATTCTCGATTCACTAGAATCTAGATGAACGTGTAGTATTTCTTCAAAATTTTTATAGAGCAAACTAAAATGTTAACGTACTACCAAATTATCGAACTTGAGACTTGACCCACTATTTAGTTAATTTTAATATATTAGTGGTCGTAAAACAACTATATTTATTTACTTTATATGGGCATAATTAATTGAGACACAAAATAACTAAGAAAAAAATATAAACATGTCCCCTTTTCTGTAACACATAATACATAATAATACGAAGTACTAATTATTTATATCACGATAATCTAGAGTGAAGATTGGATAGCTGCAAATTTAAGACGACCGGGCAAACTAAACCAAAAATAACAAATAGCCATTAGTTAAGCTACTAATGTTCTTACCAGTGACGCTTAAACTAAGTTTTTTTTTTTTTTGTTAATATATATGCACCACCCTACTACATTAGATTCCATTTGCCTTTAATAAAAATTATGATGATCAAATATTGTTTTCAAATCATAATCAATAATAATAATAATAATAATAATAATAATAATAATAATAATAATAATAATAATAATAATAATAATAATAATAATAATAATATAATAATAATAATAATAATAATAATAATAATAATAATAATAATAATAATAATAATAATAATAATAATAATAATAATAATAATAATAATAATAATAATAATAATAATAATAATAATAATAATAATAATAATAATTAATTAATTAATTAAATAAACATAAGTAACATAGAATAGTCAAAGAAAGAATTGACGTGGCCTTTTTGTCACGTAGAATGCCCTCTAAGATAAGTTTTCAATCATCAAATCATAAACGGTCAATCACTTCTATGTTCTAAATTATTGTACATACTTGCAACCGTATTTTCAAGTGGCAAACAGACGAATTTACTTGCATCCGTGTTATTTCAGAATGTTAAAGTAAAGGAGAATCATATTGTTTTTATCTATGATTAACATCCAAGCTAGAGATTGTCCGATAGCTATATTTTGTTGACTCCATAAAAATGACAGATTAATATTTAGGATTTAATAAAATATGTTATGTTATTATTATTGATAACAGGATAACTATATATCTCATAACATCAGCTAATGCGTTATCACCAGGCCAATAAACAAGTCAATAATCACAAATAATATATGTATTGTCAGATACATACAAGAGTTGTGAACCTGTACCCTTGATCATGGAAATCAATGACGGAGATAGTCTACCACTCATTGTCCTCGATACGCAAATAACCTATACTATGAGTTTATCTAAAACTGAAATTTCAGTTAATTTTATTCCATATCGATAATATTGATATTCATAGGTAAGTGAATTAAGTTACATTTGATAGTTTATAGTTAAAAGTTTCTATAGTTTTTGTCAATTTGTTAGTTTCTATTTGAAACTTTGACTATATACTAGATCTTGCGTGTATGAGTACTACAGAAGTAATCTTTTTTTTTTTTTTTTTTTTTTTTTTTTTTTTTTTTTTTTAACGTCATATATAATAGAGGGATCAAATGAGAACTTTTTTGTGTAAGAACACTGAGAACTCAAAAATACACTGAAATTCGAGCAAAAAAAGGGAAATTCGAGCAAAAATGGGACAAAGGCGAACAAAAAAAGAGAGCAATTCGAGCAAAAATGGGACAAGTGCGAACAAAAAAAGTGATATTCGAACAAAAAAAAAGGCGGGCGCACAATTTTGCGTTCTACATTTTTGATAGTCGAACAAAAACATGTATTACATACGGGTAGTCGAACAAAAATGCTGATATTCGAACAAAAATGTGTTCTACATTTTGACTATATACTTGACTATGAAATTTTTGTTCGTCCGTGCTTTTGTTTTTTGCTCGTATTCTTTTTTTTACTCGCCCGTGCACTTTTTTTGCTCGTATTTCAATGTATTTAGAGTGTTTTTGAAGTTCCTAGAGTTCTCACACTAAAAAAGTTCTCACTGGATCCTCTATATATATATATATATATATATATATATATATATATATATATATATATATATATATATATATATATATACACGGATTAATGTTTGGGATTTAATATAATATATGTTATGATTATGATTATTATTGATAACATGATAGCTATATATGTCATAACACATCTCACAAATAATATATGCGTTGTCGGATACATACAAGAGTTGTGAACCTAGACCCTTGATTATGGAAATCAACGACGGAGATAGTCTACCACTCATTCTCCTCGATACGCAAATCATCTATACTATGAGTTTTTCTAAAACTAAAATTTCGGTTAGTTTTATCCATATCGATATCGATATTCATAAGTAAGTGAATTAACTTACATTTAAAAGTTTATAGTTGAATAGTTTCTATAGTTTTTGTCAATTTGTTGATTTCTGATTGATGCTTTGACTATATACTAGATCTTGCGTGTATAAGTGCTATAGAAGTAATTTATTTTATTATTATTTTTTATTATTTTTTTTGAACGGTCGTATGAAAGTAAATTATAAAATATTTGTTTTATACGTATATAGTTCAATATATATACATGTAGACGGATTAATGTTTGGGATTTATTAAAATAATATGTTATGTTATTACTATTGATAACATGATAACTATATATGTCATAACAGCAGTTAATGCGTTATCATCAGGCCAATAAACAAGTCATTAAGCACAAATAATATATGCGTTGTCAGATACATACAAGAGTTGTGAACCTAGACCTTTGATCATGGAAATCAATGACGGATATAGTCTGCCACTCATTCTCCTCGATACGCAAATCATCTCTACTATGAGTTTTTCTAAAACTAAAATTTTGGTTAATTTTATTCCATATCGATAATATCGATATCAATATTCATAAGTAAGTGGATTAAATTACATTTAAAAGCTTATAGTTGAACAGTTTCTATAGTTTTTGTCAATTTGTTGGTTTCCATTTGAAGCTTTGACTATATACTAGATCTTGCGTGTACAAGTACTATAGAAGTTTTTTTTTTGTTTTTTTGTTTTTTTTTATTGGCAGTGTAGAAGTAAATTAAAAAATATTTGTTTTATATGTATTTAGTCCAATATATATATATATATATATATATATATATATATATATATATATATATATATATATATATATATATATATAAAGTTCAATTGAGAACCAATATAAATGGAAGAACTGGAAGAACTATAATTCATGAGGGTAAACAGGTAATTTACATATATAACAATGATTTTCGATTTTAATAAAAAATCAAATTTAAATTTAATGTAGCAGCGGTTATTCTCGAGTCTGGTTTTTTTCAGTTATTCATCATGTATTTTGACACCATTAGCATCCATATCTCAAAAAAATTTCAACATTTTTATTCCAGATCAGTTGCACATCCATCGATCGCTTCTATATCGATTAAAATTAATTTTTTTTTCTGTATTACGGAGTATCATCGCTTCTATACTTGAGATGGTTTGGAGATGTGCTAGCTTTTGATGCAATGTACCGAACCAACAGGTTTGGGATATATTTTACATATTTGTATAACCAACGTTAGTGTATGATGTCTTATGCGTGTGAGTGCACATTTAGTTGGTGTATGCGATTAACATGTTCAGTTGTTACCATTTTGATATGTTATCAGGTCAAAAAAAAAATTTAGCATACTGTTATTTCATACTGATTGTTTTATATATACGTTAACATGAGTTACTTACACATTATGTATATATTGTTCATGTAAATTATTAGGTACAATATGGTTTTTGTTCCATTTACTGGTATGGATCACCACAACAAGTGTGTAACATTTGGTGGTGGTCTTCTTAAGCATGAAACTATTGAAAGTTATGAATGGTTGCTTAAAGCATTCTTAACAGCCCATCCAAATCAACCCCAATTGGTTCTTACGGACCAGGACCCAGCCATGAAGGAAGCTATTACAAACGTGTTTACTGAGTCAACACACAGACTATGTATGTGGCATGTGATGAAGAAATTACCTAAAAAGGTAATATGTAATGTTGATTTATTTACGTTTTATATGTATCATTTCGTTGGTATTTGACATATTGGTTTATTTTAATGATAAGGTATGTGGGGAGCTCTTGAAGAACACTGATCTGAGGAAGCGGATACATAAACTTGTGTGGGATGTGTTACTTACAAAGGAAAAGTTTGAGAGTCAATGGCAGTCGTTGATAAGCGAGTTCAATCTTGAAGAAAACACATGGCTTGCTGACAAATTCAAGATTAGGGATAGATGGGTGCCTGGTTATTTTTCTCACCTGCTAATGTGTCGTTTGATGAAGACAACATCAAGGGCAGAGAGTTCAAACGCATTCTTTCGAATTTTTACAGATCCAGATCTTACCCTTGTTCAGTTCATGTTAAACTTTGAGAGTGCTATGGATAAACAGAGACATGAACACCATGTTCTTGATTACCAAACAAAGAAAACAACGCCATGTTTGGTTACCGAGTTAAAAATCGAGGGACACGCTGCGAGTGTCTACACATTAGCCATTTTTGAAAAGGTGCAGAAAGAAATATACAGAGGTCTATATTTTTACTCCCACAAGGTGGTTACATCTGATGATGTTGCTGAGGTATATGAGATTCAAGATGTTAACATGAAAACTAAAGTTGTTTCTCGACATCAGGTATTTTTATTTCGTTCAACCAGTATTTTAATTTTTTTTAATTACCTACTGCTAACATGAATACCACAAGCACACTATAATTAACATGTTAAATGATAAAAAAAATAAAAAATAAAAAAAAACATGTTAAATGAATAGCTTTATGTCTTATGGTGTTATTTTCCCTACAGGTTGTTCTTAACAAGGATGGTAACATTGTATGTAGCTGTAATCACTTTGGTCGCCATGGTTGGTTATGTCGTCACATTTTTTGTGTTTTCAACAATATTCGAGTCGAGGAAATCCCAGAAATATATATCAAGAGGCGATGGAGAAGGGACATACTAACAACACGTCTTTTGGATAAAAGGCATGGATATGGAATGCAAAACGATGAAACCTCAATAATGTGCTCGCAAGTTATTTCAGACGTTAAGGTCATTGTTAGCAGACTAAAAAAAATTCCCCAACAGTTATTTGAGTTTGCTGAATTTGTTAAAAAAAATAAAGATGATGTTTTAGTGGATATTGCATCTCAATCGGCTGAGAAAAACACAGAAGAGGAGATATGCGAGTTGTTAGATGTGACCATTCCTGACGAAATCCAAGTTAGGCCTCCCAGAAACATAAACAACAAAGGTTCACGCCGCAAGCGTATGGTTGGACAAGATGAAAAGTATGCGAACAAACGGAAAAAGCAATTTCGGGAGTGCAAAAATGTGGTGAATACCAGGCTGATCACGATTCACGCAATTGTGAGAGGAAAAAAAAAGAGAAGACGCTTAAAGAGCAGAAGTTTAAAGAGCAACAGCAGAATCAAAAGAAGCAGACAGAAAAAAAGCTTAAATGCAAGCATCAACATTCACAACTGCTCATATATCATCACCAATTTACTTCTCATATGCACAACTACACAAGTAAACATAGTAACAATCTGATAAAATTGTGCACAATTACAACTAAAAAACCACTGCATTATTTTCTTACCGCCTTAAGTTCACAACTATGTTAACTGTGATGAACAAATATGAAGGTCTTAAACGAACATATTCTTATCATTTTATGAACATCTATTGTTAACACAAGTTACTACATATGGCCTAACTTTAGCAACCATCCAACAAAAAAAAAAATAAATAAATAAATAAATAAATCCAATTCGCATGATAACATAGACACTTAACATAGCCATATATAAAATTTTAAAAGCACATACGTTAACACTGTTACCATATGAACATAAACATCTAACAGATGAACATAACAATATTCTTAACAGGGTAATATGCACATATTTTACTATAACAAATATTCAACCTAACAAATACACTTAACATTACCAAATTCTGATGTTAACAGGTTCAGTTAACCTGCTTAACCTAGTCCAATCATCATGTTATCATTTACATTTAACCTCTTGGTGTAACATTAACATATGAACAAAATCTGTTAACGAACATAGCCGCATTCGGTACAGGTTAATATGTAAATAATCACATTTTACCACATTATTTACAGGTTCATGTGAACATATATTAGATTATCAAATCCTCATGTTACCATTTACAATTAATCTGCTACTGTAATAATAAATTTATTACCACACGTGGTTATCAGTTGCATATGAACATAGGCACATGTTACCACATTCTTAACAGATTCTTATTAACATATATCACATTATCAAATGCTCATGTTACCATATACACAAACCATAGCCGTATTACAAGTTTTAAAATCAAAATTGTTAACACTGTTTACATGCATCTTTCAACATTAACATTTGAACAAACGCGGTATACATATGAACATACCCATAACTTATTATCCATGCTTACTGACATAACAAAGCAAAAAAACATTCACATTATAATGTAAATATTCTGCAACTGTAAACAATAATTGAATTAATAGAATGCGAAGTATTTTCTAATTTAGATACCTGCATCGATTTGGGTGTTTTCGTTAGCATCTTCCATTTCATTAACACTGTAATAAAAACAAAAAATTCAGCAACTCAATCGTAAAATCATTATTATCATCAATCAGAAATAACAATTAGACAGAGCTTACCGTTAACTGTTAGCAATTTTATGCACAAATTGTTTTCCTCTAAATCGAGCACTCTGTGTTTGTGAATGATGAATATGTTTGCAGTTATCGACATTTTCCCCATCTTTAATTTGATGTATGAAACCACCCACGATCTTTGTTAACTGCAAACACGGTTAGGGTTCTAAACCGCTTGTGAATTGTATCTATTAGTCGTCCAGTTCTACCGAGTTTTCCATAATTACCCTTTTTGTATTTTCATTTATATTTTTAAATTGTTAATATTTAGATTTAATCACACCCATCCATCTATTATATCTAATGGTTAAAAATGGTTCTTTTAGTTCTTTCATTTTCTATGGTTCTTAATTGAACTCATCGATCTATATATATATATATATATATATATATATATATATATATATATATATATATATATATATATATATATATATATATATATACCTTGCTTCGGTTACTTTAACTACGAAACTTGATAAGGTTGATCTCTTGAGTCTTAAGTAACTATAACTACTAATATAAAAACTATATGTAATATTTTAATACCGAGAAGGAAACACACGGCATAATGTACTTTGAAACATTCGAAACAAAATAAATAATACAAACTACAAAACAAAGACAACCACCTTCTTTTTTTACTTGAAGTCAAATGTTAAGACGAACATAACGGAAAGTTAACAGATTGCAAGAAATATTTATGTAATCTTTTTTCTTTCTTTTCGCATATATAATATATAATATATAATATATAATATATAATATATAATATATAATACAGTAATAAGGAAGTCAAGTCGATTTATAATACACTTTGACTATATAGGTCAAACTGAGTTGGTCAAACTATTTATGTTTTTTAGAATTTCAGTGCTACTCGCAGTGACGGATCTTGAATTTAGAGCGAGTGGTTGCACATATATATAATACTATTAGTTAATAATTAATTAATAATTACTATTAATTAAAGACTAACAACTAGTCAAAGACCCGCGAATTCGCGAGATTTTGTAAGGAGATAATAACATGAATAATAATGATATTCAAATGTAACACTATTACAACACAAAAATCCAATTTGAAAAATAAAATATGTGCTAACATGAATAAGTACATGCTATCGATCCACATATGTTTAAAAAATAGTTAAAAGGTTGTGATTTTCTCGATTAAATAAGTATTTGCAAACTTGTAAGGGGTTATGTGTGATACTATAAATACTCACTCATATGTATTTTGTAACTTTTGCCATTACCTTGTAACAACAAACTTATTCTGTATTTTGTAACATGTTCTGAACACGCACCATAAACCTTGCCTAACGCCTAACCCACCCAAGTCGTCCATCTTGCTAACTTTAATATAATGAATGTAATACTACCTTAACTCTCTGAAATTTATGCATTCTTCCCATTGCTAATATTTTTACATCATTTTTTTGTTGACAACCTAAAACATAGTAGACATTAAAATTTACTTATCAAATGATTTATAGATGCAAACCATAGTGAAGAAAAACCATATCAGTATGTGTTAAACTTACCATCTATGAGTAAAAGTTTTACTATCAAATTTTTACTAAAATCATTCATAAATATTCGTTGAATATTACGTGAACTCTGTACCTGGTAAAAAAGTAACACATAAAGAATCGTGAAAATCTCCATGGCTTGAGTAGAATTTCAAACGTGTCCTGCATTTACTCATTTTAGTTTTAGTATACTTAATTCTAAAGAATATATAACAGGAGGTTCTTTATGAATGCAACTTTGAATAATTTTACTTGAATAAATTATGTAGAGCCACAATGACAATTACACACTTTCTAACATTAATGCGACCTAATTCATTACAAAAAAACAACTAAAAAAACAACAATAGTAATATTAACAATAATAGTATTTCATTACAAAAAAAAAACAACTTAACTGCTAGCTAATTGAGTTGTCCTCTACGGTCTTCCATCTTTTGAAAACGCTTCATTACGGCTTCATCGTTAACCTTGAGAAGTCCTTCTTTTTCTATAGCGCCAATTAAACAGTCGTTCAAAAACCGTCACCTATTCGGTTTCGTAATTCAGATTTCACAAGCTTCATTCAGTTTCACAAGCCAATGTATTTGTTAGGCCTAAATATTGCACAATTGCAACAAGTCAACACCTAAATAAGAAAAAAAAAAACATGTTGTTGAGCCATTGAGGACTTGAGGTTGCAAGTTGCAACAGTCTTTGCCAACAATTGAACAAAACACAAAAACATCAAATTAAGAAGCCTAAACTAACTCCTCTTTTTTCTTCCTTTATACATATGAACGCCAAAGAATTTTAATAATTAAACTATTTTTTTTCTTAATTGATTTAAAAAGTTTTGATAATTTAATAAACCCTAAAATTATTGGGGTTAAACACATTACATATTTACATTACTACTATAATTCTCAAAGGATAATTTATAATTATAAAATATGAGTTGAAAATAAAATACCTAGAGTTGAAAACATGAGATGAGTCGTCGAGTCGATGAGATGATCAGATGAAGAAGTGAAGAACTCAAGAACGACGTCGAGTGTCAGAAGACGTACGTACACTCGTACCCAATTGAATTTGTGTTGGGTATGGATCAGTTTAAAGATTAAAGATATAAAAGGCCTTCCAGAATTTTAGATTGGGCTTGAAAGGTGCACAAAATAAAAATCCAATGGTACACTCTTATAAAGCCCAAATATATTTATACTTGGTGGACTTTTTTGAATGATATTCTGGGCTACCACTGGGCCTAAGGCCCATCCGCCCCTGGCTACTCATGTCCATTCTCGGTTGTAGGTGATTTTTGCATCATCAGTTTTGGCCATATAGACATAAATAAATGTGCATTAAAGTGTTAATAATTTAAAAAATACTAGTGAAATAATCTGTGAAATCACGAGTTAATTTAAATAAATAATTTAGTGATATGTTTTAGGTATTAAATGCATGTAAATACAAAAGTCATTTAGTTTAATGAACCGTGTAACCAAGGATTTTGACTAAAAAATTGTCGTTTTTACAAACATATTGATATACTTAATTTGGTCAGAATAAATGAACTACATTTATTCTCCTACCACCTTCTTCCAATTTTCATCACAATTATTATTTTTCTTGTTATAAAAGCATAAATTACAACCTTTTATTGAGACATGTATTTCGCATACATATGTAACGTAATTAAAGTTTGCTTTAAAAATGAGTATTTATATTTTCTATAATAATTATTAGTAATAACAAATGCATGTTGAAATTTTTTTAAAAATTAAAATACAATTATTATATGAAGGTTGTACAATATATTTCAAAGTTTGTACATGTGTTAATGGAGTGTTTTGTAAAGGATTGTATAATTTGTTTTAAAGTTTGTACATATGGTCATGTGAGTGTTTTACCATAAAGTTGTACATAATGCTTCTACATATGGTCATGAGGTGTTTTATTATAAGGTTGTACGTAATGCTTCATATATTATACAATTAACATGTTAATATTTTTATTAAATACAATTAATTATTTTAATGATAATATCATGAGGGCTTAGATTTTTTTTATTTTTTTATTTTGTAGTTTTTTTAACTTGAATAATCCTTATATATAACATTATCATTTTAGAGATTTATATGATAGTATAGATTTGAGGATGTATGGTTAAAAATTGACTATCTAAGGATCATTTCTATTGTAAATAGTTATATTTACTTATTTATTCTTATAATGACTTAGTTTTATTTATTACGAAGTACATACTAAACGAGAAATTGGTCCGACGCGCGTTGTTGCGTCGTGTTTAGATATGTTGCTTTCATTAGTAATTAACTTACATGCGGTAAGTTTTGCCAAGAGATTTAGTTTGGCCAGAAAAAATTTATAACATTTACATTTGTTACCTAATTTAGCTTCGAACGGTTAACGGTCGATGTGTGGTTTTGATCGGTTAACGATCGATAAACCAAACTTTTAGAAAAAACGGTTAACAGTCTTTTAGGTGAACGTTTAAAAAATAAATAAATGAAAAATAAAAGTGAAAAATAAAGTTAAAAAAAGTAAGGTTGGTTAATTGAAGCGTTAAGAAAAACAGTTAATAATTGGTTAATTTAACGTTAAAAAAAATTAATGAAATGTAAGAGGAAGTTTGACCAAAAAATTGATATGTAATTCTCTTGTTTTAAAAATTGAAACTCTTTTTGTCGTCTTGATATTTCCTTGAGTTAAGTTGTCATGTGCACCCTTCTACCTACACCCACTCTTCCCATATTGATAGTCAATCTTTTTTCTTTGGTCCGTCCTAAATTAATAGTCAACTTCTATATATATATATATATATATATATATATAGGATCAATGGGGAAATAACCAATCGGGGGGAAGCGGAAGGAACCAATTTTTTTTTTTTCGTTTTTTAAAAAAACTTTGTTCATGAACATTATAGATTGGATGAAAATAAGAACATTTAGAAAAGACACTTCGTGATGAATGTTATTATTTTGGCGGGAAAACAATCAACAAAAATAACATTCAAGATAATATTGTTCGTAAAGAATGTTAACGTTTTTTTTTCCATATTTTGTGAAGTAAAATTTAGCCTGATTTAGAGTTTAGGGTTTAGGGTTTAGGGTTTAGGGTTTGGTGTTTTGGGTTTATTCCATAAACCCAAAACACCAAACCCTAAACCTTAAACCCTAAACCCTAAACTCTAAACCGTTCGTGTTAAAAACTCAATCTAAATCCTAAATCTAAACCCTAAACCCTAAATTTCTAAACCCTAATATCTAAACCCTATAAACACTAATATCTAAACCCTAATATCTAAGTCCTAATGTCCAAAATTTCAACATACGCTGAAAAAATACGATAATTGTTATATATTACTTCTTCGAGCGTTTTTCCGCCAAAATAATAACATTCATCATGAAGTATCTTTTTTAAATGTTCTTATTTTCATCCAATCTATAATGTTCGTGAACAAAGTTTTTTTAAAAAAAAGAAAAAAAAATTTATTTTGCTTCCCCCCGCTTCCCCCGATTGGTTACTTCCCTCTTGATCCTACCACTATATATATATATATATATATATATATATATATATATATATATATATATATATATATATATATATATATGGGCGAGATCCATGGATAAATTTAAAACGGGTACAAACGGGATAAGCAAAACTTCAAATTTTTCATATTTTTTTTCTTTAAAAATTTTCTTTGTAGGGAAGAAATGTCCGTTTCGATTATAGTTAGTTGCATTATGTTCGTAAATATATATATGTATATATATATATATATATATATATAGAGAGAGAGAGGAGCGAGATCCATTGATAAATTTAAAACGGGTAAAAATGGGGATAAGCAAAATTTCAAATTTTGTATTTTTTTTTCCTTAAAAAATTTTCTTTTTAGGGAAGAAATGTCCATTTCGATTATAGTTAGCTGCGTTATGTTCGTAAAATTATTTCGAGTTAAATGGTGCTAGCGGTGAAAAATAACTCGCGACGAATAGAAAGATAAAGTCTGTTGAAAAAGAAGGTGGATTTTGTTTTATGTTTTTTTAATTAAATAATGAATTTACGTTTTCTATCCCTAATGAACTTACGTTTTATACCCATAAAGAGGGGTGAAAATTGTATATGGGAGTAATTTTGGTGGGTGCCGTTTTGTTTTTTGTTTTTAACATGTGACGACAATTCAAGCTTGAGCTAATATATATATATATATATATATATATATATATATATATATATATATATATATATATATATATATATATAGGCAGGATCAATGGGGAAGTAACCAATCGGGGGATGCGGGGGGAAGCAAAATTTTTTTTTTTTCGTTTTTTTTTGGAATTTTTTTTTTCCGGCATCAAGATCACACGAAAATATGAACATTTAGAAGAGACACTTCATGATGAATGTATTATTTAGGCGGGAAAACAATCGATAAAAATAACATTCAAGATAATATTGTTCGTGAAGAATATGAACGCTTTTTTTTTATGTTTTGTGAAGAAAAATTTAGCCCGATTTAGAGTTTAGGGTTTAGGGTTTGGTGTTTTGGGTTTATTCCATAAACTCAAAACACCAAACCCTAAACCCTAAACCCTAAACCCTAAACTCTAAACAGTTCGTGTTAAAAACTCAATCTAAATCCTAAATCTAAACCCTAAATCTAAACCCTAAACCCTAAATTTCTAAACCATAATATCTAAACCCTATAAACCATAATATCTAAACCCTAATATCTAAACCCCAATAGCTAAAACCTCAACATACGCTCGAAAAACACGATAATTGTTATATATTACTTATTCGAGCGTTTTTCCGCCAAAATAAAAACATTTATCACAAAGTGTCTCTACTAAATGTTCATATTTTCATCCCATCTATAATGTTCGTTAACAAAGTTTTTTTCAAAAAACGAAAAAAAAAATAGTTTTTGCTTCCTCCCGCTTCCCCCCGATTGGTTACTTCCCTCTTGATCCTACCACTATATATATATATATATATATATATATATATATATATATATATATATATATATATATATATATATATATATATATATATATATATATATATATATATATATATATATATATATATATATATATATATATATATATATATATAGTTATTATAATTATTATAATTACTAATGATGATGTAATTTTTGAGAAAAGTTTATTTTATCGTTGATTCATGCAGTTTAACTAAAATAATACTCCGTACATGTATTTCTTTTATTATTTAAAATTATATTGATAGTTACTTTTAAATGAAAATTATAATTTGGGCTTTTGCAAAGATTCTTTTTAAATGAAAACGAAGAATATTGAGTTTAGGTGTAGGAGATGATGCACGTATTTTAGGTGAGCGAGAGTGGATGTGTATAGGTCTAGGGAATGTTTTTTTTTTTTTTTTTTTTGAAAAGCAAGGAATATTATTAATCACGAAAAAAAAAACCAACGTACAATTTTTTTTTTTTTTTCTTTTTATGAGAATTTTCAAAATTTTGACAAAGAATCTAAATCACTAAGTGATTTTCTTAGAGCGTGGTATCGAAATGTATACCAGTAGCAAGTTCTAATTTTAAATACATACATCGACATACATAATTTTTTGGGTGAAGCATTTATAGATTTATGCTTTTGAGCTCGTAATACCTCACTTGAAAGATTGAGTTGTATATACTCTGTCATACGATGTTTTCGACAATTCATTTTTTACCGTAAAAATAATCCTAACATTTTTTATTATTTTAAGCAACTCCCGTAAAAAAATAATAAATTTCTAGAAAATTATTTATAAAAAAAAGTATTTTTCCACATATATCTTTAAAATTAACCCAAATTGTTTTAAAATATTGGTAATTTCACGTGAGAAAATTGCAGATTTTATAAGGTATACACACATAAAAAGAAGGGGGGAGTTTTACCTGCCATGTTTTCGGATTGGTTCGAATTTCCTCGAGAATAGTAGTTGAGACAGGTTATGTAACGTTTACTCCAGGTCGTTTTAATTGGTAATTACTCCATTATACTAATAAAAATGATGATTAGTTTCCATGCGTGAGAACTTTTTTTTTTTTGTTGAACATCGAGTCATGCATGAGAATTTAACAAACCAAATTTTAACTGCATGCGTCTTTGACGGTTACAATGCATCACTTTCCCATATTATTTTTCTTTCATTCATACACTTATATATATATACACCCCATTCTCGATTCTTCTACCAACCAAACCATCCTCGTTCTAACATTGTTGATTTTTTCATATTTATCTGTATTATTATTATATTATATATTTATATTTATGTGTTTTTAATCCCTCATGGGAGTTACATTCTTGTCTAACTGCTTGATCTTCACATGGTTTTGTGAACTAATTACTAGATTTTTTGGATCAAAAAACGTCGTTATTGGTTCATCTAAACCCGAGAACTTGGTGCCCTTAGAGAGATGCTTTGATTTCAAGAATAATCTTGTTCTTGATCAACAAAATTTGTCAAGAATCAATGGTGTCGGTTTCTATGAGTTTGTTTGTAACCCAAGGCCACTTAAAGAACTTGATCATGCAGCTCTTACTATTCAGAAATTCTACAAGAGTTATCGAACTAGAAGAAATCTTGCAGATTGTGCTGTTGTTGTTGAAGAATTATGGTAATTTGTTTATTTTTTAACGTCTTGCTATTCATCTTAAATATTAATCAAAACGTTACAACACTTACTTTAATGATTAAAGTTTGAAGCTTTAATTTAAACTAAAAATCTTAATAACAAGAAAAGTATAAACATGGTATACAAATTTTTCAATATTTTAAATGTTATGTACGTGTGTATATATATAGGTGGAAAGCCTTAGAATTCGACGCTTTATCTTGCAATGACCAACATGAGAGTGCGGTCTCACGATGGGGACGAGCTCGAACCATGGTGGCCAAGGTACGTACGTACAATCCCATACTAGGTAGACTAATTTATTCATTTATAAGACTTGGTCAAATCATAAAGTTGGGTGGTCAATTTGAATATCTTATACATTTCAAGTCAATCTTGGAAGTAAAGTATGCTAAAGATGTCGGAGTATTACAAGTCTCCGGTTATAAGTTTTAAATTTAATAGAAGGAGGATTGATTTAAATCAAATAAATAAAAAGAATTGACAAATTCATAATTGCATGACTGTTACTAACACTTTCAATGAAATTGATATTGTTAGTTTGACTATTGACATCTATTTACATTTTTATCATTATCTTTTATTTAAAATATGTTAAAGTCCAAAATTATTATTTCATATTTAGGTAGCGAAGGGCTTATGCAAAGATAAAAACGCGCAAAAACTAGCCATGTGCCATTGGCTTGAAGCGGTAAGTAAACCTCAAAACTTAATAACCTTTTAAGTATTATTTTAGTACTCCGTACTATTTACGTACCTTGTTAACATATATTATCTCTTCATTTTTTTCATCACGATTTCGACATTTATTTGCAGATTGATCCACGCCATCGTTATGGGCACAATCTACAGTTATATTACAATGTTTGGTTTAGAAGTCAAAGCTCACAACCCTTCTTTTATTGGTAATCTTAACTTAAAGGGGAACATATATGCTATACCTTCAAGTCGAGCTCGAGTTCGGCTCATTTATAATTCATAGTTCGCTCTCAGCTCATTACAAGCTTATATAATACATTAAGTTCGAGTTCAGCTTGTTTGAAATTATAAAACTTCAAGTCTGACTCGAAATCTGACTCGTTTATATTTATGTTAATTATATTTAAATATATGGTGTTATATTGAATTTAAATATATATACTCCATATAATATAAAATTTAAAAAATTAAAAGAATTTTATAAAATATAATGCTTGTTTATGCTCGGGAACTTGTTCGAGCTTAATCTCGTATAGTCAATATATGTTTACGTTCGGGCTCAAGCTTGTTTAAGCTCAACTCGAATTGAGATTTTAACGAGTCGAGTCTGAGTACTCATGAGTAGCTCGGACTCATTTACAAAATTACAGCCCTATTCTTATCGTAAAGTTTGTTATCAGTACTGTATCAATGTATATGAGCTTTATACTATATACATACATGTTCATAATATTTGCAGGTTGGACGTTGGAGATGGTAGAGAAATAAGTATTGAATCATGCCCAAGAAACTTACTTCATTATCAATGCATTAAATATCTTGGACCAGTATGTCTCAATCATCAAATATTTTTTTTTTTTTGGTTTGCTTATGTAATAAATATTACACAATAATTTGGTGAAATATTACTTTTACGCAGAAAGAAAGGGAAGAGTTCGAGGTGATTATTGAGGGTGGAAAACTAATGTACAAGAAAAGTCGAAAATTCTTGCAAACCATTGATGGTACTAAATGGATCTTTGTACTTAGCACATCAAGAACATTATATGTTGGGCAAAAGATAAAGGGTTTATTTCAGCACTCCAGTTTTTTAGCCGGTGCTGCCACCACATCGGCCGGACGGATGGTTGTTAACGATGGAGTCCTTAAGGTACATATCAATAGCATTTGCACTAGTTTCAATTGTAAACATGACTTGTTAGGCAAAAAATTTTACTCAGATATACGATGTATTAAATGTTTAAATACGTGTAATATTTTACAGGCAGTATGGCCCTATAGCGGTCATTATCTCCCAACCGAAGAAAACTTCAAGGTGTTCCTTTGCTTTCTTCAAGAGCATCGAGTTGATTTGAGCAATGTCAAGGTACGTAAGATTATAGAAGAAAGTATCGAATATTAATCAAGCTATTTAGTATCTTATTTAATAGTGTAGATTAAGATTATTTATTTATTATGATTACATACATTATATGCATGCATGCAGAAATGTCCTTTAGACGACGATGATCCATTCCTCAATGCTACTAATCTTGTTGAGAAATCCGAGTCGAGTTCAACTAGGGAAAAACCATGTACAAAAATCCAAGAAACACTAAAAGATAATTTCGAGAAAATGGAAACTCAAAAACTACAAAGGGCGAAATCGAAAAGATGGACATCTAGGATCGGTTGTGTACGAGAGTACCCACCAAAACTACAATTTCAAGCACTTGAAAAAGTGAATCTTTCACCAAGAAAAGTTACATCAAATGTTTGGAGAAATAATAATAATAATGATCCAATTCCTTCACCAAGACCTAGTCCTGGTGTGCACCTTTCACCAAGACTAGTTAGCATGGGCCGAAATAACAAATGAACGTAGATAACACAGGTTTTTAAGTTGACATAATTTGCTTTTGTAATAATTAGGATTTAAGTTTATGAACCGTTAAGCAATTACTGTAATTAGTAAATTCTTTGGAGAAGAGTACTAGAGCTGTGTTAATTGGAATTAACATAAAGGTATAGAGATGGTAGAAGTAAATGATTTTTTTTTAGGTGTCGAAGGGCGGTGAGCCATGATATTGAATTGAATATGATATCTCTATTTTTTTGAAAATCAAACTCACACAATATATACTCCCTATTTATTATTATTATTATATTATATTATTATTTATTTCTTCAAAAAAGTTTTAATTAATTTTATTCCATATTGTATTTTGTTTATTAATATATTTACTTTGTCCCATAAAAGTGTTTAATGTTGTTATAAATAGTAAGTAATAAATTAATTGATATATTTAATGTTAAATTTTAAATAATATATGGGACATAACTGAAATATTAATGATTTTTAATTGTCATTTAGGGAGACAATAATTTTAATACAAATCAAAATAGTAACGTAAAGAGTTTTCATGGGATGAATAGAGTATATATAATCAAGGAATTGAAACATCATATGTGAAGTTATAGTGTATGTACGGGATAAAGCCAAAAATAGGCTACAAACTTACACAAATATACCGATGTCGCCTACAAACTCATTTCCGTCCTACTGTCGCCTACAAACTTATAAAAAATGTGTTGATGTTAACATTTTGTTACCGTTTACCTACTGAACCGGTAAAGTTAATTATTTAACTTTTTTTATTCATCTTATATGTCCCGATGTCATCCATATACTTTCAGTTGTGTCCCGATGTCGCCCATATACTTTCAGTTGTGTCCCGATGTCGCCCATATACTTTCAATTCTGTTTCGATGTATTATCGACGTGTCATGACTACTTAGAAGCCACGTATCAACCATTTTGGTTGACGGTTAAAAAAAGTATTTTGTTTATATTAGCACATTTTTTATAAGTTTGTAGGCGACAGTAGGACGGAAATGAGTTTGTGGGCGACATCGGTACATTTGTGTAAGTTTGTAGCCTATTTTTGACTTTAACCCTGTATGTACCTATAATAAGCTTTGCAAAAAAAAAAAATTGTATGTCCGTACATGTAAACGTATGATCTCAAACAGAGTTGAAATTTAGTATGATAAATAAATAAATGTGTGTATGCAAAAAAAAAAAAAAAAAAAAAAAAAAAAAAAAAAAAAAAAAAAAAATTTGTTCTTACAAGTTAGCTTAGTGATTTTCAAGTTTAAACTTTACTAATTAACAACATATCTTCGATGATTGGTGTGAAAGTTGAAAACGACCATACAATAACTCGATTAAGTTTCATACATATGATTAAAATGCTTTGTCTCACCGGAAAACCCTAATAGAAAAAATCTTATCTCAAGAAGTATATATATATATATTGTTTTAATCAAGAGTGAAGTAGATTTTATGAGGGAATGTGGGTGAGACGGCCATAAAACAAAAGACAAAAGATATTTTTTAACTATAGTGTGGCGCACCACTTCACTGGCACAACGGTCTAGAGAGGAAAAGCGGCGCACCACAAAGATAAATTTCCAATTTTCCAAGTCATAAGTTTTTTCCATATTATGGTGCGGCGCATCATATCAATGGTGCAACGCACCTGACCTGATACCTTAGTTTTAACCTTAGTAAATTCATTTGTCCAGTTTTTATTTGCCCAAAACAACAACAATTGACACAAATCTATCATATAGCATTCAAATATGCAACTTAGCTTAATGCCAAGCGTTTCTAACATTCATAACATCACACATACATTAAATGAAATCCACAACTAAACATTCAATACAAGTTTCATAGTTCAAATCGTCAATTTACTAGCATTCAAAATACAACTTGACTCAAGCGTCTCACAAGCGGTTTCATGAGCCATAATCAAAAGAGAACTTGCATACCACTTACTCTATACCAATGCTCCCCTAATCCCTCACTGGTGCTTTACCTTCGCGATGCTTGATCGAACATACTAAACATACAACATTTACACAAGCTACATGCTTAGTGAGTTAAGTGGTTGTAAATTGGCATCATAAATACAATTATCACATAAGGGGTCTCTTAGGCACTTGGGCCTCATAGTATTATTGTAGACACATTAATTATCTACCGCCCAACTCATGAACTTGATCGACACCCTCTTGCACGGATTTAATCCGGGAGGCCCAATGTTATGACCCGGAAATTTCTGACCAAATTTAAACTTTATCTTTAAATGATTTAATGTTTCCGACACAATAAGCAAAGTCTATGAAGTTGAATCACAAAATTTTAGAACTGTTTCATGTATTAAATTACATTTGACTGCTCTCGACGATTCATGAACAATTATATGTATGTATGTATATATATATATATATATATATATATATATATATATATATATATATATATATATATATATATATATATATATGTACAAGTAAAAACGACTTTCCTACCGTAAAACACTATTTGCTACAGTAAAATGACTTTGCTACAGTAAAACAATATTTTCTACAGTAAAGCACTATTTGCTACAGTGAAACCGTATTTTGCTACAGTAAAACACTATTTGCTACAGTAACACTATTTGATGTCGACGAACTAGCAAACAAAAACAGGATAAGGCGGCCATGCGATCGCATGGCAAAAACACTGAAAACTCATGCGATCGCATGAGGTACTGTAGCAGGCCACATACTATAAAAGCTCGATTCATTCCTCTGTATTATTATTATTTTTATATTATTATTATTATTATTATTATTATTATTATTATTATTATTATTATTATTATTATTATTATTATTATTATTATTAATCTTATTATAATATTATTATTAGTAGTATATATACCTAAAATACTACGACGAGGTTATGAGCGTGTCACCTTCAAAATGGGTTTTTGAACGGGATAGAGCTAAGGAAATTATGGGTTATTGCCAAGGAGGTTATGGGTAATGTTCGAGGGTATATTTGTGAATCAAATCTAGTGTTTATCATCTCTGTTGCGTCTACGTACTTTCCTACAATATTGAATCTCAATATTGATACGTAAGCACTCATATTTTATTTTTTATACATTAATTGTGTATCCATGTCTAGTGCTCGAGTATATATATTTATGCATGCATGTATGCTAAATTTCATCGTTAAACAGTGTATAATGAATCACGAATTAAATACATATATTACTGGTAAAAGGTATATGATATACATGTTTTTGGAAAGCTGGCGAAAAATCAATAACTTTTCATTTAGATATCGAATAATTTCGATGAACGGATTAAAAGATATGATCAACTGAATTATGATTAACGTTAATTGAAATTGCTTTTGAATCTATAATTAAGATTTAAACAACTTGTTTACGAGATTGATAAATTGGATTTTTGAATATTACCAACCGAGTAAATGAATCCTTATATAAGGTATGTCTCGTTTTGTTGAACTATTGTCAAAATTGACTTTTTGAAACGACTTTGGATAACTTTTGTATGTCGATCTCGAGCATTAGGATTGTTATACACTATGACCTGACCTAGCTTGATAGACATTTATTGACCAACATATGTTCTCTAGGTTGAGATCTACGGTTATTTGGTAATCCGAGTTTCGATCACATTTTGGTGAACGACTTTATATGCTGCTAAGGTGAGTTTCATTGAACCCTTTTTAATTGCTTTTGCAATATATTTTTGGGCTGAGAATACATGCAATTTATTTTAAACGCAATGGACACAAGTACATACTAAATTCTACACTGAGTTTGAACCGAAAATCCCTTAGCTTTGGTAACTAGTAACTGCCGGTTATAAGAACTGGTGGGCGCGAGTAGTTGTATATGGATCCATAGGGCTTGATATTCCCGTCCGAGCTAGAGCACTAGCCTTTTAACGGACGTATGCTATTTGAGAAGCGTACACGTTGGTTTGCGTGTATTATTAAGATGATTATACAAAGGGTATAAAATATATATACGTTAAGTTTAGTTACCAGGGTGCTCAATTTCGTAGAATATTTTGATAAACGTTTCTGGATGAAACAACAGAAAACTTGTGATTCACCTTTACATACAGATTATACGAAACAATAAAACTATGAACTCACCAACCTTTGTGTTGACACTTGTTAGCATGTTTATTCTCAGGTTTACTAGAAGTCTTCCGCTATTGCTTATATGTTAGACAAGCTATGTGCATAGAGTCTTACTTGACATACTTTTCAAGGAAACGTTGCATTCACCAAATCATCACCATGTATCTTATTTTGACTGCATTGTCAACGGAAGTACTATTGTAAACTATTATTTACGGTGATTGTCTATATGTAGAAATCATCAGATGTCGAAAACCTTTGATTTAAATATTCATTTATGGTGTGCCTTTTTAAAAAAAATGCAATGTTTACAAAACGTATCATATAGAGGTCAAATACCTCGCAATGAAATCAATGAATGACGTATTGTCCATATGGATTTGGAGCGATCGTCACACCCAAGTCACCCTCATTTCTGACAACACAAGTGTTAGTCCTCTCGGAACTACCCATTGCAATTTTCCATTATCTCAAGCCTAACAAGTGCATAGTCATCTCGGAACTAGCCCCTTGCGTCATTCAACATTACTCATTACCAAGTGTATAGCCCTCTCGAAACTAGCCACTTGGATCATCATCATTTTTCACTATACAAGTGCGTAGTCTTCTCAGAACTAGCCCCTTATATTATTTACATTCCATCACATAATAGGCCTTAGCCATCCAACCCATTGACCAGCCCAAATTACCCCCAAATAACTCACCTTAGCCTTGAACTGATTCCTTAGCACCTTCAATATCCTTTTCTCGATTAGCACCTATACAACTAATTTCTATCAATACACACACTCTAAGTCAAATAAGATCATTTTATTAAGTCAAAGACTTTCTTAACATAAGCTTTTCTATAAACGTGCCATGGTTAATAAGCACACCTTTTCACTTGTAACCAAGGTTCATTAGTCACAATTCCACCTTCTTTGAGACATTACAACAAACACTTAGTGTGTACTTAACATCTCTAGCATAACTTACAAATTTAATAGCTCATTTAAATTTCATGACATATTCAAAACACTAAGTGACCACATTTAACTCAATACTTGATTTGACACATACAAAACACATTCTCTTGACATAAATCCAAGAACACAAGCATTTATCTTCAAAATACACTACAAAATCTAACAAATTCTTCATCAAAACTTTAGACCAAAACATAAGGGTTAACATACCCAAACATACATCCGAAACCCCAAATTATCTCAAGAAATAGGTTTACACAGCTTAGCCTTCTCAAACCCCAACTTAACACCAAAAACGAGCATGAGAGTTCAAATTAGGGTTTACCTTAACGCTAAAACTGAGCTAGATAGCTCCAAATTGGGTTATTATCAACACCTTCTTCAACAATCTTGAGTTTCTCTCTCAAGATTAGGGTTTCTCCTTCTAAAAACACACTCTAGATCTGGAACAATAAGGTTTCCAGACCATTCATGAGTATAAAACACGTCCAAATATGAAAAGACCAAACTACCCCTTAATATTTACATAAATCACAAAACTGCCAAAAACACGCATTCAGATAGGTATGACACACCAGTTAAATGGTGCAGCAAACCTGAGTGATGGGAATTCTGGAATGTGGCAGTGGGAAGTAAATTTTTTTTATTTATTTATTTTTTGTTTAGAAAAAAAATTCACAAACATTAAGATCGGATAAAAATATTAACATTTTAAAAAGACACTTTGTGAACATTTAAGCTTGAAAAATATATAACTACTAGGTTATATTCCGTAAATTTGCGGGGTTTTAAAAATAGTTTGTTTGTTAACATAATATTGTATTTATGGTATGTAACTGAATTGGGGACTCATTTTTGAGTTAAATGTATTAAGGTTGTAGTCTCGTAGACAAAATCTAAATGTCGTAATTATATTTAATAATATACATATAACATCAAAAGTTGTATATAGTAAGTTGTTTGTTTAAGTCCCGGATATAATTATAGAAATATGTTAACGACAAATATGAGATTGTCAAGCTTCGAGAGGAGCCTGCTAAATGACTACTTAATGTCAGTAGTCTATGGAAGTACTCCCGAATTTTCAATAATGTCAATGTTGTTTGTCTAACTATGAGTATTTATTTGATTATCTATAAAGCAGTTGCACGCATTCGATTAGTATTTAAAGAATAATTGCGATATCTTGTGTTGTAAATTTAAATTTGTTTTTTGCATGTCAAATTTTGAATATTATGAATAGAGTATGTGTTTATACTTTTTTTGTTGTAAAACTTGAGTATGACGATAGAATAATAATTACCTCAGTCAAATAATTTTCAATGATGCTTAACTTTCCAACAGCGTTAGACATATGAGTCGTGTAATTTGTCTTAACACAATTGTCTCATCTATCAACGAATGTTTTTTCAGTGAAGGTATTTGGTAATTTGTCTTCTAATATGTGAATTTAATATGTAGTATCAATTTCTTCTTTTATGATAGAAGGATTTAAAGCCTGATTTTTTTTTTGTCTATACTATTACCTTTCTCCTTTCTTTCGGTGGAAATGAGACAAAATAGTCTCTTGTATTGACCGAACCCTCAGTTCGGAAGTCTTCGTCAACATGTTATGAAGCTCTAGTCTGGCGGTCAACTTGATGTGCGAGAGGCATGAGTGCAGTTCGAGCTTGCTCGATGATATCGGCTTAAAAATCACGTTTTTACTCTCGATATTGAGTCCGAAAACCATAAAGTTCCAAACTTTGTCAGCAAAATAATTGCCTTTTCGGTTAGTTTTGTAGATCAAGTGATTACGAAGGCGATGCAAAAAGAATCAAGAGAATCGGAGCTAAAACGAAGATTCTAGAGCGACAACGGTGAAAGACGAGAAACCAAGCTACGATCAAGAAAATCAAGTTACGATCCAATAAAATCAGCAAACCAGAGCAGGCCATATGGCTTGCCATACGGCCTGCCTATAGGGAAAACGGCATGCCTATAGGGAAAACGGCTTACCATACACCGCTCTCGGGACGAACTTGAAACGAATACTTACATAAAAAGTGCTATAATAATCAGGTTATAAGTGCTCGTTAGTTGTGTGTGCTTATTTGTAGTGTTTGAATCTTGTATAAATTTGAGGGTAATTGATGTATTGTTCCACACGCATCAGATTTTCTCCATAAGGTCGTTTAAACCTTCGAAGAATAACGTTGGGAGTAGGGATATCCGTCTTAGCCAGAATCTTGAAAGCCTAAACTCTTAATGACAAATCAATTAGGTTCATAGCCCGGTTGATTGAGGTTTAGTGTTTATTCTAGAAAGTTAAATTCTTGTAATAGCTCCCCATCAGTATTATATTCTTCATACCTATCCCTTTTTATCTTTCTAGTTTATATTACCTTTAGTTAATCTTAATCTATCACCACTTGTCACTAGGGTAACTATTTAGGCATTTTTATCCCACGTTACTGAGCAAACATACAAAAATACGAACCTAAGTTATATTTACCACTTACTCATTAAAAGGAAGACAAGTAAGTGAACTTTAGCTAGGAAACCCAGCTAAATATAAATAATAAAACCAGTACTCTCTTTTGGTAACTAATTCTGACGTTTTGCGACCTAATAACACCACACAAATAAAACCGTCCGTTTTGACTATATCACTCGAACGGGACCCTATCTTTATTACGAGCTAAAAATCTTGAGAAATTTCTCTTCCATAGGGATCATTGTGGCCTGATCTCATTTATTCAATTCTAAGTAACTAATAGTTATCTAAATATATTGTCAATATGGATGACAATGACCACCCGATCCAGCGGATATCCATCCTATTCACCCGCTTCATGATGGATATGGATAATTAAAATGGATATGGATACGGATATAGATGAACTTAAATGGATACGGATATAGATACGAGTGAAAATTTTTCTCCATGAATATATCTATTATCACCCGAAATACATATATAAATACATAAATATGGATATATGTAAGCACATTTACTATTACAAATACATTTACCATTTCACATACATTTTACTTATAACCATATAATTATTAAATTATTATATATTACAACTTAACACGTATAATTAATAAGATGAACATTTGAATTACACATTTAATTTGTCGTATTTTATGTTTAATAGTAAATTTACCAATTTATGTTATATCTTTGACAAATAATACATGTTCTTGCAAATTTATGTCACATTATATATATCTTTTTTATATTACGTTTTGTTTTTATTACATAGACTTTTTTGCTCCGTTGGTCCTTCAATTATACACGAAATTACAATCCGAGTCCCTCAAGTATTTTTTTTGGATTTTCGAGTCCTTAAAATTGCAAAATTTTGCAATCCGAGTCCCTCCTTCTAACTTCCGTCTAAATTGGCCATTAACCTATGACATGTTCCATGCATGTGAGGGTAAAATCTTCTTTTTACTCTTTTCTTTGACTTTTTTGCTTCGCTGATCCTTCGTTTATACACAAAATTGCAATCCAAGTCCCTCAACTTTTTAATTCGAATTTTTATCTTTTTTTTTTTATATCTTTAATTCATACTTTTTACGTTAATGGTTTACAATTAGTATTTTGTATCAAAATATGATGAAAAATTATTTTTATAATTTTTAAAGTCGAATTTGTATTTATTAACAATTAAAAACTAAAATTTAATAATATTATATCTATACGGTTTAATTATTAGTTAATAATTACAAATATTGAGAATTAATTTATCAAAGTTTTATCATTTTAATAACATGTTTATAAGTATTTTTCTGATCAAAACTTAATTTATATAATTATATTACAATTTATTAATTATTATTATTATTTATTAACCGAAACTAGGATAAATAAAGATTAAATAGTTAAAAATCAATTTTTATTATCATTAACTAATGAAAATTTGTAATATAATAGATCTGATGAAAACATAACTTTTATAAATTTGTTTGATCAATTAAATAATTATTATGTATTTATTATTGAATCGGCTAGCCTTTAAAGTAGTAAAAATAATTTTTACATAATGTAATTAACTTATAATAATTATTAGAATCGAAAATATAATTTACACATTATTTGGAATATTTATTCTTTATTTAGTTATATACCGAAATTGTTTAATTATTAGATAAATCGAATAAAAATAAAATTTACGGATAAACCACCTAGGAAAAAAATTTTGCTTCCTGATTTCGAATCCGAATGAACTTCAAATCTGTTGATGATGATTTGACGATCATTCGATGAAGATGATGACGATGGTTGTCATAACCCGTCCTTAACCATAAGAACGAGTTAGATAACGTATGATTTCATTGCGAGGTATTGACCTCTATATGCGACATTTTTAAAAGAACAACTGCATTTATTTTACATTACAAACCATAACTCTTATGTTAATACAAGCTTTAGACAATATAAAGATGATTATCGTTTAGCGATAATCTTAGACTTACAAACTTTATATGTGATGATAACAATACGATTTCTAGCATATTTTACATTACAATTCCTCGGATATGCAGTTTTATTTTTGACACAAATATGCATACTCAAGATCTTGCTTAAATTCAACATGTTGCAGCGGAAGCTTTTAGTTATCACCTGAGAATAGACATGTTTAAAACGTCAACATAAAGTTGGTGAGATATAGGTTTAATGCCGGCAGCGGTATAAATATAGACCACAAGATTTCATATGTAAACATTTTAATAAAAATATTCTAAGTGGTTGAGCACTTGGTAACCATACTTAACATTTAATCACGTCGCATATTCCCTTTATTATGAAATCTTACTACACCGTACCAAGTGTAGTCACAAAACGAAGTACTGTGCAACCGTTGAATACTGGTCGTCCAGTCCGGTTGGGGTTGTCAGGCCCGATAGATCTATCAACAGGATTCGCGTTTACAATACCGCTGTAAATAACAGTTACCAAGCTACAGGGAAGTATGCCAGTGGTACAACTCAACGTAGAATATATTTTTCAGTTACTTGTGTCCATAACGTAAAACATAAAATACATGTATTCTCATCCCGAAATACTTAGAGTTTAAAAATGGGACTATATACTCACTTTCGTCTTGAAGATATGTAATTTTGACTTGGTCTCCGATTGATATCACGAACCTATCCATATATAATATATCAATACCTTTTCTTTTTAAACAAACGTCACATATATATACTTATAATACTTTTAATACTTTTAATAATTCCTTAGTCCGTAGTTAGCAGTCCGATGTTAGTAATTCAATTTTAATGGTTCATTTTTAGGTGTTTAATAAACCCCCAATGAAATAAATAAAAACCCCCATCGTATATGTATTAGTCGAGATTAATCTTGACCCACGGTACCGGTGTTGTCAAATGACGTGTTGCGTACATAAAGTACCGGTGTTGTCAAATGACGTGTTGCGTACAATCATGGGATCTTATGATTAATCTTCTCGTATTTTTTACGGGTGATCCTGAACCATATAAAATTAAATTATGAGTACATATATATAAAATATCATGTTATTTTAAAAAGATGTGATTTTTTTAATTTTCTCCAATTATTTTCGTAGCTAAACTAGTCTTAGATATCCGATCTCGTTTTGGTCATAGTTTCTTCGTTACAACTCCGTTTTCGTTGATTCAACTTGCCACTTCCTTGGATCGAGTCCCTCTTTAAGACTATGAACTGTAAATACCTTAGTTTGTATTCGAAATCACAGGTCATAGGTCAAACTTTAGTGAAACTTATGAAGTTAATCATTTTCCATCATGTAAACAACCTTAAATAATTATTTTTCTAAAAATACTTATACTTTGAGTTAAATCATGAAATTTTTATGTGTTATCATATTCATAGTAAAAATCATTTTTCCAGAAAATAAACCTCCAATTCAAAGTTTAAGATGGTTTTTAATTATCCAACCCAAAACAGCCCCCGGTTGCACTCCGACGTCGTAAATTCAGTTTTTAAGGTGTTCTTTGAAAAACCAAGTTATACCTTGTTAAATTAGCATATATTTATGATATATTACAGGTATTGAAGTATTTTAAAAGTTAAGTGAGAAGGATCTATTTAGTTTGCAAACAAGTTTGAAAACATTCAAACTATGTTCTTGTTGTTAAAATTTTATACCACAAAATAAGATAGCTATATATATATGAATCGAATAAGGTTATGAACAAAGTTACTACCTCAAGTTACTTGGACAAGATTGCTATAAAAGAGAAGTAAAAATCTAGAACCAAAAGAGTGATGGAGTTGGATGAAAGATTGGAAGTAAACTTGTGTTCTTGAAAGGATTCTTGAAGTGTTTTTGTAAGGTTTTTCTTATGGTGATTAAGTGATGTTTTTGAAGCTAGATCTTCATGGTTGGGAGCTGAGATGGTTAATGTGTTTAGGGTTCATAAGTGTGTGTGTATTTAGCTAGATATTTGAGGTAAAAATGAATCAAAAATGGAGTACTCTTAACCCCTTTAAAAACGTGAATGGGGGGGAGACAAAGACAATTTTCAAGTTTGTAATCTTGTTAATTAGTCATACAATAATACAAAAGTAATTACCTTATACATAAGGCATGAACAAGGGCTGGTTAGGTGGTGATTTGATGTGTATATACCAATAGTAAATACGTATAGAAGCTAGGTATGATACGAGTACATATACTCTAGATATACGTATAGAAATCCTGTGAAAACGGAACGAGGATTCAAATATAATTATCTTTTGTGAATATACTTATATTGTTTTATGTATTTAAGTCCTTAAAAAGTGATTAAATACATTACATATACGATATATGTATAAACATTATAGGTTATAAGTATTTATATCAAAAAACGTTACTTAAAGTTATCGTTTTGAAAACTTAAGTTAGTAGTTTCAAAATATACTTATAACTTATTGTTATTAATACAAAATGAGATATTAAAACATCCTTAGATCATGTTAAATATGTATATATACATATATATACACAAACGTATAATTATCATATGTTATATAGTTCGTGATATCATCGGTCAAACTAGACGGTCAAACGTTGTGTAAATCTCTTTTCAAAAACATAAGTCTCAACAATTTGGGTTGCTTATCATGTTGGTAAGGTTTAATTTATGTAAATATTAATCTTATAAGTATAGATCGATCGAAAAAATCCGGGTCATTACAGTACCTACCCGTTAAATAAATTTCGTCCCGAAATTTTAAAATCGTACCTATTTTGCGTCATCGGGAAACAAATGCGGGTATTTTTGTTTCATTTGATCCTCTCGCTCCCAAGTAAACTCGGGACCTCTTCGTGCATTCCAACGAACTTTAACGATCGGTATGTTGCTCTGCTTGAGCCGTTTAACTTCACGGTCCATGATCTCGATTGGTTCTTCTATGAATTGTAGTTTCTCGTCAACTTGAATTTTTTCAAGAGGAATGGTGAGGTCTTCCTTTGCAAGACACTTTTTAAGGTTCGAGACGTGAAATGTATTATGTACTCCGGCGAGTTGTTGCGGTAACTCGAGTCGATAAGCTACCGGTCCAATGCGTTCGATGATCTTGAACGGGCCTACATATCTTGGGTTCAGTTTACCTCTTTTACCGAAACGTATTACACCTTTCCAAGGTGACACCTTTAGCATAACCATGTCACCAATCTGAAACTCTAATGGTTTCCTTCGGACATCGGCGTAGCTCTTTTGGCGACTACGGGCCGTTCTCAATCTCTCCTTGATTTGTACTATCTTTTCAGTAGTTTCATGTATGATCTCGGGACCAGTTGTAAAGACCCGTCCTTATCCACCTGGACAAGGTCTTCAACATTTGGTTCCATTGCGATGATCGACTCCAAGTAATGTCTTTAGTATGAGCTAATGCACAGCGGAAGACTTAATTCGTACATGAGAATAAACATGCTTTAAAAGGTCAACATAAAGTTGGTGAGATATATAGGTTTGATGCTAGCAGCGTTATAACAATGGACCACAAGATTTCATGTTTAAACATTTTAATAAAAATATTCTAAGTAGTTGAGCACTTGGTAACCATACTTAACATTTAATCACGTCGCATATTCCCTTTATTATGAAATCTTACTACACCGTACCAAGTGTAGTCACGAAACGAAGTACTGTGCAACCGTTGAATACTGGTCGTCCAGTCCGGTTGGGGTTGTCAGGCCCGATAGATCTATCAACAGGATTCGCGTTTACAATACCGCTGTAAATAATAGTTACCAAGCTACAGGAAAGTATGCCAGTGGTACAACTCAACGTAGAATATATTTTTCAGTTACTTGTGTCCATAACGTAAAACATAAAATACATGTATTCTCATCCCAAAATACTTAGAGTTTAAAAGTGGGACTATATACTCACCTAATGTATTTTGTAGTAAAAATACATATAACACCATTGAACACGTATAAGGTTGGCCTCGGATTCACGAACCTATATTAGGTATATATATTAATACATATAATCGTAATCAGACAATTTATATATTATATTTTAAATTATATATCTTATGTATTTAATTTGTATATATATATATATATATATATATATATATATATATATATATATATATATATATATATATATGTATATATATATATATAAAATTTTTAATATTTATATAGTTTTATATATATGTATGATTAATATTATAGTAAAAATCAATATTTTGTTTTGTATAATATATAATCATTTGTAATAGTATACATATACTCTTATATATAAATATTTATTTGTAATAATAATATTGTTAATATGAAAGTAATGATAATAATGATAATAGTAATAATAATCTTAATGATAATAATAATAATAGTAAAAATAATAATATTAGTAATAAAAATGATAAAATACTAATATTAAAGATAATAATAATAATATAGATACTACCTTAAAAGCTTTTTCAAAAACGATATGCCGCAGACAAGGTTTGAACTCATGACCACTCGTAAACACAAACGACACTCAAACCAATTCACCCAATTCTGCTTTCTATTAAATATCACCACTTTAATGTCTATACACTATATTTCTGTTTCTCCTTCAGCATCATTAATTTATTTTCAACAGCAAATGTACCTGGGTCTCAGCTATGTCTCGGCCCGTTACTAGAACATATTTTACGGCCCAATAACATATACACGGCCCAACTCTTAGCCCACTGGTGTAAGTATTAGTTGAAAAAGAAAAATAAATCATTGTAGCCAAGATTTGAACTCAACACCACTCGTTAACCAAACACCCTCATAACCGTTCCTCCATTTGTGCTTTTCTGGAATAAACTGAATTCCTAATTACTTAAACAAATATTTCTTATTCATCTTCTTCAAAACCCATTTGATTACTTTTCAACATCTTCATCTATATTCATTAGCATCATCATCGATTTATTATTACTATCGTAATACTTATCATATTATGTATCATTCATCAACTAATTCATATCATCATCATCATATAATATCGTCATCATCATGATAATCTTAACCATAACCGTAAATCATCATCACCAATCCTATCATCGTTGTTTAGAAAAAAAATAGAATCCAAAAAAAATATAACTCATCATCGTTATAAATGGTTTATAACAGAAATAGGAGGTTATGTAGCGAGCAAGGTTTAATTCAAATTGTAGCAGCGGGGAAATCAACAATTAAGAAGGTGGTGTTCGATGGATTATGTTGGTTGTGGTTAACTGTGAAAACAGAAATAGAAAGATAGTTGTTTCCGTAAATAAGAACAAGAAATAGCAGCAACACAGTAACGTTCTTTGGTGGTTCTCGACGGCCTGAATCAGAAAAAAAATAGCTGACGGAGGCGGTTGTAGGTGGTGGGGTTGAAAGTCGTTGGAGGTGAGACTAGGGTGTCGGTTGTAATGGATTGAAGGGAGGGAGTGAGAAAGAGTGAAAGTTGGCGGTTTCATGGTGATTAAAGGTTGTGGTTCTCCTCGGTGATGGTGGAGATGAAGGGTGGTGGTGGCGGTTTGGTAATAGTGGTGGAAAGTGGCGGGGCGGCTGTGGTTGTGAGGGAGAAGGTGAAGTGAGGGAGGTGATGAGTGTATCTCATATATCTTTTCTGCATTCTTGTATATAAATATATATATACACATAGATATATAGAAATTATGATATAAATAATAATAATTAATAATAATAATAATAATAATAATAATAATAATAATAATAATAATAATAATAATAATAATAATAATAATATAATATAGTATTACTTTAAAGATTGTGAAAAGATCGTGCATGAAGAAAAATTGGAAACAGAATCCAATGATGAAGCAACCTCCTTTATTTGGAGTGTTCTACCGACACATTTACACGGACTGGGTTTCGTCTTCCGTTATTAAACAGTGGCGGATAAAAGTTCTCAGAAAAATCCCAAATTTTTACAGTAAATATCTTTATTTATTTTAGTCATTATGGTATAAATTCGAGTATTAACTGTTAAATAAAAATGACATTAATTAGTCACTACCAACCGCTAAGTAAAATATAAAAAAAAATTAAAATTTAACATATAGTTTCTAAACATATTTTTAATAAGCTTATAATTTGTAAATCTCATTTTTGGCTAACCATTTATTTTAGGATCATATAAGTTCGGATTTAACTTGCTTAATATCAATCGTAGATTTTGATCTGTCATTCGAGCTTCGTCCCAACTAAAAATTAAATATTTTTAAAATTAATTGAATAGCTTCTAGATATCTTTTTAAGTAAAAACTAAAATTTATACAGTTCATTTTTAACTCGTGTAATGTCATTCGAATGATAACTGGGTGTTACTATCATTTCCTAAATAAATTCGAAACCACAAAATATATATTTTATATACTTTATTTAATCATGTAAATACTTCTTAAATAGTAATTATTATATATTATTATTATTTTAAAATAATTAATTCTAACAATTACAGTATATAATATTTCATATTATTATATACATTTATATATATAGATGCATGTCTATTTACAAGCAGTCATATCGTGAGTCGTCGGGAACAGTCACAGGTTAAATTAATTTATGAAACAGTTTCAAAAATTTTCGAGACTCAACCTATCAGACTTTGCTTTTCGTGTTGAAAATACAATATCGTATCGAGAGTTTGGTTTAAAATTAGTCGAAATTTTCCCGGTCGTGACAGTACCTACCCGTTAAATAAATTTCGTCCCCGAAATTTGATGGAGGTGGTCATGACTAACAATAAAAGTATATCCATAATTGATAAATAGAGTTTTATCATCATTGAGTAATATAGATAAAACAATTCGATCATACGAAGCGTACGAGTGAAGCTATTATAAAAGAGTGAAAAGTTTCGTCTTAACTTTTAATGCAGTCATGGTGGATTTTTTTTTTTCGGAATTCAAGGAATTTAAAAAAAATCTTCTAATCAGAAGGAAAATGTAATCTCACGATTTATTAGCAGATTATCGGAGTTACGGAAGAACAGAATTATCAAGGAAATATTTCCGTGATATGCTTAGAAATTAAGTAGAATGAAAAAGTCGTGTAACATGGCACATGATGATGGTACTGTGAATCATCATATTCCATTAGAAACTTAACATGACTTACTGTAATATAATGAAGTTGATCAAGTTTCATTATATTATACGAATTCATGCATCAGTTCCTAACACTACTTCAAAACATTCATATTTTAAATTCGGAGGTTTCAGATTTTAGAAACTAACACAGTTTCTTTTATGATGTGATACAGATAGCACGAGAAGATAGATGATTTCCGATAAGAATAGTTATAAAAATATCTTCGGAAACATTGAGGATATTTATAATGAAAGATATGATAATATCTTGGAACTTCTAATGCCGAAGGATGATGATGATGAATAGTGTCAGCAAAGGTTTTAAAGTAAGGAGTAGGGTATGTACTAAGGATTTCAGCAGGCACTGAATCTTTTAAATTCTTTGAAGTCAAACTTATTCTTTGTGATTTGTCCACGGCTTACTTCATAGTTTCGCATAATCCGCTTTTTGGTACTAAATTTTCTATTGAGTGTTTCCAATACTCCGTTCTTTATCATCAACTTTTGGCTATTAAGACCATCTACAACATGCTACTTCGTCAGCATTCTCAAAGTTAACGGATCTGGGTCATCGGTTATCAAACTGAGGTGGTTTCAGGAGAATTGTGTTTTTAGATGGTTAAACGCTGATGATGGAATATAAAAGATTCTCCGGTAACGACAGCGAAAGAATAACGTGTATATATATCGAAACTAACCTTTCTGAGAAATCGAGGTTAACTTGCTGGAGCTGTGACAAAATTGGCTAATTTGAAAAGGGATTGCAAAGTTATTTTGGGTAATAATAACACTAAAGAAATTAACACTGCTGCATGTTAAATGTTGACTCAGTCTCCGAGAGTCTTACAGGAGCATAAGTCTTTTCTTCCGTAGATGAAACGCGGTTGGTTCATCCTCTCCATTGAGGGGTTTTCAAGAATCATGAAAGATTTGAACACGCATTGTAATTGTCGAGATACAAATGAGGTTTAAGATGAAATCAAGTGGCAAGCTTGAAGAATTATTTAGTTTCATATGTTATAATCAATATTTTATTTTAATTCATTTTAATTGTCCAAAGTTAGCAGTTCAATAGTCCGATGGTTCAATGATTCATATATAATTTAATATATAATATTCGAATTAAATAATACGTATCGTGACCCGTGTACCGGTCTCGGTGTCGATCACAACTCAAAGTATATATATATTTTAGAATCAACTCCGACCCTGTATAGCCAACTCCCACCTTCACATATAGAGTGTCTACGGTTGTTCCAAAATATATATATATATATATAGATGGGTCAATATGATAAGTCGAAACCTTGCATACGTGTCCCGTTATTTATAGTGCGTAAAAGTAAATAACAGAAATTAAATGACGATAATTTAAATTGCGAGAATGTAAATTGCGATAAATTAAATGTTAATCAGTTAGCTGGGAACAGTTAGCCGGAACAGTTAGCGTGGAATCCTAACCAAATTTCAATTAGTTAATCCGTTTGTTTCTAACAAATTTTATTTTGTCCAATGTTTTCTTCGTTATGCCACTTGTTGGATTCGGATAAGTAAAAATTCCAAATATGAAATTTAAATGAAAATGGTTAATCTGAGGTTAACGGATACCTTTATCGGTGATTGTAAGTAGGATAGTAAATGATCGTTGAATCAGATTCGAAGAATGTACAGTGTAACTCATTAATGTGAATTCTAAATATTTCTCGGGTACTACCCACCCGTTAAAATATTTTCATCATTAACAGTTTGTACAAAAGAATTTTTAATTACAATATTTATGAAAATATACTTGTATATATATTTTCATCGGATGTAATCATGGATTTAATGAGTCAATAAGATATTAAACTCATCTGATTTATTGTTAATACTGGATTACATGATCTCTAAAACATTAGAGATTTCATAATCACCATGTCGAACGAAGGTAAATGAGGTAGAACAATACGTAGAACGAGATTAATCGATGTAGAACGATATGTAGAACGAAGATCATACTCTAAATACAGATGGTAATATTGAGGCGTGTGATGTTGATATTCGAGGTACAGATTGTGATGTTGAGAGTTACGGCGCGGTTATGGTTTAGGGATGATAAGGGTACTGTCGACGTCGATGATGGTGGTACTGATTATGTTGCTGGTGCTGCTGCTGGTGTTCGTAACCTTCGCACCAGGTTCTCCAAAGTCGTCACACGAGCGCGAAGTTCGTTAATTTCTGCTAGTACATCGGGATGATTGACAGTTGGAGTAAGCGAATGAACAAGATCCAAAATGTAGGATAGTATATAATCGTGACGAGATACTCGAGAAATAAGAGAGAAAATGGTTTCTCGAACATGTTCGCTGATAAGTAATTCAGGTTCATCGCCAAGAGGACAATTTGGTGGATGGAAGGGATCTTCGATGTGAAATGATTTTCGATTATAGGATGATATTCTAACTTCATAGAATATCTATATATATAATACTAAAGATTTCATAAACTACAGAGGAACCTACGGCATATGTCAGGCAAGTCTACAGATGCGCCAAGATATGAATTTTGTCTATACACTATCGATGCACTAAATGCAGTAAGACGTGTCTAAACTTATGAATGATAAGCAGGCAATTCCCTAAGGATGATAAGCAGATGGTTTCCGACTAGAAATGATAAGCAAAACTTTTTGGCAGGTAGATACGGTCAAATTCCAGACTCACTATTGTATCTTAACAACTACCCGTTAGACACACTAATGCAAGGCCTGGTTCGCTAAGACCAACGCTCTGATACCACCTGTAAAGACCCGTCCTTATCCACCTAGACAAGGTCTTCAACATTTGGTTCCATTGCGATGATCGACTCCAAGTAATGTCTTTAGTATGAGCTAATGCACAGCGGAAGACTTAATTCGTACATGAGAATAAACATGCTTTAAAAGGTCAACATAAAGTTGGTGAGATATATAGGTTTGATGCTAGCAGCGTTATAACAATGGACCACAAGATTTCATGTTTAAACATTTTAATAAAAATATTCTAAGTAGTTGAGCACTTGGTAACCATACTTAACATTTAATCACGTCGCATATTCCCTTTATTATGAAATCTTACTACACCGTACCAAGTGTAGTCACGAAACGAAGTACTGTGCAACCGTTGAATACTGGTCGTCCAGTCCGGTTGGGGTTGTCAGGCCCGATAGATCTATCAACAGGATTCGCGTTTACAATACCGCTGTAAATAATAGTTACCAAGCTACAGGAAAGTATGCCAGTGGTACAACTCAACGTAGAATATATTTTTCAGTTACTTGTGTCCATAACGTAAAACATAAAATACATGTATTCTCATCCCAAAATACTTAGAGTTTAAAAGTGGGACTATATACTCACCTAATGTATTTTGTAGTAAAAATACATATAACACCATTGAACACGTATAAGGTTGGCCTCGGATTCACGAACCTATATTAGGTATATATATTAATACATATAATCGTAATCAGACAATTTATATATTATATTTTAAATTATATATCTTATGTATTTAATTTGTATATATATATATATATATATATATATATATATATGTATATATATATATATAAAATTTTTAATATTTATATAGTTTTATATATATGTATGATTAATATTATAGTAAAAATCAATATTTTGTTTTGTATAATATATAATCATTTGTAATAGTATACATATACTCTTATATATAAATATTTATTTGTAATAATAATATTGTTAATATGAAAGTAATGATAATAATGATAATAGTAATAATAATCTTAATGATAATAATAATAATAGTAAAAATAATAATATTAGTAATAAAAATGATAAAATACTAATATTAAAGATAATAATAATAATATAGATACTACCTTAAAAGCTTTTTCAAAAACGATATGCCGCAGACAAGGTTTGAACTCATGACCACTCGTAAACACAAACGACACTCAAACCAATTCACCCAATTCTGCTTTCTATTAAATATCACCACTTTAATGTCTATACACTATATTTCTGTTTCTCCTTCAGCATCATTAATTTATTTTCAACAGCAAATGTACCTGGGTCTCAGCTATGTCTCGGCCCGTTACTAGAACATATTTTACGGCCCAATAACATATACACGGCCCAACTCTTAGCCCACTGGTGTAAGTATTAGTTGAAAAAGAAAAATAAATCATTGTAGCCAAGATTCGAACTCAACACCACTCGTTAACCAAACACCCTCATAACCGTTCCTCCATTTGTGCTTTTCTGGAATAAACTGAATTCCTAATTACTTAAACAAATATTTCTTATTCATCTTCTTCAAAACCCATTTGATTACTTTTCAACATCTTCATCTATATTCATTAGCATCATCATCGATTTATTATTACTATCGTAATACTTATCATATTATGTATCATTCATCAACTAATTCATATCATCATCATCATATAATATCGTCATCATCATGATAATCTTAACCATAACCGTAAATCATCATCACCAATCCTATCATCGTTGTTTAGAAAAAAAATAGAATCCAAAAAAAATATAACTCATCATCGTTATAAATGGTTTATAACAGAAATAGGAGGTTATGTAGCGAGCAAGGTTTAATTCAAATTGTAGCAGCGGGGAAATCAACAATTAAGAAGGTGGTGTTCGATGGATTATGTTGGTTGTGGTTAACTGTGAAAACAGAAATAGAAAGATAGTTGTTTCCGTAAATAAGAACAAGAAATAGCAGCAACACAGTAACGTTCTTTGGTGGTTCTCGACGGCCTGAATCAGAAAAAAAATAGCTGACGGAGGCGGTTGTAGGTGGTGGGGTTGAAAGTCGTTGGAGGTGAGACTAGGGTGTCGGTTGTAATCGATTGAAGGGAGGGAGTGAGAAAGAGTGAAAGTTGGCGGTTTCATGGTGATTAAAGGTTGTGGTTCTCCTCGGTGATGGTGGAGATGAAGGGTGGTGGTGGCGGTTTGGTAATAGTGGTGGAAAGTGGCGGGGCGGCTGTGGTTGTGAGGGAGAAGGTGAAGTGAGGGAGGTGATGAGTGTATCTCATATATCTTTTCTGCATTCTTGTATATAAATATATATATACACATAGATATATAGAAATTATGATATAAATAATAATAATTAATAATAATAATAATAATAATAATAATAATATAATATAGTATTACTTTAAAGATTGTGAAAAGATCGTGCATGAAGAAAAATTGGAAACAGAATCCAATGATGAAGCAACCTCCTTTATTTGGAGTGTTCTACCAACACATTTACACGGACTGGGTTTCGTCTTCCGTTATTAAACAGTGGCGGATAAAAGTTCTCAGAAAAATCCCAAATTTTTACAGTAAATATCTTTATTTATTTTAGTCATTATGGTATAAATTCTAGTATTAACTGTTAAATAAAAATGACATTAATTAGTCACTACCAACCGCTAAGTAAAATAAAAAAAAAATTAAAATTTAACATATAGTTTCTAAACATATTTTTAATAAGCTTATAATTTGTAAATCTCATTTTTGGCTAACCATTTATTTTAGGATCATATAAGTTCGGATTTAACTTGCTTAATATCAATCGTAGATTTTGATCTGTCATTCGAGCTTCGTCCCAACTAAAAATTAAATATTTTTAAAATTAATTGAATAGCTTCTAGATATCTTTTTAAGTAAAAACTAAAATTTATACAGTTCATTTTTAACTCGTGTAATGTCATTCGAATGATAACTGGGTGTTACTATCGTTTCCTAAATAAATTCGAAACCACAAAATATATATTTTATATACTTTATTTAATCATGTAAATACTTCTTAAATAGTAATTATTATATATTATTATTATTTTAAAATAATTAATTCTAACAATTACAGTATATAATATTTCATATTATTATATACATTTATATATATAGATGCATGTCTATTTACAAGCAGTCATATCGTGAGTCGTCGGGAACAGTCACAGGTCAAATTAATTTATGAAACAGTTTCAAAAATTTTCGAGACTCAACCTATCAGACTTTGCTTTTCGTGTTGAAAATACAATATCGTATCGAGAGTTTGGTTTAAAATTAGTCGAAATTTTCCCGGTCGTGACACCAGTTAATTGTCGATCTCCTACTTCATTCCAACAAATAGGAGATCTACACTTCCTTCCGTACAATGCTTCGAATGGCGCAGCTTTAATGCTCGCATGATAACTATTATTATACGAGAATTCTGCTAATGGTAGATATTTATCCCATCCGTTTCCAAAATCGATCACACATGCCCTGAGCATGTCTTCAAGAGTCTGAATTGTTCTTTCACTCTGCCCGTCGGTTTGCGGATGATATGCGGTACTCATATCCAAACGAGTTCCTAGTGCCTCCTGTAGTGATTGCCAGAACTTTGAGGTAAATCTACTATCACGATCAGATATAATGGAAATAGGTATTCCATGCCTTGAAACTATTTCCTTTATATATAATCGTAATAATTTCTCCATTCTATCCGTTTCCTTTATAGGCAAGAAATGTGCAGATTTGGTAAGACGATCAACAATTACCCAAATGGTGTCATATCCCCAGGCAGTCTTTGGTAACTTCGTGATGAAATCCATGGTAATACCGTCCCATTTCCATTCTGGGATTTCTGGTTGTTGAAGTAATCCTGACGGCTTCTGGTGTTCTGCTTTGACTTTGGAACAAGTTAAACACTCCCCAACATATGTTGCAACGTCTGTCTTTAAATTAGGCCACCAATAATGTGTCTTAAGATCTTGGTACATCTTTCCAACTCCAGGATGTATCGAATATCTTGTCTTATGTGCCTCGTTCAATATCAACTTCCTTAATCCACCCAACTTCGGTACCCAAATACGATTTGCAAAATATCGAATTCCATCTTCCCGCATAACGAGTTGCTTCTCATACTTCTTCATTATTTCATTTCCTATATTTTCTTTAGTAAGTGCTTCTCGTTGAACTTCTTTGATTTGTGAGTTGAGATTCATGCGCATTTTTATGTTCATCGCTCGTACTCGAATTGGTTCTCGTTCCTTTCTGCTTAGTACGTCAGCCACCACATTCGCTTTCCCGGGATGATAACGAATTTCACAATCATAGTCGTTTATTAACTCGACCCACCTACGTTGCCTCATGTTCAGCTGTTTCTGATCAAAAATATGTTGAAGGCTTTTATGATCAGTAAACACAGTGCATTTAACCCCATACAAGTAGTGTCTCCATATCTTCAATGCAAACACGACTGCTCCCAGTTCTAGATCATGCGTCGTATAATTCCGCTCGTGAATCTTCAATTGTCGGGATGCGTATGCAATAACTTTCTTCCGTTGCATAAGAACGCAACCAAAACCTTGTCGCGAAGCGTCACAATATATTTCAAAATCATCGTTCCCTTCTGGTAACGATAAAATAGGCGCCGTAGTCAACTTCTTTTTCAGTAATTGAAATGCACTCTCCTGCTCAGAAGTCCATTCATATTTCTTCCCTTTTTGCGTTAACGCTGTCAACGGCTTAGCTATTCGGGAAAAATCTTGAATAAACCTTCTATAATAACCGGCTAAACCCAAAAATTGGCGTATCTGCATTGGTGTCTTAGGAGTCTCCCATTTTTCAATGGCTTCAATTTTTGCTGGATCAACCTGAATTCCTTTGCTACTAACAACGTGGCCAAGAAATTGCACTTCTTTCAACCAGAAAGCACACTTAGAAAATTTAGCGTATAGCTGTTCTTTTCTCAACAACTCTAATATTAACCTTAAATGCTGCTCATGCTCTTGCTCACTCTTGGAATAGATAAGAATGTCATCAATGAAAACAATAACAAACTTATCTAAATATGGACTACAAACTCGATTCATGAGGTCCATGAATACAGCTGGCGCATTCGTCAATCCAAACGGCATGACCAAAAATTCGTAATGACCGTAACGTGTCCGAAAAGCAGTTTTTGGTATATCTTCTTCTTTGACGCGTAATTGATGATAGCCCGATCTTAGGTCAATTTTTGAGTACACACATGATCCTTGCAGTTGATCAAATAAGTCGTCAATTCTCGGTAGTGGATACCGATTCTTGATAGTTAACTTATTTAATTCACGATAATCTATACACATCCTAAAAGATCCATCTTTCTTTTTAACAAATAGAATCGGAGCTCCCCACGGTGAAGTACTTGGTCGTATGAATCCACGATCCAGTAATTCTTTTAACTGACTCTGAAGTTCTTTTAACTCGGACGGTGCAAGTCTATATGGCGCACGAGCCACTGGTGCAGCTCCTGGTACTAAATCTATTTGAAATTCTACAGATCTAAATGGAGGTAATCCCGGCAACTCTTCCTGAAAAACTTCAGGAAAATCTCTTGCCACAGGCACGTCGTTGATGCACTTCTCTTTTTCTTTCTTTTCGACTTTATTAACATGTGCTAGAATAGCATAACATCCCTTTTCTAAACACTTCTTGGCTTTCAAACAGCTAATGAGTTTTAACTTTGAGTTACCCTTCTCTCCATAAATCATCACCGGCATTTTATCCTTACAAGGAATGCGAATTGCCTTCTTGGCACACACAACCTCAGCTCCTACTTTGGACATCCAGTCCATGCCGACTATTACATCAAAACTTCCTAATTCTACGGGTATCAAGTCAATTTTAAACGTTTCTCCGGCTAAATTTATTTTACAATCACGACAAATTTTATCGGCTTTAATTAGTTTACCATTAACTAACTCAATCATGTACTTAGCATCTAGAGGTAATGATGAACAATTCAATTTAGCGTAAAAGCCTCTACTCACGTAACTTCTATCGGCACCAGTATCAAATATAATAGATGCGGATAAGTTATTAATGGTAAACGTACCCGTAACAAGCTCCGGGTCTTCACACGCCTCTCTAGCATTAATAACAAATGCTCTCCCTCGTGCAGGTCCGATATTCTTCTCTGGATTCGGGCACTGGCTCTTATAATGACCCTGTTTCCCACATCCATAACAAGTAACAGTAGCCAAAACAGTTCTATTTGCATTAGTGGCAGGAGTCTTGGTACCATTTGTATTTGTAACGAGAGCCCTACAATCTTCAGCAAGATGACCCTTTCGATTACATTTGTTGCATACCACATTACAGTAACCAGAGTGATGTTTGTGGCATCGGTTGCATAAAGGATTTTGTCCTTTATAACCAAAGCTTAAACCACTACCCGCACCTTGCGTGATTTCTTGTTTCTTAAAAGATTGTTGTTGGTTACCTCGATCATAATTTCCATTCCACTTTCTTTTGTTACCTGATACCTTCACATCAGTATTGGATACTTTCTTATCCATGATGACCTGATCCATTAGCTCGTTTGCCATGGTTATAGCTTCATGAATTGTCTTAGGTTTCGATGCTGTAACATTTGCCTTGACCTTTTTGGGCAAACCATCTTTGTACATTTCAATCTTCCGTTCTTCGGTTGGAACCAATTCAGGACATAGCAAAACTAATTCCATGAATCGCTGATTGTAGTTGGTGATTTCAGTACCAATAACCTTCAGACTTCGTAATTCATCTTCCAACTTCCTAACCTCGTTCCTTGGACAATATTCGTTGATTAACATTGTTTTGAATTCTTCCCATGGAGTATCATAAGCTACATCTCCTCCTACAGCCTTCACAAAATTTTTCCACCACGTGAGTGCACTATCTTGTAAAGTGCACGATGCATACTTGGTCATGTCCTTTTCAACACAACCACTGATTTTAAACACAGTCTCCATCTTTTCTATCCACCGGGTTAAACCGATCGGTCCTTCTGTTCCACTGAATTCTGAGGGCTTGCAAGCTTGAAAAGTTTTGTAAGTGCACCCCACACGAGGATTTGGGTTAACTGCAGCACCTCTTGCAGCCTCGACCCATAACATTCTGTCGTTCACTCGCTGATTGATGAGTTCCTGGATTTCTTGTTCCGTCATTCGGTTCAATCGCGCCATATTCTTCTATAAGAATGAAAAGAAAATAATTATTCACATGGAATATTATAGATGTAATGTATATTTACAGTACATTATAGCTTATTAATAATATGAACCAGGTATTATTATAAAAGCCTTTTCTTCTTATTAGCGTTTTATAATTATATCTAGGGTAGTACCTACCCGTTAATGTCCATACTTAATAGCTTAGTACAGAATCAATTACTACCATCTAAATAATACTTAACCATGGAAAATTATTGCATTTCACACTTCACTATTTTACATATGCTTATCTTACATCGAACATTAAGCAAACCACACTAATAATATTATACAAAACATTATATGATCCCATTGTTTAATACGGCAGCGCATCGTTTGGTCTATTTTCTAAGACGTTTAGGTTCAATGAATCGCCTAACGCTTATCCTAGCTGTCTGCCTATATTTTGGCTGTGGGACTGAAGAACTAGATGCCGGGATAGAATGAATAGGAATAGCGGGAATAGGGGTGGTAGTGTCTAGTGGAGTTGGTGCCACATCATCCTTACTAAACTCGGGATTTGAATTTTCTAATTCATTAGCCTTTCGTTTCTTTCCTAGTTCGAACTTGTCTTTCGTAATTTCTTGTATTTCTTCCTCGTGTTCACTTTCCTCCTCGGGTTCACTTTCCGGGTTCTTTATTGTTGGTTCATCCGGAATTTGTGAGTCTTCCCCAAAGATATTATTTTCGTCATCGGATAGGTTAATGACTGAAACACCATCTGAAGATTCTGATTCGGAGTCGCTGAATGTGATAATAAGTTTTGAGCCCGACATCTATCACACAACAACTAACCCATTAGTACTCCATAATATTTACATATAAATTTTAACCAACAATGATAAGCAATGGTTGTTAAATCAGATCCGGTCAAAGTCCAGACTTACTAATGTATCCTAACGACTTATCAGTTAGACACACTAATGCAAACCTGGTTCGCTAAGACCACTGCTCTGATACCACATGTCATAACCCGTCCTTAACCATAAGAACGAGTTAGATAACGTATGATTTCATTGCGAGGTATTGACCTCTATATGCGACATTTTTAAAAGAACAACTGCATTTATTTTACATTACAAACCATAACTCTTATGTTAATACAAGCTTTAGACAATATAAAGATGATTATCGTTTAGCGATAATCTTAGACTTACAAACTTTATATGTGATGATAACAATACGATTTCTAGCATATTTTACATTACAATTCCTCGGATATGCAGTTTTATTTTTGACACAAATATGCATACTCAAGATCTTGCTTAAATTCAACATGTTGCAGCGGAAGCTTTTAGTTATCACCTGAGAATAGACATGTTTAAAACGTCAACATAAAGTTGGTGAGATATAGGTTTAATGCCGGCAGCGGTATAAATATAGACCACAAGATTTCATATGTAAACATTTTAATAAAAATATTCTAAGTGGTTGAGCACTTGGTAACCATACTTAACATTTAATCACGTCGCATATTCCCTTTATTATGAAATCTTACTACACCGTACCAAGTGTAGTCACAAAACGAAGTACTGTGCAACCGTTGAATACTGGTCGTCCAGTCCGGTTGGGGTTGTCAGGCCCGATAGATCTATCAACAGGATTCGCGTTTACAATACCGCTGTAAATAACAGTTACCAAGCTACAGGGAAGTATGCCAGTGGTACAACTCAACGTAGAATATATATTTCAGTTACTTGTGTCCATAACGTAAAACATAAAATACATGTATTCTCATCCCGAAATACTTAGAGTTTAAAAATGGGACTATATACTCACTTTCGTCTTGAAGATATGTAATTTTGACTTGGTCTCCGATTGATATCACGAACCTATCCATATATAATATATCAATACCTTTTCTTTTTAAACAAACGTCACATATATATACTTATAATACTTTTAATACTTTTAATAATTCCTTAGTCCGTAGTTAGCAGTCCGATGTTAGTAATTCAATTTTAATGGTTCATTTTTAGGTGTTTAATAAACCCCCAATGAAATAAATAAAAACCCCCATCGTATATGTATTGGTCGAGATTAATCTTGACCCACGGTACCGGTGTTGTCAAATGACGTGTTGCGTACATAAAGTACCGGTGTTGTCAAATGACGTGTTGCGTACAATCATGGGATCTTATGATTAATCTTCTCGTATTTTTTACGGGTGATCCTGAACCATATAAAATTAAATTATGAGTACATATATATAAAATATCATGTTATTTTAAAAAGATGTGATTTATTTAATTTTCTCCAATTATTTTCGTAGCTAAACTAGTCTTAGATATCCGATCTCGTTTTGGTCATAGTTTCTTCGTTACAACTCCGTTTTCGTTGATTCAACTTGCCACTTCCTTGGATCGAGTCCCTCTTTAAGACTATGAACTGTAAATACCTTAGTTTGTATTCAAAATCACAGGTCATAGGTCAAACTTTAGTGAAACTTATGAAGTTAATCATTTTCCATCATGTAAACAACCTTAAATGATTATTTTTCTAAAAATACTTATACTTTGAGTTAAATCATGAAATTTTTATGTGTTATCATATTCATAGTAAAAATAATTTTTCCAGAAAATAAACCTCCAATTCAAAGTTTAAGATGGTTTTTAATTATCCAACCCAAAACAGCCCCCGGTTGCACTCCGACGTCGTAAATTCAGTTTTTAAGGTGTTCTTTGAAAAACCAAGTTATACCTTGTTAAATTAGCATATATTTATGATATATTACAGGTCTTGAAGTATTTTAAAAGTTAAGTGAGAAGGATCTATTTAGTTTGCAAACAAGTTTGAAAACATTCAAACTATGTTCTTGTTGTTAAAATTTTATACCACAAAATAAGATAGCTATATATATATATGAATCGAATAAGGTTATGAACAAAGTTACTACCTCAAGTTACTTGGACAAGATTGCTGTAAAAGAGAAGTAAAAATCTAGAACCAAAAGAGTGATGGAGTTGGATGAAAGATTGGAAGTAAACTTGTGTTCTTGAAAGGATTCTTGAAGTGTTTTTGTAAGGTTTTTCTTATGGTGATTAAGTGATGTTTTTGAAGCTAGATCTTCATGGTTGTGAGCTGAGATGGTTAAGGTGTTTAGGGTTCATAAGTGTGTGTGTATTTAGCTAGAGATTTGAGGTAAAAATGAATCAAAAATGGAGTACTCTTAACCCCTTTAAAAACGTGAATGGGGGGGAGACAAAGACAATTTTCAAGTTTGTAATCTTGTTAATTAGTCATACAATAATACAAAAGTAATTACCTTATACATAAGGCATGAACAAGGGCTGGTTAGGTGGTGATTTGATGTGTATATACCAATAGTAAATACGTATAGAAGCTAGGTATGATACGAGTACATATACTCTAGATATACGTATAGAAATCCTGTGAAAACGGAACGAGGATTCAAATATAATTATCTTTTGTGAATATACTTATATTGTTTTATGTATTTAAGTCCTTAAAAAGTGATTAAATACATTACATATACGATATATGTATAAACATTATAGGTTATAAGTATTTATATCAAAAAACGTTACTTAAAGTTATCGTTTTGAAAACTTAAGTTAGTAGTTTCAAAATATACTTATAACTTATTGTTATTAATACAAAATGAGATATTAAAACATCCTTAGATCATGTTAAATATGTATATATACATATATATACACAAACGTATAATTATCATATGTTATATAGTTCGTGATATCATCGGTCAAACTAGACGGTCAAACGTTGTGTAAATCTCTTTTCAAAAACATAAGTCTCAACAATTTGGGTTGCTTATCATGTTGGTAAGGTTTAATTTATGTAAATATTAATCTTATAAGTATAGATCGATCGAAAAAATCCGGGTCATTACAATGGTGAACAAACAAGATGACGAAGAACATGAACTTACAAGCGTTTTAAATCGGACAAACCCTACCCATTCCTTGACGGCGATGCGAAGCGCCGGAGAAAGTTAGAAGAAGAAGATGAGAGATGACGATGATAAAAAGTCAAAGTTAGATAAAAAGTATGATTTAAAGATAAAAAAAAGATAAAAATTCGAATTAAAAAGTTGAGGGACTCGGATTGCAATTTTGTGTATAAACGAAGGACCAACGAAGCAAAAAAGTCAAAGAAAAGAGTAAAAAGACGATTTTACCCTCACATGCATGGCACATGTCAAAGGTTAATGGCCAATTTAGACGGAAGTTAGACGGAGGGACTCGGATTGCAAAATTTTGCAAATAAAAAGGACTCGAAAATCCAAAAAAAACTTGAGGGACTCTGATTGCAATTTCATGTATAATTGAAGGACCAACGGAGCAAAAAAGTCTATTACATATGAGGAAATATTATAAAAAATTTTGTATAACCAATGTATATCCATTAACCGCTTAATCCACTAGATATGGATATAGATGGATGAACTGAAATTAAATGGATATGGATATGAATATGGATGAACAAAAACTAAATGGATATAAATATGGATATGACGTCACCTAAACTATATCCGATCCATTGTCATTCCTAATTGTCAATATAAACATAAATTAGTTAGTTTTTAAACCATTTAAAGTTAATAATATAGTAACTATAAGTATAACTATCTATTACATCATATAAAGCACAAGGGTTAATCCTAGGTGTCGCTCCACTAATCACCCATTAATTAAGGTAATCCACATGTTAATCAACCATTAGTGGGATTAATCCACTAATACTACCCTAATCAAATGCCACGTGTCCTGATTAACATCTCAGTTTTTAATGGAAAAAAACGAACAAAAAACTACACAATCCTAATCCGCTTCACCCCTCTATCCGTCATGTTCTTCTTCGATTCATCAGAAAAATTCAAAATCCTTTCATCGCCACTCACATACCATAATTTCAGACTCAATTTGCTGAATAAAATGATGTATTAACTACTGAAAAATGATGAATAATTCGGCAAAGTGGTTAAGCAATTCTGGGTTCAATCGTAACCCGATGTTAAAGAATTACTGAATAATGAACCCTAATTTTGGTCTTCATTCGGATGTTTAACATCAATTTTGTCAAAGGCTATCAGATCTGCAACGATTTTTCGATCTTCAATATGCAACATGTTTGTAAGTTTTACCCTAATTCTTATTTTATCAATGCCGTTAATGATATTGATAATGATGATTATCAAATACAAATGGAGATTGGTATTTTTGATCTTCACGGTAAATTATGAATTCTTTTTAAATTTACAGTTCTTTCAAATCGCATTGCACAAATTTTAGGGTTACTTATATTCGATTTAACTTTATTTAGTCGTGTTGTTTATACATTTTACCATTTTTGAATAAATGTTTAATTGTTTATGCCTGCAAAACTGTTCTATCCATTTCAACATGTTTCCTTATTTCAAAATATATGATTTATATGTCAAAGAGAAAAAATATGTTGTTTGATTCACATTTAACTACTTAATATCTGTATCAAATTTTATAAAAAAATCTAAGATTACCAAATTTCGGATTATTAATGCTTATTGGAATGAAAATCTGTATTTTTTTTATACAAATTTGCAAATGATATAGTACAATAACAAATTTGTTTCCCATTTTACAGTATTATCTTTAATTTTTGTAAAAAGTCAACAAACTGTACTATATTAAAGCCAATATTGAGTTGTTATTTTTGTAAAATATAAATTACTATAGTTTTATACATTAAGCAAAAATTCAAAATAATCAATTGTCTATAACTGTTTCCTTAGTTAACTGCTATCACGAAATTCATTCCTTAAAAAAGAGCAAATCAGTTTTTTTTTTACAATTTATCTGCAGACATCCATCTATAAATCCAACTTCAGTATTTCATTTTTTCAACACAGTTTCATAATACAATGCATTCTTTCAAAGACAATGGAATCCAGAATGGTTATGGTTGGATCTATTAATCAAAGGAATCCAAACATCAATATCCGCCTTAAAATCTTGAGCATTGAAACCATGACAAGGGCGGCTTTAGACAATGGTTTGCCTTTTCTTGATATAACAGCAGTTGATGAACTGGTACTTTCTTTTGTTTTTAGTTTATTATACTTTTAATTTTTATTATTTGATTAGTTATATTGCAAATGGTAGATTCCTATTTAGTAAATACTGATTTACTCATCTTTTTTAGGGTGATCGTATTGGCATTGTTGTTAGAAATCAGAACAAGGATAAATATGAATAGCTTTTAAAAGAACAGGACCAATATTTGATCAAAAACGCCTTTGTTTGTAACAATCCTAATAAAAACAAGCTTGCTCATTGGCTTCATCAATCGAAGGTCATGATTATCAATAAATCTGCTTTGATTTCAGTTCCTTCAACAGAATGGAATGGCAGTGATGGTTTCAAGTTCATCCATTTTTCTGATCTAATAACTTGCCGACTACCAGAGAAGGCAACTGCAGGTCCTTAATTCAATCCTTAATTTATGATTCTATAGATGTTACTAAACATCCTCATATGTTGTTTCATTAATAAATATTATTCAACTGACATAAAAATATCTTTCACTATGCAGATGTAATTGGAAGAGTCCATTTTGATAATCGCGAACCTAAGTCTTATGGTGGCAGTGCTGAAGAAAAGTCTCAATATATCAACCTGGAATTAAAAAATCTGGAGTATTATCAACCACTTTTAATCAATCATATCCATCACATCCAATGTATATTTTAGTATAATAAATATCCTCACTAACATATCTTTTTTATTTTACAATTAATAGTGGACAAATTGTTGGCTGCACTTTATTTTCCAAGTACATGACCAAGTTTCTAACTTTGATGAAAGATATCCCAGACAATCAGTGTGTTGTGCTCATTATTCAATTTGGCCCTACTGCAAAATATGGAAGTAAGTAAAAAAAAAATTAAAAATAACTATTAAGCCATTCCATACTAACACACCATTTTGTTTTGAGAATGCAAGTTTTCTGACATTAATTTTTCATTGTATTTTCGAAAGATCATTTGACTGTAGGTACAGATTGGAATTTCAGCAGAATTTATATTGACACTGACCTTCCAGCTATCAAAGAATTCAAACAAAGGTTTGTACACTTTCACAAATTAAAAACTCCTCATAAGTTAACTTGGATTGTCACTTACTCTGTACCACAAATATGTAGTCTTGAAGCAATGTGCAACAAAGATGATTCAGAACAGACATTAGGACCTTCTTTGACACTAGCACTGACACCACCTGTTAAATCACTTGATGATTGGTTTACCAGTGCCTTGTGTGTTCAATGTTGTGACTTGTCCTTCGAAAATGTACGTTATACCGAATATTATGCACTTAGATTCCTTTATCAAAGAAATTATGTTTAATATATAAGTGTTTGTAAGTAAGCACACACCTTCATCTGATTTTGACAACAGACTGGGATTTTTATTGTACACGCTGAAATCATTGCAATTGAGCCTGATGAACAATGGTCATACATTGCATGTAAAAAGTGCCACAAAAAAGCAAACACCATCAGTAAGGAAGTTGATTTGACCATCGACGTAGATGAACAACTTGCATTGAAACGTAAATGTTCGGCATGTGAAAATCCTCATGTTGTGGTCAGGTACGTAACATCCTACGCCAATCAACCTTTAATGTCTTTTATAAATTACATAAAATATATTCATGCCTATCTAAGTGTACCAAACTGCATATATTAGGTTCAAAGTCAGTGTTCGTGTTGCGGATGAAAACGGAGTTGCAACTCTTACTCTTTTCGAGAGTCAGGTTTTAAAGTATGTCAAAGAATCAGCGTATACTTTAACAAAGTCATTGCTAGAAGATCAAGATTTCCCTGTTGAGTTAGATGCCCTTTTAGATAATACACTGCTTTTCAAGTTAGAGGTTAGCGGCTATAACAAGAAATACTCAACATCAAATTACACTGTTAAGGATGCGACCACTGAAGCTGCATTTATTGAGAAATACAATGAACAACTCAAGGTTGAAAATTAATTAACATTTTTACGTTATTACGCTATACCTTTATCCGTTCTATTTCTGAAACAAATCAAAAACATTTATACAGTTTTTATCAGATATCTACATTTACACGTTATCTTATTTTGCAGATTGACAAATCAAAGATAAGCACTCTCTCAATAAAAGAAGACATCAGTGAACTTTCAATGTCTGCAAAGGTTTTACTACACTTTTTCTATATTAATCCTTGCATATACAACATTTTCACAAGCTTTTATTTATTTGTTATACATTTCTTCATTCAATTACACATGAATGACAACTATAAAGTACACAAACTAAATCAATAGACATTAGTCAGTCTACTAACAAGTTTATCTTGTTTCTGTATAGTGTGGATCGTCATCCCTGCCAACTGAGAAAAATCATGCTATCGATCTTTCACTTAACACAAGATTCACCCTACCGAAAAAAGTTGTGAAGCAAGAACCCAAAGAAAGTCCACTTTCAGTCAATTGCAGCACCAACAAAGCTAAGAAGTCTATCAACCTTGGCGATGTTTAAATTTTTCATTTTAGTTGATCTGTTTTTTCTACTCCATGCTTTTTTTGACAATATGTTTGATTATCATTTTCATTTGTTGGTGTTTTGAAGTTATCATTTATTTCCTTTGAACTATTTAATTTAAAGAATGGTTTTCATTATATTATAGTCTTTTCATTTTATTTAAAAATTACATAATACAGTTATTATTAAACCTTATGTGTTTATACCTTATGTGTTTCAGTATATTATAGGCTTAGCAAGCGTCTATTTATTGGCGACTTGACTGCCGCTTAGAGCCTAAATTGAACTCCAGGCACGATGTAAAACCCATAAAAATTTGATTCTACCATTTCATGGCGTCTCTGTTTATTTTGTTTATTTTTTATTTTCCTATTTATTATTACTTTTTTATATATTTATCTATTTATTTCATGTTTTTTTTTATATTGCTTTTTCTCATTCTTCATGGCCGGAGGTCCCCTTGAAAGCAATCTCTTTACCCGTCGAATAGAGAGAGGGAGGACTTTCTTCGCTCTTGTGAGTGTTTAACTCGGGGTGGAGAAATGATTTCTCTTTATTCTAGGATAGATGAATGATTATCTACATTCAACCTCCCCATACCCCACGCATATGGGATTGGGTATTGTTATTGTTGTTGTTGTAGTTATTATTAAACCATGCTAACAATATTCCTTAATCACTTAAAAAGTTACACCAGTAACAAAATTTACAACACTGTGTCATCACAAATACATTTATGAAACTTACTAAATGTTTCATACTTATTTACCATAATTATATATTCTCTTTATTATGTTATAAATATAAATATATATCTTAAACTATACAATTTTTAAATATGCGTTTATAATCTTTGTTTTATTTTTTTGGTTATACCAGCCATAACTAAATTTGTGATGCTACTTATATTGCATAACATTTTTATTCGTAACTCAAAAACAGATACAATTTATTTAACGGGCCAAATCACGGATCAATCATATTCTTTAAACGTTTTGCAAAGCCCAAATACATTTTCAATGGCCCAACCGGCACCCTTACTCAAACCATTCATTAGATTAATATAAAATAACTTGATACACATAACTCAAGAAATCTCACATTTACACACAAAGATTTTCATCCACCTAACTCTCTATTCAAGAAACTCTATCATCTTCCAAAATCAATTGTTTAACAAGATGTAAGTTGATCTACAACACATAGAGAATATCCTAGCTTCACAAATTGGGGTTCATTATTCAGTAATTCCATTGTAAATAGTAATTTATACTTGGAGAATATCCTAGCTTCACAAAGTCATGATCAACCCATATAGTAGAATCATCAACCCATATATGTCAATATTGCATATTGCGTAATGAAAAGTACTCTATTTCAGCATGTTTAATTATAACTGGTTGACCCGTTACCCAAAACTTTTAGCATGTCCATTTTTGCCGCTACCAAACAAATATACTATATGAAACATATGTTTTACCAGCTTGTATTAAACTTACAGAGTAATTTAAAATTAGGCATTACTAAAAAATGAAATAAATCTCTTAAAAGAGAAGGATATCTTACCTCTACCCAATTGTCATTCTTTGATACAACTGTTTAATAAATATATCGCCACAAGTATAAATCACATCGTATACCTTCTGTAGAAAATCATATGGTATCAGTTATAATATGAAACCTTTAAAAAAATACATACAATATACATGATAATATAGATAAAAGAAATAACATAACAATTGAAAATCTTAATACCTTTACAAAACCGATGATCCAAACACTAACAAACACATACACATACAGAAAAGTGATTAAAATTATGAAATCACGAAACATAATCTCCAGAAAATAAAGTGTTTCGATGAAAATAACTGAAAATTGATTATGAAAAAATGTATCACATAAGTATAAACAAATAAACTGAAAAAGACTATGAATTGACTATTTTTGAATTTGACATACGTGAAAGATCAGATCAATAACTGGAGTGTATGTAATCGAACGAAATTTTACTGAAATTAAAGTCACGATGGTAAAAATTAACATGTGTAGTGGGTGGTTAAGGCACAACACCGTTGTTTTTTTGATGAACAATGTTGAATTTATTGAAATCGAATGCATAGATGAACGGATACCTGCCACTCATCGTGATACATTTGCAGATTAACAACTTTATTGGTTTCGATTTTGTCACGTTAATAGGAACATAAATTATGAACCCTAACTGAGTTGAAGATGAATTTCGAATAGAACCCAAAAATATATAAAATTTATACTATACCGTTATGAAGAGTAAATTGTTAACGATTAATTGGTGGTACCGCCGTTCTCTATAAAGGCGACATGAGGCCATAATCGACGGACCAAAGGATCTGGGTTTGCTCAATTTTGAAGAGAGAGAGAGAGAGAGAGAGATAATGTCGATTTTTGATTTCTGCAGATGAATTAGGGGTTTGTTTCGGCCGCGTGAGTTGAAGATTAATTAGAATGACGAATGGATGATTGACACTTGTCGTGATTTCAGAAGTATTAGGCCTAATTATTCCACTAATCCTTAATTAACACGTGGATTTAATAATTAGAAGGTGATTAGCAAAATGACACGTGGCAGTGTCCTTGTGCTTTATATGATGTATAAGATAAGATAGAAGCATATTAACCATTTACATATTTTCGTGAATTAGGATTAGGATATGTACTAAGATTAGGTCAAGAGTACTTGTGTCAATGTGTTTGTGTTTAAGAGATATATTAGTTGATATTTTTGTTTAATTTGATCTAATGTCATTGTTATTTTATAATACAAGGATTATATTTTTGACATGTTATCTTTTATTAAATGTGCTTTGCTAATTTTACAACATAGTTTCGACATCGCATTTGGTATGTCACTCCATCAAAATCAATAATGTATCATCGTACAGAATTATTAATTAGTCTGGATAAAGACCATGACCAAGTCTTTCAAGACACAAACAACTAACTTATTGAATTCCTATATATATTTACAGAAATTGTAATTCAAAGTTTTGGTTTCCTTGTAAAGACCATGACCAAGTCTTTTATTAAATCCCAAAAAAAAAAAAAAAAAAGCTTATTAATGTACTTACGTGTGGATCATTAGATGTAAACCAAGTTGAAAGCAAAGTTGGTTTAGAGCTAATTTAGCTAGAAGTAGCTCTTAATCTTAATTTAATTAGAATTAGTAGTTTCGTCACAACTCATAAGGATGTGTCGGTGACAACAATATATCCGTATTTACTCTATTACACCATTTAATTAAACGCTAAAATATACAAAAAGAAAATGTAGAACATCTAGAAAGACACGGATGACAAGTAATTATTTTACTTCAAATAGAAAAATTGTTGGTCAAATTTCGGTTTGAACTTTTCATTTAACGATTTACAAGCTTTTTAATATAGACTGTATTTTTTTTTTTCAAAAATAAGAGAGCCTTTTATAACATCAGAAAATATTTTCGAGAAAAAAACGAATTCAATAAAAAGTACAATAGAAAACCTTGATGAGACTCGTACTCGAAAAGCAGTAACCTAAAGAACTATATATATCGAACATCACCAAACCGTACACCGAAACACAACAAAAAACTAAAAGAAACCGATTACAACGAATTACGAATAAAAAAGATTGCTACGCTACATGAAACCGAAAAATAAGAAATCAGATGTCCTTAATGAACACCCAAACCTTGTCATTTCAGCACCTTAAACTAATTTTTCTTTTTTTGCTTTTGTTGATTCTTCTTCATAATCGATGGACACGGGATTTTGCTATAATTAATGATATTAACCGTGATCGGTTCACTCTCGGCCATACACATCATCATACTATCAAAACGGTTCTTAATGGAATGGTTAATATAGTGGTAACCACGGGAACATATTGTGGACTTCCAAAAGGCGTTTCGATAGTTTGTGCTGGGATTTCCTCTTAGAGATGATGAAAAGAATGGGTTTCGGGGTGAAATGGAGGAAATGGATTTTCGCACGTCTTAAGTCGGCAACAATCTCGATCTTAGTTAACGGATTGCCTACAAACGAGTTCTCCATCGGGAGAGGAGTAAGACAAGGAGATCCCTTGTCCCCGTTCCTCTTTATAATCGCAGCGGAAGGATTGAACTATCTCACTAAAAAAGCGACTGCTTGTGGTTTGTTTAAGGGGTGGAAATTGGCGCGGAAAATATTTTAATCTCGCACTTGCAATATGCGGATGATACTATCTTTCTTGGTGAATGGAATAGACATAACTTTGGTAACCTCATGAAGTTACTTAAGTGTTCGAGAATGTGTCGGGACTTGCAATAAACTATCACAAAAGTTCATTATTTGGTTTAGGGGTGTCGAATGGTGAAGTTGAATATTTGGCTAGTAAAGTGGGGTGTAAAGTCGGTGAATTCCCGTTATCGTATCTAGGTCTCCCCGTTGGACGAAACATGAATAGGGTAGAGAATTGGAAACCCGTGATTGAAAAATTCAACACAAGACTCGCGGAATGGAAAGCCCGGACGATTTCCTATTGAAATGTCCCGTTCTTATTGATTAAAAACGTTCCATATTAATTGATTTCGTTGCGAGGTTTTGACCTCTATATGAGACGTTTTTCAAAGACTGCATTCATTTTTAAAACAAACCATAACCTTTATTTCATAAATAAAGGTTTAAAAAGCTTTACGTAGATTATCAAATAATGATAATCTAAAATATCCTGTTTACACACGACCATTACATAATGGTTTACAATACAAATACGTTACATCGAAATCAGTTTCTTGAATGCAGTTTTTACACAATATCATACAAACATGGACTCCAAATCTTGTCCTTATTTTAGTATGCAACAGCGGAAGCTCTTAGTATTCACCTGAGAATAAACATGCTTTAAACGTCAACAAAAATGTTGGTGAGTTATAGGTTTAACCTATATATATCAAATCGTAACAATAGACCACAAGATTTCATATTTCAATACACATCCCATACATAGAGATAAAAATCATTCATATGGTGAACACCTGGTAACCGACATTAACAAGATGCATATATAAGAATATCCCCATCATTCCGGGACACCCTTCGGATATGATATAAATTTCGAAGTACTAAAGCATCTGGTACTTTGGATGGGGTTTGTTAGGCCCAATAGATCTATCTTTAGGATTCGCTTCAATTAGGGTGTCTGTTCCCTAATTCTTAGATTACCAGACTTAATAAAAAGGGGCATATTCGATTTCGATAATTCAACCATAGAATGTAGTTTCACGTACTTGTGTCTATTTTGTAAATCATTTATAAAACCTGCATGTATTCTCATCCCAAAAATATTAGATTTTTAAAGTGGGACTATAACTCACTTTCACAGATTTTTACTTCGTCGGGAAGTAAGACTTGGCCACTGGTTGATTCACGAACCTATAACAATATATACATATATATCAAAGTATGTTCAAAATATATTTACAACACTTTTAATATATTTTGATGTTTTAAGTTTATTAAGTCAGCTGTCCTCGTTAGTAACCTACAACTAGTTGTCCACAGTTAGATGTACAGAAATAAATCGATAAATATTATCTTGAATCAATCCACGACCCAGTGTATACGTATATCAGTATTGATCACAACTCAAACTATATATATTTTGGAATCAACCTCAACCCTGTATAGCTAACTCCAACATTCACATATAGAGTGTCTATGGTTGTTCCGAAATATATATAGATGTGTCGACATGATAGGTCGAAACATTGTATACGTGTCTATGGTATCTCAAGATTACATAATATACAATACAAGTTGATTAAGTTATGGTTGGAATAGATTTGTTACCAATTTTCACGTAGCTAAAATGAGAAAAATTATCCAATCTTGTTTTACCCATAACTTCTTCATTTTAAATCCGTTTTGAGTGAATCAAATTGCTATGGTTTCATATTGAACTCTATTTTATGAATCTAAACAGAAAAAGTATAGGTTTATAGTCGAAAAAATAAGTTACAAGTCGTTTTTGTAAAGGTAGTCATTTCAGTCGAAAGAACGACGTCTAGATGACCATTTTAGAAAACATACTTCCACTTTGAGTTTAACCATAATTTTTGGATATAGTTTCATGTTCATAATAAAAATCATTTTCCCAGAATAAAAACTTTTAAATCAAAGTTTATCATAGGTTTTAATTAACTAACCCAAAATAGCCCGCGGTGTTACTACGACGGCGTAAATCCGGTTTTACGGTGTTTTTCGTGTTTCCAGGTTTTAAATCATTAAGTTAGCATATCATATAGATATAGAACATGTGTTTAGTTGATTTTAAAAGTCAAGTTAAAAGGATTAACTTTTATTTGCGAACAAGTTTAGAATTAACTAAACTATGTTCTAGTGCTTACAAGTTTAAACCTTCGAATAAGATAGCTTTATATGTATGAATCGAATGATGTTATGAACATCATTACTACCTCAAGTTCCTTGAATAAACCTACTGGAAATAAGAAAAATGGATCTAGCTTCAAAGGATCCTTGGATGGCTTGAAAGTTCTTGAAGCAGAATCATGACACGAAAACAATTTCAAGTAAGATTTCCACTCGAAATAAGATTGTTATAGTTATAGAAATTGAATTAAAGTTTGAATATGATTATTACCTTGTATTAGAAAGATAACCTACTGTAAGTAACAAAAGTTTCTTGATCTTGGATGATTACTTGGAATGGATTTAGAAAACTTGGAAGTAAACTTGCAATCTTGGAAGTATTCTTGATTTTATGAAACTAGAACTTTTGGAATTTATGAAGAACACTTAGAACTTGAAGATAGAACTTGAGAGAGATCAATTATATGAAGAAAATTGAAGAATGAAAGTGTTTATAGGTGTTTTTGTTCGTTGGTGTATGGATTAGATATAAAGGATATGTAATTTTGTTTTCATGTAAATAAGTCATGAATGATTACTCATATTTTTGTAATTTTATGAGATATTTCATGCTAGTTTCCAAATGATGATTCCCACATTTGTTAGGTGACTCACATTGGCTTCTAAGAGCTGATCATTGGAGTGTATATACCAATAGTACATACATCTAAAAGCTGTGTATTGTACGAGTACGAATACGGGTGCATACGGGTAGAATTGTTGATGAAACTGAACGAGGATGTAATTGTAAGCATTTTTGTTAAGTAGAAGTATTTTGATAAGTGTCTTGAAGTCTTTAAAAAGTGTATGAATACATATTAAAACACTACATGTATATACATTTTAACTGAGTCGTTAAGTCATCGTTAGTCGTTACATGTAAATGTTGTTTTGAAACCTTTAGATTAACGATCTTGTTGAATGTTGTTAACCCATTGTTTATTATAACAAATGAGATGTTAAATTGTTATATTATCATGATATTATGATATATAATATATCTTAGTATGATATATATACAGTTAAATGTCGTTACAACGATAATCGTTACATATATGTCTCGTTTCGAAATCATTAAGTTAGTAGTCTTATTTTTACATATGTATTTCATTGTTAATACACTTAATAATATATTTACTTATCATTTAACATAATTAACCAAGTGTATCAATATCTTAATATGATTCATATGTACCTAGTAAGACGTTCTTATAACGGTAATCGTTATATATATCGTTTTCGAGTTTCTTAAATTAATAGTCTCATTTTTATGTATATAACTCATTGTTAAAATACCTAATGAGATACATACTTATAATAAAATCATGTTAACTATATATATAACCATATATATGTCATCGTATAGTTTTTACAAGTTTTAACGTTCGTGAATCACCGGTAAACTTGGGTGGTCAATTGTCTAATCAAGTCTTAACAAGTTTGATTGTTTAACATGTTGGAAACACTTAATCATGTAAATAACAATTTCATTTAATATATATATAATTTGGAAAAGTTCGGGTCACTACACCTATGGTGGAAGGTTAATGCTAATTAAATCGGTCCTAAGTAGTTTACCGCTATACTATTTCTCGCTCTTTCGTACTCCCTTGAGTGTTATTGATAATCTTGAGAGTATTAGAAGGAAATCCTTTTAGGGCGGTACGGGTGAGGGGTCTAAATTATCTTGGGTTAAATGGGACGAGACTCTTTTACCTTACGGTGAAGGAGGGCTCAATATCGGGACTTTGCGAGGTAAAAACCTTGCACTCTTGGGGAAATGATTTTGGAGAGCAAAAATCGAGTCAAACTCACTTTGGGTGGCGGTTTTAAAAAGCATACATGGTTCTAACGGGCTACTCCCCCCTCGGGCTTAAACCGCCCGAAAGGGAAGAGTGGCGTTTGGTCTAACATTTTGCGTGCAGGATATGACATCGAGAAGTTGGGCGTTCCTTTTGTTAGCTCGTTTGCGAAGCTGATTGGGAATGGGGCAGACACTAAATTTTGGGAAGACTCATGGTTGTTTTCTAAACCCATCAAAGAAAAGTACAAGTGGCTTTATCACTTGGAGTCCGATCAGAAGTGCACGGTGCAGAGTCGGGTTAATTGGTTCGAGCAAAATCGCGATCTAAACTGGAGTTGGTTACGGCCCCCCCACGGGCAGAGCACTACACGACCTCGTGCAGCTTAATCTTGACTTGAATATGTATGTTAAACATGACAGGGACAGGGATACGTGGAATTGGAACTTAGCCTCAAATGGGATGTTTACAACAACAAAACTTGCTAGGATTATTGATGATCGCCTTCTTTAGAGCTCTAATTCAAGAGAAGAAACACTCATTAACCATTTTGTTCCGATAAAAGTGGAGATTTTCATTTGGAGGTTTCTAAAAAGACGAATTCCGGTTCATACCGAACTTGATAAAAGAGGTATGGATCTTGACTCCGTTAGATGTCCTCTATGCGATGATGATGTGGAAACAATCGACCATATTATGTTCTTTTGTCGACACTCATTGGATATTTGGGAAAAATTATACAAGTGGTGAGGTTTGGGTGCGGTTGCAAATCTTAGCTTAAGCGACGCCTTTCGCAGGAAATGTAATCGTACTCTATCCCCCTTAAACTCGAGTATTTGGCAAGCATTGGAGTGGTCTTGTGCGTAGTTATTATGGAGTAATCGTAATCAAAAAGTTTTCAAGAATCGTTGTTGGAGTAGCGCATCGGCCCTAATGGAAATCCAACTTAAATCTTTCGAGTGGATCTCAAATCGTATCAAGAACCGCAAGATGGATTGGCTATCCTGGATTCATGATCCCTGGACTTGTGTTGTTTAATTGCATATTCATGCTCCTAATCATTGCTGTAAAAGTCGTCCGACTTGACCGACGCGTCGGCCGATGCGTCATTTTTTTGGGTTCTCCGTCCCGTTTTTTCTGAAAACGACTCAAAAGACGGTCAGAGCTAAAAGTTCGGTCAAATTCTGTCAAAGACGGTCAAAAACGGTCAAAGTCAGTAAAATTTTCGTCAAGATCTGATATATTTTAAAATTAGGGTTTGTTTTCATATTTTGGGCCGCTCTTTTCTCTGTGTCCTTACTGATTATGTACTCGGTAACATTAATTGAGTTTGAAGTTTGATTGTTTTTAAATTCAAGTTCTTATTTAAGAAATTTATGGTAGATAATCAATTATTTTACATATATATAAATATATATTTAAGAAATTATTAATAAAGTCAACGTTGGTCAACGACCGATGCGTTCCCGACGCGTCCCCCGACTCGGCCGACGCATCCTTTTTAGATCTCGACCGATGCGTCCCCGACTCGCGACTTTTACAACCTTGCTCCTAATGATGTTTCTGTAATTTTTCTGTTGCATTCTCCGCAACACCTTTGTATCTCGTGTTTTCTGTTTTTGTGTGCATGTATGTTGTGAACTGCAATCTTGTGCAGCCTCCTGTATCGTGTGTATTGCGCTGGGCCCCCTTGGCCTTTTTGTGTTAATGAAATTTGGCTTTTCGAAAAAAATATTATATCGAGTAAGGTTGTGTTTAATTGTTTCTTAATGGAATGGTTCATTGTGAATGTTAAATTATTTATCACTTAACACGTTTACTTATACTTAATATAAGTGGTGTTGAATAAAATAAAAAATATGTGATAAATCATTCAAAGTTAAAATTATCTTTTAACCATTGTTTAGGTTAAGCAAATTAATTAAGGCTGCTACATCAAACCTACATTGCATGGGAATAAAATTTCGACAACTATCTATCTAAACCCGGTTTCATATATCGATACTTGGCGGTTAAAAAGCTACTCCGTATTTCTTTTATTAGGATTAAGGATTAGTCATTTAAGTTACTTCAGATAGAAAGAAACTTTCTTTAATATTGAGTTTTAGTTCAACTGGTAATGGTCTGCCTCTTTTAATGAGAGGTCAGGAGTTCTACTCTGCTATGCTACAATATTGCACTCAATGTTCTCCCTGACCTGAAGTATCCACCAGGTCGCCTTTCGCTTAGTGGTGGGCAACAGGGATGTGGGTTTTACCGGCCATGCCCTCGGATTTGTCCGGGTTACCTCTGGGACAGTAGTTGGGGGCGGGTTATGCAACTACGGGAGATGAACTCGTAGGTGGTTTAGTCCCCCTGGATATCCCAAACTGATGTAAAAAAAAAAAAAAAAAAAAAAAACTTTTATTTTCTTTGAATACCCTATTTAAGTTAAATTTAATGTGTTTGCCTTTTGAAAAGTTATATTTAGAACAGTTATTAAACTCTTATATATTTTTATTTATTAATGTAAAATATTACTCCGTACATCATAGTTCAATAACTTTTTTCATTAAAAATAATTACCAACAAATTATTACCATTTAAAACGAGAAATTCGATGTTTTAAAATATTTTAAATATGAATTATTCAACGTTTTATTATGTTTTATTAAATTAACCGAAACTCATTATCTATCTATCTATCTATCTATCTATCTATCTATCTATCTATCTATCTATCTATCTATATAAAATATAATGTTAAAATAACAAGTGTCAAATTTGGAGATTGCTTCGATTCATATGTCAATCTTTAAAGGAAGGTTACATGTGTCGAAAAAAATAATAATCTATTATTCAATTTAAATAGTCATAAACAAAAACAAATCGATCGTCCAATGTAATTTAATTTCGTTAAACAAAAGTTAGAAAAACTTGCTCTAATCATATGATCGCGTTCTCTCTCATCCCAAAAAAAGAATACAAATAATTTGTTCAACTTTGAGTTTTTTAACAATAAAATATTCGTTCAAAAAATCGGTACAAGAGCAGGAATCATGAAATTTCAATTTTTGGATCGATGAATTTTTTGCATAATTCAAACTAAACGTTTCACCGAGTTGAACCTGGTTAGTCCATCTGATAGTTTTCGTTTATAATTTCAACCGTTAAGAATGACTTAAAGACGTGAAATCGATAAATTATAATAACCATATCATGACAAATATTCTTGTATAGTTTTCATTCATAATCTATTGATTTCATCAATAAGGATCAAAAATAGGTTACAAATAAATTGTTCAACTTTGAGTATTTTAACGATAAAATATTCGAACTAAAAATTGGTACAAGAGCAAAAATCGATCCAACTATTCAAATCTATGAAATTTCGATTTTAGGATAGTTGATTTTTTAGAATGATTCAAACTAAACTTTTCACCGAGTTGAACCTGGTTAGTTCATATGACAGTTTTCATTTACATTTTCAACCGTTAAGGGTGATTTAGAGACGTGAAATCGGTAAATTATAATAACATTATCATGATAAATATTCTTGTATAGTTTTCTTTCATAATCTAGTGATTTCATCGATAAGTTTCTAGTTCGATAACAGTGTTTATTGGTACTGAAATTAAATTCCTTGGTTAATATAAGTCTCGTTTCGAAATCATTAAGTTAGTAGTCTTATTTTTACATATGTATTTCATTGTTAATACACTTAATAATATATTTACTTATCATTTAACATAATTAACCAAGTGTATCAATATCTTAATATGATTCATATGTACCTAGTAAGACGTTGTTATAACGATAATCGTTATATATATCGTTTTCGAGTTTCTTAAATTAATAGTCTCATTTTTATGTATATAACTCATTGTTAAAATACCTAATGAGATACATACTTATAATAAAATCATGTTAACTATATATATAACCATATATATGTCATCGTATAGTTTTTACAAGATTTAACGTTCGTGAATCACCGATCAACTTGGGTGGTCAATTGTCTAATCAAGTCTTAACAAGTTTGATTGCTTAACATGTTGAAAACACTTAATCATGTAAATAACAATTTCATTTAATATATATATATAAACATGGAAAAGTTCGGGTCACTACAGTACCTACCCGTTAAATAAATTTCGTCCCGAAATTTTAAGCAATTGGAGGTGTTGACGTATCTTCTGGAAATAAATGCGGGTATTTCTTCTTCATCTGATCTTCACGCTCCCAGGTGAACTCGGGTCCTCTACGAGCATTCCATCGAACCTTAACAATCGGTATCTTGTTTTGTTTAAGTCTCTTAACCTCACAATCCATTATTTCGACAGGTTCTTCAATGAATTGAAGTTTTTCATTGATTTGGATTTCGTCCAACGGAATTGTGAGATCTTCTTTAGCAAAACATTTCTTCAAATTTGAGACGTGGAAAGTGTTATGTACAGTCGCGAGTTGTTGAGGTAGCTCCAGTTGGTAAGCTACTGGTCCGACACGATCTATAATCTTGAATGGTCCAATGTACCTTGGATTTAGTTTCCCCCGTTTACCAAATCGAACAACGCCTTTCCAAGGTGAAACCTTAAGCATGACCATTTCCCCAATTTCGAACTCTATATCTTTTCTTTTACTGTCCGCGTAGCTCTTTTGTCGACTCTGGGCGGTTTTCAATCTTTGTTGAATTTGGATGATTTTCTCGGTAGTTTCTTGTATTATCTCCGGACCCGTAATCTGTCTATCCCCCACTTCACTCCAACAAATTAGAGACCTGCACTTTCTACCATAAAGTGCTTCAAACGGCGCCATCTCAATGCTTGAATGGTAGCTGTTGTTGTAGGAAAATTCTGCTAACGGTAGATGTCTATTCCAACTGTTTCCGAAATCAATAACACAAGCTCGTAGCATGTCTTCAAGCGTTTGTATCGTTCTTTCGCTCTGCCCATCAGTTTGTGGATGATAGGCAGTACTCATGTCTAGACGAGTTCCCAATGCTTGCTGTAATGTCTGCCAGAATCTTGAAATAAATCTGCCATCCCTATCAGAGATAATAGAGATTGGTATTCCATGTCTGGAGACGACTTCCTTCAAATACAGTCATGCTAACTTCTCCATCTTGTCATCTTCTCTTATTGGCAGGAAGTGTGCTGACTTGGTGAGACGATCAACTATTACCCAAATAGTATCATAACCACTTGCAGTCCTTGGCAATTTAGTAATGAAAGCCATGGTAATGTTTTCCCATTTCCATTCCGGGATTTCAGGTTGTTGTAGTAGACCTGATGGTTTCTGATGTTCAACTTTGACCTTAGAACACGTCAAACATTCTCCTACATATTTAGCAATATCGGCTTTCATACCTGGCCACCAAAAATTTTTCTTAAGATCCTTGTACATCTTCCCCGTTCCAGGATGTATTGAGTATCTGGTTTTATGAGCTTCTCTAAGTACCATTTCTCTCATATATCCAAATTTTGGTACCCAAATTCTTTCAGCCCTATACCGGGTTCCGTCTTCTCGAATATTAAGATGCTTCTCCGATCCTTTGGGTATTTCATCCTTTAAATTTCCCTCTTTTAAAACTCCTTGTTGCGCCTCCTTTATTTGAGTAGTAAGGTTAGTGTGAATCATTATATTCATAGATTTTACTCGAATGGGTTCTCTGTCCTTTCTGCTCAAGGCATCGGCTACCACATTTGCCTTCCCCGGGTGGTAACGAATCTCAAAGTTGTAATCATTCAACAATTCAATCCACCTACGCTGCCTCATATTAAGTTGTTTCTGATTAAATATGTGTTGAAGACTTTTGTGGTCGGTATATATAATACTTTTGACCCCATATAAGTAGTGCCTCCAAGTCTTTAATGCAAAAACAACCGCGCCTAATTCCAAATCATGCGTCGTATAATTTTGCTCGTGAATCTTCAATTGTCTAGACGCATAAGCAATCACCTTCGTCCGTTGCATTAATACACAACCGAGACCTTGCTTTGATGCGTCACAATAAATCACAAAATCATCATTCAATTCAAGCAATGACAATATAGGTGCCGTAGTTAGCTTTTTCTTCAATAATTGAAACGCCTTCTCTTGTTCATCCTTCCATTCAAATTTCTTCCCTTTATGCGTTAATGTAGTCAAGGGTTTTGCTATTTTGGAGAAATCTTGGATGAATCTTCTGTAGTAACCAGCCAATCCTAAAAATTGACGTATATGCTTCGGAGTTTTTGGGATTTCCCACTTTTCAACGGTTTCGATCTTTGCCGGGTCCACCTGGATACCTTCTTTGTTCACTATGTGACCGAGGAATTGAACTTCTTCCAACCAAAATGCACACTTTGAAAACTTAGCGTACAGTTTTTCTTTCCTCAATACTTCTAGCACTTTTCTCAAATGTTCTTCGTGCTCTTGATCATTCTTTGAGTAAATAAGTATGTCATCGATGAAAACAATGACAAACTTGTCAAGATATGGCCCACACACTCGGTTCATAAGGTCCATGAACACAGCTGGTGCGTTAGTCAATCCAAACGGCATAACCATAAACTCGTAATGACCATAACGCGTCCTAAAAGCAGTTTTTGGAATATCATCCTCCTTTACTCGCATTTGATGATATCCAGAACGTAAATCGATCTTCGAATAAACCGACGAGCCTTGTAGCTGATCAAATAAGTCGTCAATTCTCGGCAGTGGATAACGGTTTTTGATGGTAAGTTTGTTCAACTCTCTGTAGTCAATACACAACCTAAATGTACCATCCTTCTTCTTGACAAACAAAACAGGAGCTCCCCATGGTGATGTGCTTGGTCGAATGAAACCACGTTCTAATAGTTCTTGCAGTTGGCTTTGCAGTTCTTTCATCTCGCTGGGTGCGAGTCTATAAGGAGCACGAGCTATTGGTGCAGCTCCTGGTACAAGATCTATTTGAAATTCAACAGATCGATGTGGAGGTAGTCCCGGTAATTCTTTCGGAAATACATGGGAAATTCTTTTGCGACGGGAACATCATTGATGCTCTTTTCTTCAGTTTGTACTTTCTCGATGTGTGCTAGAACAGCATAGCAACCTTTTCTTATTAGTTTTTGTGCCTTCAAATTACTAATAAGATGTAGCTTCATGTTGCCTTTTTCTCCGTACACCATTAAGGGTTCTCCTTCTTCTCGTACAATGCGAATTGCATTTTTATAACATACGATCTCTGCTTTCACCTTCTTAGCCAGTCCATGCCAACTATTACATCAAAACTCCCTAACTCTACTGGTATCAAATCAATCTTAAATATTTCGCTACCCAGTTTAATTTCTCGATTCCGGCATATATTATCTGCTGAAATTAATTTACCGTTTGCTAATTCGAGTAAAAATTTACTATCCAACGGCGTCAATGGACAACTTAATTTAGCACAAAAATCTCTACTCATATAGCTTCTATCCGCACCCGAATCAAATAAAACGTAAGCAGATTTATTGTCAATAAGAAACGTACCCGTAACAAGCTCCGGGTCTTCCTGTGCCTCTGCCGCATTAATATTGAAAACTCTTCCACGGCCTTGTCCATTCGTGTTCTCCTGGTTCGGGCAATTTCTAATAATGTGGCCTGGTTTTCCACATTTATAACAAACTACATTGGCATAACTTGCTCCGACACTACTTGCTCCGCCATTACTCGTTCCGACACCATTTGTTCATTTCGTTCTATTAACCCCTGGTCCGTAGACCTCACACTTCGCCGCGCTATGACCATTTCTTTTACACTTGTTGTAAAATTTGGTGCAGAACCCCGAGTGATACTTTTCACACCTTTGGCATAGCTGCTTCTGATTGTTGTTGTTGTTGCGGTTGTTATTGTTGTTGGGATGATTGTTGTAGTTGCTGTTGTTGTTGTTGTTGTTGTTGGGCCGTTTGTTGTAGTTGCGATTGATGTTGTGATTGTTGGGATAATTGTTGCGATTGTTATTGTAATTTCTGTTGTTGTTGTATTGGTGATTCTTATCACCGTTTTCCTCCCACTTTCTTTTGACTTGCTTCACATTGGCCTCTTCAGCCATCTGTTCTTTAATTCTTTTCTCAATCTGGTTCACTAGTTTGTGAGCCATTCTACATGCCTGTTGTATGGAGGCGGGCTCGTGTGAACTTATATCTTCTTGGATTCTTTCTGGTAATCCTTTCACAAACGCGTCGATCTTCTATTCCTCATCTTCAAAAACTCCCGGACACAATAGGCACAATTCTGTGAATCGTCTTTCATACGCGGTAATATCAAATCCTTGGGTTCATAACCCTCTAAGTTCTGTCTTGAGCTTATTGACCTCGGTTCTGGGACGGTACTTCTCGTTCATCAAGTGCTTGAATGCTGACCACGGTAGTGCGTACGCATCATCTTATCCCACTTGCTCTAGATAGGTATTCCACCATGTTAACGCAGAACCTGTGAAGGTATGCGTAGCGTACTTCACTTTGTCCTCTTCAGTACACTTACTTATGGCAAACACCGATTTGACCTTCTCGGTCCACCATTTCAATCCGATCGGTCCTTCGGTTCCATCAAATTCCAAAGGTTTGCAGGCAGTGAATTCTTTGTAGGTGCATCCTACACGATTTTCTGTACTGCTAGATCCAAGGTTATTGTTGGTATGTAGCGCAGCCTGTACTGCGACTATGTTTGAAGCTAGAAAAGTACGGAATTCCTCTTCATTCATATTCACGGTGTGTCGAGTAGTCGGTGCCATTTCCTTCAAAATAGTCAAATGGAACAAGTTAATCATACAGAATATTAAGAGTAGTTAATAGTATTTCGTAGCATAATATGAACTCATTTATAAAAGCTTTTTCTTCATATTAGCGTTTTATAAGTTTAAATTTGGGTAGTACCTACCCGTTAAGTTCATACTTAGTAGCTAATATACAATTCAACTACTACAATTCTATATGAAAAACTGATTATAATAATATTTCGCGTTCAAACTTTTATACAATATTTTACAAACTTACAATACCGCTTATTTTACATAAAGCATGAAATATAGCACACAATAACTTTGATTCAAGATAGTTGTGAAGATAATTCTAGCTAGTACACAAGTCGTTCAGCAAAGGCAATAAAGACACGTAATTCATACGTCTAGAAACAAGTCATGCATTCTGGTTTTACTAGGACTACTTCCCATCCTTGGTCTTGTGGAACATAACCGTTATGGCCGTTGATAAGACAGCGTGTTGTAACGTCATCAAAGGGACGAGGGTTACGTAATGACCAACAGTCTCGTAATAACCTAAAAACCTCATTTCTTACCCCAATTACCGACTCCGTCACTTGTGGGAACGTTTTGTTTAATAGTTGTAGCCCGATGTTCTTTTTCTCACTTTGGTGAGAAGCGAACATTACTAACCCGTAAGCATAGCATGCTTCTTTATGTTGCATGTTAGCCGCTTTTTCTAAATCATGAAGTCCTATTTTCGGATACATTGAATCAAAATAATTTCTTAACCCGTTGCGTAAAATAGCATTTGGGTTCCCCGCAATATATGCGTCAAAGTAAACACATCGTAACTTATGGGTTTCCCAATGTGATATCCCCCATCTTTCAAACGAAAGTCTCTTATAAACCAAGACATTCTTGGAACGTTCTTCGAATGTCTTACAAACTGATTTTGCCGTAAATAGTTGTGCCGAAGAATTCTGACCGACTCTAGACAAGATTTCATCAATCATGTCTCCGGGTAGGTCTCTTAAAATATTGGGTTGTCTATCCATTTTGTGTTTTTATACTGTAAAATAGACAAGAGTTAGATTCATAAAAAAAATACTTATTAATACAAGCAATTTTTACATATATCATAAAGCATAAGCACACTATATTACATATATTACACCACACGAATACAACTATCTTATTCTGACTCGCTAGTTTCTTCTTCTTCGGTTTTGGTTCGTTTTGCCAAGTTTCTAGGGATATATGATGTTCCCCTAATACGAGCTGTCGTTTTCCACAACGGTTTAGAAAAACCTGGTGGTTTAGAGGTTCCCGGGTCATTGTTACAACTTAAGGGCTTCGGGGGTTGACGATACATATAAAGTTTATCGGGGTTGGAATTAGATTTCTCTATTTTTATGCCCTTTCCCTTATTATTTTCTTTTGCCTTTTTAAATTCAGTTGGGGTAATTTATATAACATCATCGGAATTCTTGTCGGAATCCGATTCATCGGAGAATTGGTAATCCTCCCAATATTTTGCTTCCTTGGCGGAAACACCATTGACCATAATTAACCTTGGTCGGTTGGTTGAGGATTTTCTTTTACTTAACCATTTTATTATTTCCCCCACCGTTTCTATTTCCTCCTCCGGTTCCTCCTCTTCCGGTTCTGATTCTTCTTCCGGTTCTTCTTCGGGAACTTGTGAATCAGTCCAATATATATTCGACTCTTCGTTATTATTAAGTGAGTCAATGGGATTTGTGCTAGAGGTACACATCTATCACACAATATCAAACACGTTAAGAGATTAATATATCACATAATATATACATGTTAATAATATATAGTTTACAACAAAAATGTTAAGCAATCATTTTTAAAGAAAACACGGTCGAAGTCCAGACTCACTAATGCATCCTAACAAACTCGATAAGACACACTAATGCAAATTTTCTGGTTCTCTAAGACCAACGCTCGGATACCAACTGAAATGTCCCGTTCTTATTGATTAAAAACGTTCTATATTAATTGATTTCGTTGCGAGGTTTTGACCTCTATATGAGACGTTTTTCAAAGACTGCATTCATTTTTAAAACAAACCATAACCTTTATTTCATAAATAAAGGTTTAAAAAGCTTTACGTAGATTATCAAAAAATGATAATCTAAAATATCCTGTTTACACACGACCATTACATAATGGTTTACAATACAAATACGTTACATCGAAATCAGTTTCTTGAATGCAGTTTTTACACAATATCATACAAACATGGACTCCAAATCTTGTCCTTATTTTAGTATGCAACAGCGGAAGTGATGTCGTGCGAGGTGTACGTGAAATACTATATATTTTTGATACGAAAAGCGATACAAATTACACAAGTTTTAATTATTTATTTACAGATGGGATATCTAAACCTTGCTACAATACTATAGGCAGTGTACCTAATCGTAGAGTAGTATAGTTTTTAGTAAGTTCGGTTCGTTCCACAGGGAGCTGGCTTATTTCACACTATATTTTAATTAACTATATTTGTACAAAATATATATAATTATATATAATAATATATAAAAGGGGGGTTTACCGTTTAATGACCGGTTTGTCGATTTTATTTTTTAAACGAAGCGTATAGTAAATGACGATATTTAAATAACAATATAAAATAAATAAAAATAATTAAAATGACAATAAATAAAAGTACGAGGAAAAATGAAATAAAATATATTATGCTTATTTAAACTTCCGTTATCATGATGTTTGACGTGTTGATTTTTAGTTTATTCCCATGGGTTAATTGTCCTTTGTCCTGGATTATTTGATAAGTCCATCTGGTTTTTGTCCATAACGGTCCATCAGTCACAAATATAAAGAGCGAGTGTCCTCGTCAAATTATCCTTATGTCCGAAGTCAAATATTCCAACTAATTGGGGACTTAAACTGTAACAAGGTTTTAATACTTTGTTTAATAATTACACCAGGTTATCGACTGCGTGTAATCCAAGGTTTAATACTTTGTTAACAATTACGCCAAGTGTCCTTGTACATAATTTCACCCCTGTTTTAATAATTCCATAGACTATTAATCCATTCCCGTGTCCGGTTAAATGAACGATTATTCGTACATATAAATATCCCGCCCATCGTGTCCGATCGAGTGTATATGGTTATTTATAGGGACGTCTAATTGTAAATCTTTATATTAAAATTAACAAACTTTCATTTAGTTAAACAAATATAAAGCCCGTTAATAGCCCATAGTCTAATTTCCACAAGTGTCGTTCTTTTGTCCAAACCCCAATTATGGTACAAATCCCAATTACCCCGTCTTTAATATTTAGTCCAACATCATGATTACTTTGGCTCAAATAAGCATAATAATAACTTAAGTATGAGACATTAATTTAAAAAGGAGAACATAACTTACATTGAGTATTTATCGCGTAGTGTTACACGGACAGAATTTCGACTTCAAAAACCCGTAAAATAACCTTTACATAACCCGAACTAATCTAATATAAAACTACCCTATACTATATATATTATATATATATATATTTATTTATTTATTACAGAGTATTATTATTATTATTTTTATTATTAAACTCGGCAGAATGCATGGCCTTTTATAGGGATTTCTGATTTTTCAAACTCCGCGAGTCGTGGAGTTTTTGGCCTTCAAACTCCGCGAGTCGTGGAGTTTGATTTTCCAGCTCACATCAATTTAGATCTTAGCTTTGCCGACATAATATATAAATAAATATAATATATAAATAATTTTAAGAATTATTTAAATATTATATTATATTTATGTGCATAGTTGACTTGTAATTTTTAGTCCGTTGCGTCGAGCGTTGAGAGTTGACTCATGTCCCGGTTCTGAATTTTCGAACGTCCTTGCGTATTATTTTATATCGTGTACTTTGCGTTCCGCAACTTGTACTCTTGTCATTTTTAGACGTTTCTCATCAATAAATTGAACCTTTTGAATTGTATCTTAAACATTTGAGCTTTTTGGACGTTTGTGTCTTCAAATCTTCGTTTTCGCCTTTTGTCTTCGCACTTATTTATTTAAACAATTACAATGAAAATATAATACAATTACAAATGAAAACCTATTATTTAGGAGGGATATTGCTATGAAATATATTTTCATTTTTAGCCTTATCAAACATCCCCACACTTAAACGTTGCTTGTCCTCAAGCAATACATAACTTGAAATAAAAACATACATGAGTCACTTTTTTATTCATCACACTTTGTACATCACTGATTTTGATATGGTGATATAAACAATGATAGTAACGATAGAACCATGGTTAAAGGTGGGTGTGTCATCCACAGTTGCCTCGGGTTTAGGTCAACGACACTTGCAATCAAATAGCCGATTTACTTTCGGTTTTCAAAGCAAAGTGCACATTTGAAAGGCGGTTTACAGTCCCACATGACTATGAAAATGTAGATCCTTAAGGAAATTGGATCTTTATGAAAACATTTGATCTTTGAAAATTCAATCTAGCTTTTACCCTAGATAAGTTTTCCGGAATAACCCTTCACCGGTGTTGCAAAATATTTTTGTGGGTTTTGTGGGTTTCAGATTTGAAAATTTTAGCTCAAAACTTATGGTTTTGTGTCACCCACTTGCTAACCTTGTATTAGGAAAGCAACACGTCTAGTATACTTGCTCCGTATATTACCTTTCGGTAAACTACCGTCCGATTGTAAAGAAAAGCGATGAACAAGAAACTGTTAAGGCAATGTCTAATGACATGTATTTGATTATGGTCCACAAACGTGTCGGATGCTAGTACTATCCTTTGTAGGAGAAATAGTAAAGATCATCCTATAATTTTTTCGGTCTGGCACAAGGTCCTGTCTCCGACCATGCTATGCAACCACCGTTCTTACGGTTGACACCCGATTTGGTTCATGTGACCTAATAAATTCCAGGTGAATTCCTAGGATTTTACGTTCAATGGTAATGAACGCATTGAAAATGGTTTTTCAGAAAATAAATCGGTTTGTAATTTTGATCAAAATATTTTCTCGTTCAAGCTCGAGTTTAGATATCATTGAATTCCATGAGTTTGAATTCTCAATCTTTAAGGTCAATCTCAAGGATTGAGTAATATCAGTCTTAAAAGCTGATTTTTAATCTTTAAGGAGATTATCCTTTCTGGGGATCTATTCATTAGTCTTATCAAGCTAATTTGCTCGGTGTCCCCCATTATACGAGATAAATCCTTCTCATGGTTAGGATAAATCTGACCACTTGGCGACCCTGTTTGATGCTGAGGTCCGTGGATTTCCTGCTGATTTTAGTGATGACTTTTCTAGATTTTTCGTCAACCTACAGCTGGTCTGGACGACAACTTCTTGACCTAAATCAAGAAGCGCGTGTCTTTTTCAGAAGACTTTACTTCCTTTTAATGATGGAATTGATTCATCGTGTAGATCCATCTTTTCTTTTCTTTCATCGGGTAAAATAGTTAATTTAGTCCAAAACAAAAGCACCTGCAATAAACTTTACAGAAACATGTGCTAGATAGTTTTTAATTGAATAACTAGGTACATTCTCCCCACACTTGGCTTTTTTCATGCTTCTTTTTATATCCTAATAAATAAATTCAAGCGTTTTAGTTGTTTCTCAATTTATGTCCTTTCCGAGGTAATGATAATTTCGGCATTAACACCTAGTTTTATCGTTCATAAATATGTATAAACATGATTTTGAATTCATTTATTTGAAAATTTTTAAAATTTTCACAAAATTTGGCAAATAAACTAAGTGCAAACCCGAGAGAATTTATAACCCTTCCCCACACTTAAGATCATGCAATGCCCTCATTTGCATGAAATCATACTATAATTATAAATTTATGAGGGTGATTAGTGTAGAAAAGTAATTAAAAATACCCAGTTTGTAATTAAAAAGCTCGTCGAATGATAGATGGCGCGCCTCATCGTTCATTCCTTCTTGTTTTATCACACATATTTTTCTTCAAAAACGGTTGCTTTTCTGGACTGTTTGTTAATTTTTGAAAATACGTCTTTACCCTAACTCATCATGCATTTTTATTAACGAGTTATGCACTACCCCGAACCCCTAATTTAACGTTAAGTGGGGTTAGACTTCCCCACACTTAGCTGACGACATGTGAAGTCGGTAGAATAAGTTCCACGAATTAAAATAGTGAGCCAGTTATTTACATCTCGGGTGGTATAAAATATATCAATGGGTTTAAAGTTTAGACCCACCCGAATATCACTACTTAATTCTTTTTTAAGTGTAGCTTTTAGTAAATGGATATGTCTCTTTTCTGGTTCTTGGTCAAATGGATCGATATACACCGACATACTTATTTCTATAGGGTGGACAATTCCTAATATTTCCTCCCTTTTATTCTTAGGATCAAAGTTTTCACCTCTATTACCCAATTGGGTGAAATTCGAGGTGTCATTATCTATTACAGCTCGTAGTTCATTTCCGGTGGATGACTCGTCTATTGAGAATATTGGGTTGGAAGGTTGTGGAATGGTGAAGTTCGGTTTGGCCTCGGGGGTAAAATTTTCAACGTTATCGTATTCCCAAGAGTACCAATTTGTCACCCTTACTTCTTCTTTATCCATTGATGGATCGATGATTTCGTCGGTAGAGGCTAATGTGTCGATATGTTGTGAAATTGGTAAGACTGAATAAAAAGTATCATCGGGATAGTTGGTGATTTCGGAGCTCTCGAATTCATCAAAATTCGATGATATGAGATTTTCTTGCACACGACTCCTCAGATCAACAGGTGTGTAGTCTGATAGAGTTTCAGCTTGCCGGTTTACAAACTCTCTCATTTGTTCATTTTGAGCATTGAGTTCTTCGAGTTTGATTTTCATTTTGTCTAATAAATTTTCAGACACGTAATTTTCCTCGTCTACTGGTTGTTGAGTTTGGAAATATTCTTGGGAATAATCCCAATTTGAATTGTATTCTTCATAATCGTTCCATTCAGGTTCCATGGGTGCATAATTTTCCATAGGAACGTAATAATAACATTCCCATGTTGAGTGATAATCTCCACAGATTTCACAACCAGTTATTGTTTCGTCATTCGTGATCCAAGATTGACTGAATGAATTGTCATCAACACTCGGTTGAGAGTATTGATTTTGTATTTCATAAAGAGTTTCTAAAATATCTTCGAGACTTTTCATAATGCGCTTATTACCAAATTTTAATTATCCTATTAGTTATAAAAATAGAAAAACTTATATAAGTTGTCCAATTAATAGACTTTTCTGCTTTTGCCCACGTTTCGAATAGCCAATAGATGCAGCAGGGAGCCAGAACCCTTTAAATCGAAAGCTCACAACTCAGCCACTAACAAATCCAACTATTACTACGAAGCAGAAAATTTGGATGTCTATCAATTTAACCACTTAAAATAAATTTTGGTAATTTAAAGAAATTTTAGATAAGAAATAGAATAAAAATCTATGTCCTAAAACTAGAATGTCGAGAAATAAGAAAGAAAAAGAGCGCGTCGAAAAATGTAGAAAAATAAAAATAAGAAAGAAAAACGTCGAAACTTAAAAGTCTAAAAATTATATCTAAAAAGTTGCGCCTAAAGGTCTAAAGGTAAATGCAATTTTATTCAGAAAACGGCAATTACTTAAAGGCACTAAAATCTATTTAAAACTAAAGCGAAAAACGGCGTCGCAAAATTCCAAAGCGCCTAAATCTTAATCTAAAGAAAAAGCACTTAAGGGATTTTACGGCAAAGCCTAAAAATCTAGAAAATAAAAATAAGCTACGGCAAAAACTATGTCTTAAAACTAGCTACGAACGAAAAATATACAAATATTACGCTAAAACAAATGAAAAGATACAAAATATAAAAATAAACTTAAAGTTATAAAAATTATTTATTTTTATAAAAATATTATTTTTATATTATTTATTTTATAAAAGTATTAATTTATATATATATTTAATAATACTAATTAATATTTAAAATACAAATTAATTTAAAAACTAAAACTAAATATTAATATTAAATATAAACCTAATTAAGTTTTAATAATAATAATTAAATTATACTCGTAATAAATGCCAAATTAGGGTTCTGGGTGCGTCTGTCAGGGTGGCTCCGCGAGTCGTGGAGTTTTAAGCCTGCAAACTCCGCGAGTCGTGGAGTTTGCATTTTAAGTTTTTTTTTTTAATTTTATATTGTTTTTCTAAAATGATATATAAATATATTTATACAAAAATAAATTAAAAATATAGCGTTTCACCGATTCCCCGGCAGCAGCGCCAAAAACTTGATGTCTTGCGAGGTGTATGTGAAATACTATATATTTTTGATACGAAAAGCGATACAAATTACACAAGTTTTAATTATTTATTTACAGATGGGATATACCTAAACCTTGCTACAACACTATAGGCAGTGTACCTAATCGTAGAGTAGTATAGTTTTTAGTAAGTCCGGTTCGTTCCATAGGGAGCTGGCTTATTTCACACTATATTTTAATTAACTATATTTGTACAAAATATATATAATTATATATAATAATATATAAAAGGGGGGTTTACCGTTTAATGACCGGTTTGTCGATTTTATTTTTTAAACGAAGCGTATAGTAAATGACGATATTTAAATAACAATATAAAATAAATAACAATAATTAAAATGACAATAAATAAAAGTACGAGGAAAAATGAAATAAAATATATTATGCTTATTTAAACTTCCGTAATCATGATGTTTGACGTGTTGATTTTTAGTTTATTCACATGGGTTAATTGTCCTTTGTCCTGGATTATTTGATAAGTCCATCTGGTTTTTGTCCATAACGGTCCATCAGTCACAAATATAAAGTGCGAGTGTCCTCGTCAAATTATCCTTATGTCCGAAGTCAAATATTCCAACTAATTGGGGACTTAAACAGTAACAAGGTTTTAATACTTTGTTTAATAATTACACCAGGTTATCGACTGCGTGTAATCCAAGGTTTAATACTTTTTTAACAATTACGCCAAGTGTCCTTGTACATAATTTCACCCCTGTTTTAATAATTCCATAGACTATTAATCCATTCCCGTGTCCGGTTAAATGAACGATTATTCGTACATATAAATATCCCGCCCATCATGTTCGATCGAGTGTATATGGTTATTTATAGGGACGTCTAATTGTAAATCTTTATATTAAAATTAACAAACTATCATTTAGTTAAACAAATATAAAGCCCATTAATAGCCCATAGTCTAATTTCCACAAGTATCGTTCTTTTGTCCAAACCCCAATTATGGTACAAAGCCCAATTACCCCGTCTTTAATATTTAGTCCAACATCATGATTACTTTGGCTCAAATAAGCATAATAATAACTTAAGTACGAGACATTAATTTAAAAAGGAGAACATAACTTACATTGAGTATTTATCGCGTAGTGTTACACGGACAGAATTTCGACTTCAAAAACCCGTAAAATAACCTTTACATAACCCGAACTAATCTAATATAAAACTACCCTATACTATATATATATTATATATATATATATATATATATATATATATATATATATATTTATTACAGAGTATTATTATTATTATTTTTATTATTAAACTCGGCAGAATGCATGGCCTTTTATAAGGATTTCTGATTTTTCAAACTCCTAGAGTCGTGGAGTTTTTGGCCTTCAAACTCCGCGAGTCGTGGAGTTTGATTTTCCAGCTCACATCAATTTGGATCTTAGCTTTGCCGACATAATATATAAATAAATATAATATATAAATAATTTTAAGAATTATTTAAATATTATATTATATTTATGTGCATAGTTGACTTGTAATTTTTAGTCCGTTGCGTCGAGCGTTGAGAGTTGACTCATGTCCCGGTTCCGGATTTTCGAACGTCCTTGCGTATTATTTTATATCGTGTACTTTGCGTTCCGCAACTTGTACCCTTGTCATTTTAAGACATTTCTCATCAATAAATTGAACCTTTTGAATTGTATCTTGAACATTTGAGCTTTTTGGACGTTTGTGTCTTCAAATCTTCGTTTTCGCCTTTTGTCTTCGCACTTATTTATTTAAACAATTACAATGAAAATATAATACAATTACAAATGAAAACCTATTATTTAGGAGGGATATTGCTATGAAATATATGTTCTTTTTTAGCCTTATCAGGAAGCTCTTAGTAGTCACCTGAGAATAAACATGCTTTAAACGTCAACAAAAATGTTGGTGAATTATAGGTTTAACCTATATATATCAAATCGTAACAATAGACCACAAGATTTCATATTTCAATACACATCCCATACATAGAGATAAAAATCATTCATATGGTGAACACCTGGTAACCGACATTAACAAGATGCATATATAAGAATATCCCCATCATTTCGGGACACCCTTCGGATATGATATAAATTTCGAAGTACTAAAGCATCCGGTACTTTGGATGGGGTTTGTTAGGCCCAATAGATCTATCTTTAGGATTCACGTCAATTAGGGTGTCTGTTCCCTAATTCTTAGATTACCAGACTTAATAAAAAGGGGCATATTCGATTTCGATAATTCAACCATAGAATGTAGTTTCACGTACTTGTGTCTATTTTGTAAATCATTTATAAAACCTGCATGTATTCTCATCCCAAAAATATTAGATTTTAAAAGTGAGACTATAACTCACTTTCACAGATTTTTACTTCGTCGGGAAGTAAGACTTGGCCACTGGTTGATTCACGAACCTATAACAATATATACATATATATCAAAGTATGTTCAAAATATATTTACAACACTTTTAATATATTTTGATGTTTTAAGTTTATTAAGTCAGCTGTCCTCGTTAGTAACCTACAACTAGTTGTCTACAGTTAGATGTACAAAAATAAATCGATAAATATTATCTTGAATCAATCCACGACCCAGTGTATACGTATCTCAGTATTGATCACAACTCAAACTATATATATTTTGGAATCAACCTCAACCCTGTATAGCTAACTCCAACATTCACATATAGAGTGTCTATGGTTGTTCCGAAATATATATAGATGTGTCGACATGATAGGTCGAAACATTGTATACGTGTCTATGGTATCTCAAGATTACATAATATACAATACAAGTTGATTAAGTTATGGTTGGAATAGATTTGTTACCAATTTTCACGTAGCTAAAATGAGAAAAATTATCCAATCTTGTTTTACCCATAACTTCTTCATTTTAAATCCGTTTTGAGTGAATCAAATTTCTATGGTTTCATATTGAACTCTATTTTATGAATCTAAACAGAAAAAGTATAGGTTTATAGTCGGAAAAATAAGTTACAAGTCGTTTTTGTAAAGGTAGTCATTTCAGTCGAAAGAACGACGTCTAGATGACCATTTTAGAAAACATACTTCCACTTTGAGTTTAACCATAATTTTTGGATATAGTTTCATGTTCATAATAAAAATCATTTTCCCAGAATAACAACTTTTATATCAAAGTTTATCATATTTTTTAATTAACTAACCCAAAACAGCCCGCGGTGTTACTACGACGGCGTAAATCCGGTTTTACGGTTTTTTTCGTGTTTCCAGGTTTTAAATCATTAAGTTAGCATATCATATAGATATAGAACATGCGTTTAGTTGATTTTAAAAGTCAATTTAGAAGGATTAACTTTTATTTGCGAACAAGTTTAGAATTAACTAAACTATGTTCTAGTGATTACAAGTTTAAACCTTCGAATAAGATAGCTTTATGTATGAATCGAATGATGTTATGAACATCATTACTACCTCAAGTTCCTTGGATAAACCTACTGGAAATAAGAAAAATGGATCTAGCTTCAAAGGATCCTTGGATGGCTTGAAAGTTCTTGAAGCAGAATCATGACATGAAAACAATTTCAAGTAAGATTTCCACTCGAAATAAGATTGTTATAGTTATAGAAATTGAATTAAAGTTTTAATATGATTATTACCTTGTATTATAAATATAACCTACTGTAAGTAATAAAGATTTCTTGATCTTGGATGATTACTTGGAATGGATTTAGAAAACTTGGAAGTAAACTTGCAATCTTGGAAGTATTCTTGATTTTATGAAACTAGAACTTTTGGAATTTATGAAGAACACTTAGAACTTTAAGATAGAACTTGAGAGAGATTAATTAGATGAATAAAATTAAAGAATGAAAGTGTTTGTAGGTGTTTTTGGTCGTTGGTGTATGGATTAGATATAAAGGATATGTAATTTTGTTTTCATGTAAATAAGTCATGAATGATTACTCATATTTTTGTAATTTTATGAGATATTTCATGCTAGTTGCCAAATTATGGTTCCCACATGTGTTAGGTGACTCACATGGGCTGCTAAGAGCTGATCATTGGAGTGTATATACCAATAGTACATACAACTAAAAGCTGTGTATTGTACGAGTACGAATACGGGTGCATACGAGTAGAATTGTTGATGAAACTGAACGAGGATGTAATTGTAAGCATTTTTGTTAAGTATAAGTATTTTGATAAGTGTCTTGAAGTCTTTCAAAAGTGTATGAATACATATTAAAACACTACATGTATATACACTTTAACTGAGTCGTTAAGTCATCGTTAGTCGTTACATGTAAATGTTGTTTTGAAACCTTTAGATTAACGATCTTGTTGAATGTTGTTAACCCATTGTTTATTATAACAAATGAGATGTTAAATTGTTATATTATCATGATATTATGATATATAATATATCTTAGTATGATATATATACAGTTAAATGTCGTTACAACGATAATCGTTACATATATGTCTCGTTTCGAAATCATTAAGTTAGTAGTCTTATTTTTACATATGTATTTCATTGTTAATACACTTAATAATATATTTACTTATCATTTAACATAATTAACCAAGTGTATCAATATCTTAATATGATTCATATGTACCTAGTAAGACGTTGTTATAACGATAATCGTTATATATATCGTTTTCGAGTTTCTTAAATTAATAGTCTCATTTTTATGTATATAACTCATTGTTAAAATACCTAATGAGATACATACTTATAATAAAATCATGTTAACTATATATATAACCATATATATGTCATCGTATAGTTTTTACAAGTTTTAACGTTCGTGAATCACCGGTCAACTTGGGTGGTCAATTGTCTAATCAAGTCTTAACAAGTTTGATTGCCTAACATGTTGGAAACACTTAATCATGTAAATAACAATTTCATTTAATATATATATAAATATAAACATGGAAAAGTTCAGGTCACTACACCTATGGTGGAAGGTTAACGCTAATTAAATCGGTCCTAAGTAGTTTACCGCTATACTATTTCTCGCTCTTTCGTACTCCCTTGAGTGTTATTGATAATCTTGAGAGTATTAGAAGGAAATTCTTTTAGGGTGGGACGGGTGAGGGGTCTAAATTATCTTGGGTTAAATGGGACGAGACTCTTTTACCTTACGGTGAAGGAGGGCTCAATATCGGGTCTTTGCGAGGTAAAAACCTTGCACTCTTGGGGAAATGATTTTGGAGAGCAAAAATCGAGTCAAACTCACTTTGGGTGGCGGTTTTAAAAAGCATACATGGTTCTAACGGGCTACTCCCCCCTCGGGCTTAAATCGCCCGAAAGGGAAGAGTGGCGTTTGGTCTAACATTTTGCGTGCAGGATATGACATCGAGAAGTTGGGCGTTCCTTTTGTTAGCTCGTTTGCGAAGCTGATTAGGAATGGGGCAGACACTAAATTTTGGGAAGACTCATGGTTGTTTTCTAAACCCATCAAAGAAAAGTACAAGTGGCTTTATCACTTGGAGTCTGATCAGAAGTGCACGGTGCAGAGTCGGGTTAATTGGTTCGAGCAAAATCGTGATCTAAACTGGAGTTGGTTACGGCCCCCCCACGGGCAGAGCACTACACGACCTCGTGCAGCTTAATCTTGACTTGAATATGTATGTTAAACATGACAGGGACAGGGATACGTGGAATTGGAACTTAGCCTCAAATGGGATGTTTACAACAACAAAACTTGCTAGGATTATTGATGATCGCCTTCTTTAGAGCTCTAATTCAAGAGAAGAAACACTCATTAACCATTTTGTTCCGATAAAAGTGGAGATTTTCATTTGGAGGTTTCTAAAAAGACGAATTCCGGTTCGTACCGAACTTGATAAAAGAGGTATAGATCTTGACTCCGTTAGATGTCCTCTATGCGATGATGATGTGGAAACAATCGACCATATTATGTTCTTTTGTCGACACTCATTGGATATTTGGGAAAAAGTATACAAGTGGTGAGGTTTGGGTGCGGTTGCAAATCTTAGCTTAAGCGACGCCTTTTGCGGGAAATGTAATCGTACTATATCCCCCTTAAACTCGAGTATTTGGCAAGCATTGGAGTGGTCTTGTGTGTAGTTATTATGGAGTAATCGTAATCAAAAAGTTTTCAAGAATCGTTGTTGGAGTAGCGCATCGGCCCTAATGGAAATCCAACTTAAATCTTTCAAGTGGATCTCAAATCGTATCAAGAACCGCAAGATGGATTGGCTATCTTGGATTCATGATCCCTGGACTTGTGTTGTTTAATTGCATATTCATGCTCCTAAAGTCCTAATGATGTTTCTGTAATTTTTCTATTGCATTCTCCGCAACACCTTTGTATCTCGTGTTTTCTGTTTTTGTGTGCATGTATGTTGTGAACTGCAATCTTGTGCAGCCTCCTGTATCGTGTGTATTGGGCTGGGCCCCCTTGGCCTTTTTGTGTTAATGAAATTTGGCTTTTCGAAAAAAAATATTATATCGAAGAAGGTTGTGTTTAATTGTTTCTTAATGGAATGGTTCATTGTGAATGTTAAATTATTTATCACTTAACACGTTAAATTATACTTAATATAAGTGGTGTTGAATAAAATAAAAAATATGTGATAAATCATTCAAAGTTAAAATTATCTTTTAACCATTGTTTAGGTTAAGCAAATTAATTAAGGCTGCTACATCAAACCTACATTGCATGGGAATAAAATTTCGACAACTATCTATCTAAACCCGGTTTCATATATCGATACTTGGCGGTTAAAAAGCTACTCCGTATTTCTTTTATTAGGATTAAGGATTAGTCATTTAAGTTACTTCAGATAGAAAGAAACTTTCTTTAATATTGAGTTTTAGTTCAACTTGTAATGGTCTGCCTCTTTTAATGAGAGGTCAGGAGTTCTACTCTGCTATGCTACAATATTGCACTCAATGTTCTCCCTGACCTGAAGTATCCACCAGGTCGCCTTTAGCTTAGTGGTGGGCAACAGGGATGTGGGTTTTACCGGCCATGCCCTCGGATTTGTACGGGTTACCTCTGGGGCAGTAGTTGGCGGCGGGTTATGCAACTACGGGAGATGAACTCGTAGGTGGTTTAGTCCCCCTGGATATCCCAAACTGATGTAAAAAAAAAAAAAACTTTTATTTTCTTTGAATACCCTATTTAAGTTAAATTTAATGTGTTTGCCTTTTGAAAAGTTATATTTAGAACAGTTATTAAACTCTTATATATTTTTATTTATTAATGTAAAATATTACTCCGTACATCATAGTTCAATAACTTTTTTCATTAAAAATAATTACCAACAAATTATTACCATTTAAAACGAGAAATTCGATGTTTTAAAATATTTTAAATATGAATTATTCAACGTTTTATTATGTTTTATTAAATTAACCCAAACTCATTATCTATCTATCTATCTATCTATCTATCTATCTATCTATCTATCTATCTATCTATCTATCTATATAAAATATAATGTTAAAATAACAAGTGTCAAATTTGGAGATTGCTTCGATTCATATGTCAATCTTTAAAGGAAGGTTACATGTGTCGAAAAAAATAATAATCTATTATTCAATTTAAATAGTCATAAACAAAAACAAATATATCGTCCAATGTAATTTAATTTCGTTAAACAAAAGTTAGAAAAACTTGCTCTAATCATATGATCGCGTTCTTTCTCATCCCAAAAAAGCATACAAATAATTTGTTCAACTTTGAGTTTTTTAACAATAAAATATTCGTTCGAAAAATCGGTACAAGAGCAGGAATCATGAAATTTCAATTTTCGGATCGATGAATTTTTTGCATAATTCAAACTAAACGTTTCACCGAGTTGAACCTGGTTAGTCCATCTGATAGTTTTCGTTTATAATTTCAACCGTTAAGAATGACTTAAAGACGTGAAATCGATAAATTATAATAACCATATCATGACAAATATTCTTGTATAGTTTTCATTCATAATCTATTGATTTCATCAATAAGGATCAAAAATAGGTTACAAATAAATTGTTCAACTTTGAGTATTTTAACGATAAAATATTCGAACTAAAAATTGGTACAAGAGCAAAAATCAATCCAACTATTCAAATCTATGAAATTTCGATTTTAGGATAGATGATTTTTTAGAATGATTCAAACTAAAATTTTCACCGAGTTGAACCTGGTTAGTTCATATGACAGTTTTCATTTACATTTTCAACCGTTAAGGGTGATTTAGAGACGTGAAATCGGTAAATTATAATAACATTATCTTGATAAATATTCTTGTATAGTTTTCTTTCATAATCTAGTGATTTCATCGATAAGTTTCTAGTTCGATAACAGTGTTTATTGGTACTGAAATTAAATTCCTTGGTTAATATAAGTCTATTTCATCTGATAATTTATGTTTAATATATATTTTCATTTATAATTTTTTAACTTGTTATCATTTGGTAATCAGATAATTTTAGTATTTATTTTGTTTATTTTAAGCAAAAAAAAAAATTAAATCTTAAATACATAATTTGTTTAAATGCCGATTAATTAAAAAAATTAAATTTAGTAACATAATACGTAGTATAACTTAACCATAATATAGGTCTGGATATATTAATATGGGATAGAGGGGTATACCAACTTCTACTAATCGAATAATTAATCGTTATGAACAGTAGTTGAACTGTGCTGATTATAGTAATGTAACATATGCATGCATTGTAATTTGCAGATATTCGTGGGTTGATAGTGTTTATATGTAATATACAAATTTTTAATTATATAGTTTCAAATAATCATATATTGTACTTTTTTTCTTCTCATAAGAAGTGTTCACATTTTCATTTAGGAATGTCTGATTACAAGCATTTACTTCGTATTTCAAGCAATGAGAAGATTTTATTCTGGACAGAAATTTTTTAATTGATGGAGAATGAAGTTAGAGAGATTTTCTAAAAATGTGTGCAAAAAGTAACTGAACACTTGTAATATGACGAAGTAAGTATTAATTTTCTGTGCATAGTATAGTAATATTATGTATGTACGTATAGTAACGTAATCGTAGATATTCGTAGTAGAATATCATGGGTATTACTCTTGCTATTATACTGTTTTTGCTGTTGTATTTCATACATATAGCTGTATATATAACTATTAAATTATATAGTTAAAAATAGCAAACATATATGTTATGTTAGTATGTGAATATATTAAGGAGTAGTAAATTAATCTATGTATGTTTTGTAATTGCAACTATGGATAGTATATGTGTATTGCGCATGTCATGTAACTGAATTGAAGGCATTGTATACAAGTGTCATTAGACTGGTGTTAATAAATATACCTTACTTTGTTATGTACATTCCTTGATTACTTGATGTCACTTCATTCTATAGGTTTTTACTTTGTTTATGTCATAACTATTACATTAAAACTTTCGTTTCAATGTTAAATTAATCATAAAGATAAAGTTGTTTTCATGGATATGAGATCAGTTGAGATGACTAATGTTGTACGTTAAAAAACTTAGGTACTCTTAAACCCACCCAAAAAACTAGATTATGATTCAATGTTTAAAACTATGCAATAATGTAATTGTATTTACTTAGTAAAGTCTTTTCGAGCTTATATTGTATATTTGTATTTATATTAACATTTCTATAAGATTGAGAGATCAAATTGAATAGGATTTCATTGAACTGAAAAGCTTACATGAACCGTACAAAATACGCCTATATATATGCCATACTAGAAGACAAAAATACAATTAACTAATTAACAACTTCTCTAACTAACTAACCATCCACTAACTACCTTATACTAAATATAATTACAAGCCATTAGGTATTTGTGCCTTTGGAGATATTGAGAGGAGACCATGTTGACCATAGGTTTGACTGCATTGTTGACTTTAGTCATCTCTTTATCCCCTCACAAGTTGGCAATGTGTATGGATCACATATGCCAAACTTGGAGATGCATTTATGAAATGGCAATTTGCTGAGTGGTTTGGTGAATACATCAGCTACTTGTGATTGAGAAGAAATGAAATGGGTAGCTATTTGACCTGCTTTGACTTTGTCCCTTACAAAGTGACAATCAATTTCAATGTGCTTTGTCCTGGCATGCTGAACTGGATTAGCTGCTGTGACGACCCGAGAATTTCCGACCAAATTTAAATTTGAATCTTTATTCATTTCGACACGATAAACAAAGTCGATAATATTGAGTCTCAAAAATCTTAGAACTATGTTTACATATTCAACTATCATTTGACCTTGGACTATTCCCGACGATTCACGAACAAGTGTGTAATTAATATTAATAATGTAAAATAAGATACAAGATAATTAAGTATAATTTAAAATAAATTTATATATATACACATATATATAATTGCTATTAATAATTATTATATTATAATATATATATGAAATATGAAATATATAAATGATAAAGATTGAATATGTTATTATATAAGTAATACATAATTAATGAAAAGTAAGATTAATATATTACATGTAATTTCAAGATAAAGTATAAATGTTATATTAACAACATGAGCATTAAATTCCGTATTATTTTTAATAGTAACATTAATATATGTATCATTTATAATATTTAATCTGATATAAATTATATATATGCATATAAAATTTGATAAATATAAAAGTTATGATAATATTATTAATACTATTATCATCATTAATAACATTAATATTATTGTAACTAATAAGAATATTACTATTTTTTTTTTTAAATTATTATTATCATTTATTGTAGTAGCAATATCATTCTATTATAAATTTTCATTTATTATTATAAGAAATTATTAATAATAATATTATTAATAATATAATTATTAGAATTGCTAATAGTATTAAGATGATTATGTTAGTTAAAAAAAAATAATATAGAAACTAGATATATACGTACAAAATATATACAAACAACATATGTAAATACATATTTATGAAGATAAATACATATAATTATATAAAACACAGATGTATATATATAAATACATATATAGAAGTATATATTTATATAGAAGGCGATTAAATATACAAATAAAGAAAAAAAATACCGTAATCTGTTTTACATCCTTATCATGCTTTATTAAACTTTGTCTGTTGTTCCCATATTATTAGATATCAAATCTGGATCGTACGAAATCAATGGTCATTACATATCTGCTTTGTTCCCTTTTGTTTGTACGTTTTTTTTTATTTCCTTTAGTTATTTTTTTTTCCTTTCTGTATATGATGATCCTTTATGTCGAACACCAATTGGTGATAAAACAATCGATTTTCAGTTTCATTGGAAGACTTACTCATTTTCACCCCCTTCTGAATCAATTACAATTATTTCATAACAGATTACAATCACTAATTTCATCAAATTTTATTTCCATTAACGAACACCTCTGTTCTTCATTAATTTTGTCAAAACTCGAATTTGAACGAAATTTCAAAATGTAAAAATGAAAAGTTATTAGGAATCGTTCATTTAAACTTTCTGCAAAGTTTCAAGGTTCAATTTTTCATATCGACTTTTAATTTTGAGGTCAAAGTTTCGAATTAAAAAAAGTCAACAAGTGTTCTTCAGTCGAATTCGTGTTTACTGGTAAGATTTAAGTTACATTGGTGTTTGATAAAGTTTTTAGAAACAATTTGGAACCTATTTCATGTTTTAACTTTGGTCTAAAACCCTCTGGAACTCGAAAATCAATTTGAGGTTCATATATATTTTTTTTAAAACCGCTAACAGCAGCAGTCTTTTTATTAGTATTTTTTTTATGATTTCGTTTTTCTGTTAATCAATACACCTAAAGCTAAATGTTTCTGTTTCAACTCAAGTTATAAAATAAGCTGGAAATTCAATATTTATGGAGATTGATTTGTGTCTGGTTGATTGAATTTGGAAGATGAAGAGGAAATAGAAAACAAGGATTTAATAGAATTAAATTATGGTTATAATCAGAAATACAGAAACAGATGAGTGGTTATGGGTGTTAGCGGTGAGCGGGAGGTCTAGGGTTCGAGTCCCGTCGTGGGCATTCTTTTTAATAAAGCTTCTAAAAAAAAGGGTATAAATCTTTTATTTCATTTCTATTATTATTATTATTATTATTATTATTATTATTATTATTATTATTATTATTATTATTATTATTATTATTATTATTATTATTATTATTATTATTATTATTAATGTTATTATTATTGTTATTGATCATTATTATCATTATTAATAATTATTGTTGTTATGATGTAAATTAGTATTATTACTAATATTAATTATACTACTATTATTTATCACTAATATAACTAATATTATTGTTATTACTAAGTATCATTACTATCATTATTTACTAAAAGTACTATTATCTTAAACCTATCACTTTTATTAAAATTTGTATTATCGTTATTATTATAAATATTACTAAGTATCATTATTATTAATACTAGTAATATAATTATTGTCTAAACACCATTATTAGTATTGTTACTAATACGATCACTAAAAATTACTATTAAAACTATAATTATTATTAACATTACTAATATCGTTACAAATATTATTATTATTATTTTTTATCATTTTACCAACTGTATTAAAAGTATCATTTTTATTATCATTAATAAATTTATTATTAGTAATATCATTTATATTATTAGTATTACTAAAACTATCATGATATTAAAACTATCCTTTTATTTAAAAATTACTTTATTATAATTATTAATTTTATGACAAGTGAATAATATACATGTGAGAATATATTTATATTACACATAAGTATGTATTAATAATATTATCAAATTTTGTATAAATAATCATATATAATGAATTAGGTATTCTTAATATAATATTAACCAGATAAATATATACATGATATATAATTTAAGGATATAAAATATATATTTGTTCGATTACCATTACATTTATTAATATACATGATTGATATAGGTTCGTGAATCCGAGGCCAACCTTGCATTATTTAGTTGTTCAATGTAGTTATATGTATTTTTACTACAAAATACAATACAGTGAGTTTCATTTGCTCCCTTTTACTCATTACATTTTTGGGCTGAGAATACATGCGCAACTTTTATAACTGTTTTACGAAATAGACACAAGTAATCGAAATTACGTTCTATGGTTGAATGATCGAAACTGAATATGGCCCTTTTTAGTCTGGTAATCTAAGAATTAGGGAACAGACACCCTAATTGACGCGAATCCTAAAGATAGATCTATCGGGCCCAACAAGCCCCATCCAAAGTACCGGATGCTTTAGTACTTCGAAATTTATATCATGTCCGAAGGAGGATCCTGGAGTGATGTGGATATTCTAATATGCATATTGTGAATGTCGGTTACCAGGTGTTCAATCCATATAAATGATATTTTTGTCTCTATGCATGGGACGTATGTTTATGAGAAATGGAAATATGAAATCTTGTGGTCTATTAAATTTATTGAAATGATTATTATGATAAACAAATGAACTCACCAACCTTTTGGTTGACACTTGAAAGCATGTTTGTTCTCAGGTATTAAAGAAATCTTCCGCTGTGCATTTGCTCATTTTAAGGATATTACTTGGAGTCATTCATGACATATTTCAAAAGACGTTGCATTCGAGTCGTTGAGTTCGTCAAGAATATTATTAAGTCAATTATAGTTAGATATATTATAAAATGGTATGCACGCCTTCAACTTTTGATGTAATGAAAGATTGTCTTTTCAAAAACGAATGCAATGTTTGTAAAATGTATCATATAGAGGTCAAGTACCTCGCTATGTAATCAACTGTTGTGAATCGTTTATAATCAATATGGACTTCGTCCGGATAGATTAGGACGGGTATTCACAGTTGGTATCAGAGCGGTAGTCGTAGCGAACCAGGAATTGCATTAGTGTGTCTAACTAGTAGTTGTTAGGATGCATTAGTGAGTCTGGACTTCGACCTGTTCTGCATGTCAAAAAGTTTTGCTTATCATTTTGTGTCGAAAATTATCTGCTTATCATTCTTAGTCTAGACACGTCTTGCTGCATTGATTGCATGAATAGTGTATAGACAAGATTCATATCTTAGCGTATCTGTTACTATAAACCTTACCTGGCGTATCCCGTAAATTCCTCCGTAATCTACGAAACCTTTTGTTCTATATATATGGATATTCTATGCAATTAAGAATATCATCCGTTAGCTAGAAAATCATTTCATATTTAAAAATTCTTTATTCAATCGTACGAAATGGAATTCGTCATTACTTCAAGTCACTCGGATTCCGAAATGGAATCCCACTCAAGGTCCGAAAGCAGTGTGACCGGAATGGATCAACCAATCAGTCATCATCTATTCTAGATGAATTGGGGATGGGTTCGTAGCCTCCTCAATCATTGGAGACAAGAAGAAGGTGATCCTTTCCATCCGCCACATTGCCCTATTGGCGAAGAACCTGAAGCACTTACCGGTGAACCTGTTCGAAACACCATCTTTTCTCTCATTTCCAGAGTATCTCGCCACGACTATATCACAAGTCAGATTCAAAACCTTATTCATTCGCTCGTTCATACCGACAATCATCCCGGAGTAATAAAGTCAATGAGTTTCGCGCTCGAGTTGTAGCCTAGGAAAATATGGTGCAAAATGTACCAGCTTCAACAACATCAACGACATCAATTGTACCACCAGCAACAACACAAACCACAACAACACACGCTTCAACATTACAATTGGTACCCCGAGCATAATCATCGTTCTACATGACGTTCTGCATCATTTATCTTCGTTCAACATGGCGAATATGTAATCTCTAATGTTTTAGAGATTATATATTCTTATTCTAACGAAAATCAAATGAGTTTAATAACATATTAACTCATTAAATCCATGATTACGTCTGAAGAAAATATATATGTATATATATTTTCATAAAGATTGTAATTGAAAAAAAAAAATTCTTTCGTACAAACTGGTAATGGTGAAAATATTTTTAACGGGTAGGTAATACCTGAGGAATATTTAGATTTCACATTAATAAGTTACACTGTACATTCTTTGAATCTGATTCAACAGTCATTTACTATCCTACTTGCAACCACAGCTATACGAATCCGTTCATCACAGAATAACCATTTTCATTCAATTTCATATTTGGATTTTAACCTATCAGAATCCGACAAGTGGCATAATGAAGAAAACATTGGACAAAATAAAATTTGTTAGAAACAAACAAATTAACTTTGAGAAATTTTGTTAAGAATCCACGCTAACAAAATCCTAGCTAACTGTTCCTAGCTAACTGATTACATTTTATTTATCGCAATTTATTTTATCGCAATTTACATTCTCGCAATGTTATTTATCGTCATTAAATTTCTGTTATTTACTTTACGCACTTTATTTATCGTTATTTAATTTTCTTTTATTTATTTTACGCCCTTTAAATATCGGGACACGTATACAAGGTTTTGACATATCATATCGACGCATCTATATATATTATTTGGAATCACCATAGACACTCTATATGTAGTAATGATCGAGTTCTCTATACAGGGTTGAAGTTGATTCTACAATAATATATATAGTTTGAGTTGTGATCGAGTCTGAGACGTATACGGGTCACGACACGTATTAATTAATTCGAATATTATATATTAAACTATATATGAATTATTGCACTGTCAACTGTGGACTATCGACTGTGGACTAATAACATTGGACAATTAAAATGAATTAAAATATTGATTATAACATATGAAACTAAACAATTCTTCAAGTTTGCCACTTGATTTCATCTTAAACCTCATTTGTATCATGACGATTACAATCTGCGTTCAAACCTTTCAAAAATCTTGAAAACACCTCAATTGAGAGGATAAACCAACCGCACTTCATCTACGGAAGAAAATATTTATACATATAGTTATGCACCTGAAAAACTCTTGGAACCAGAGTAAACGTTTAACACGTATTTGTGCTAGCTCCTTTGGCATTGTTATTACCGAAAATAACTTTGCAATTCCTTTTCCAATTAGCCAATTTTGTCACAGCTTCAGCAAATTAATTTCGACCTTTCATTCGAATAAATCTTATTATAACCTTGATATATATGTTTGCCCTTCGTTATCATTACCGAAGAACTGTTTATATTCCACTACATTAGCAGTAAACTTACCAACAACTTCATTACTCATTCACTTAAGTTACTCTGAAGAACTATTATATTTGTTCATTAAAACCGCATCATTTACTCATCTACATCTTGTAACAATAATTGCCATACCAATTATCGGGAATCAGCAATCAGTACTTTGAAAACTCACAACATATCTACATAACAGTTATATGTATAACATTTATCTCTTAGAATTATGATCTTTCATTCTGAAATTCTAAAAAGCACTCAGTCTACAAATCAATACTCTAAATGTTGAAAAAGCAGAATGAATCAGGAGAAACCATAGACAACCGTAAACGACCTTAACCGTCAAAAGTTTGATGATAAAGAATGGAGTATTGGAGACACTCAATATAAAATTTAGTACCGAAAAGCGGATTATGCGAAACTATGAAGGAAACTGTGGACAAATCACAAAGAATAAGTTTGACTTCAAAGAATCCAAATGATTCAATGCCTGTTAAAGTTTTTAGCGAATATCTTGCTCTTTACTCTAAACCCTTGCGGACAATAGTTTCTATCATCCTCTGATCTTAGATATTCTGAGATATTATCGTATCTTTCATTATAAATATCCTTGATATTTCTGAATATATTTTCATAACTAATCTTATCTGAAATCATTAATCTCTTCGTGCTATCAGTGTTACATCATATAGAAACTGTTAGTTTCTATATTCTGTAAACTTTCGAGCTTAAAATATGAATGTTATTGAAGTAATGTTGGGAACTGATGCATGAGTTAGTATAATATAATGACACTTGATCAACGTGATTATATTACAGTAAGCCATGCCGAGTTTCTAATGGGACGTGATGATTCACAGATCCTAACGTCATCACGTGCCATGTTATATAACTCTTTCATTCTGCTTAACTTCTGAACATATCAAGAAAGTATATTCTTGATAGTTCTATTCTCAGTGACTCTGGTAATTTGACAAATCAAATCGTGCTATTACGTTCTTTCTTGTTTAAAACATTAAGTTCATTCGAAACTCCATACTTACAAATTCTGGACCATTACTCATTTTACTAGTAATCGAGAGGAGAATAAAAAGGCAAAGAGCTCCGAAACATAATGGAAGATACAAAACTCGACAACAACACAGAAATTACAAACCGTGGATATTAATACGAATAGCAATATAAAGACGCGGTATAATTAAGAATAGTATCACCCAAGGCAATAGTATAAGTAAACAGATTCTTCTGGTCTAAGATTAAAAGGAAGGATGACAGATATGAAAGTCAGGAGTATATCCAGAATTAAAACTGGATGAAGCATATTGACTGATGATTTGAAAGTAGGAATTAAAATATAGAAAATAGGAGTGGTGAGAAGTAATGGAACGAAAGAATTCATTTATAGTGGAAATACCGGATCGAGCAATCAAGGCAGATCATCGCATTTAATTATAGAGATCTTAATTTTCCTTACTCACCGAAGAATCAAATTCTTTAGATTTCGAAGATTTTCTTTAATTCCTTGAATTTCGGAATTTAACCCTGTCTCTATCAAAAGTTAAGATGCACCTTATCTTCTAAAATCAACCGTGACTACGTCAAAAGTTAAGACAAATCCTTAATCTCCTCATTTCACTATTTTATGATAGCTTCATTCGTATTCTTCGAATAATCGAATTGTTTTACCCATATTACTCAATAATGATAAAACTCTATTTATCAACTCATATTCGTCATGAAAACATTTTTATTGTTAGCCAAGACCACCCCACTCAAATTTCGGGACGAAATTTCTTTAACGGGTAGGTACTGTGACTACCTGAGAATTTCTGACCAAATTTAAATTTGAATCTTTATTCATTTCGACACGATAAACAAAGTCGATAATATTGAGTCTCAAAAATCTTGGAACTATGTTTACATATTCAACTATCATTTGACCTTGGACTATTCCCGACGATTCACGAACAAGTGTGTGTAATTAATAATGTAAAATAAGATACAAGATAATTAAGTATAATTTAAAATAAATTTATATATATACACATATATATAATTGCTATTAATAATTATTATATTGTAATATATATATGAAATATATAAATGATAAAGATTGAATATGTTATTATATAAGTAATACATAATTAATGAAAAGTAAGATTAATATATTACATGTAATTTCAAGATAAAGTATAAATGTTATATTAACAACATGAGCATTAAATTCCGTATTATTTTTAATAGTAACATTAATATATGTATCATTTATAATATTTAATCTGATATAAATTATATATATGCATATAAAATTTGATAAATATAAAAGTTATGATAATATTATTAATACTATTATCATCATTAATAACATTAATATTATTGTAACTAATAAGAATATTACTATTTTTTTTTTAAATTATTATTATCATTTATTGTAGTAGTAATATCATTCTATTATAAATTTTCATTTATTATTATAAGAAATTATTAATAATAATATTATTAATAATATAATTATTAGAATTGCTAATAGTATTAAGATGATTATGTTAGTTAAAAAAATAATATAGAAACTAGATATATACGTACAAAATATATACAAACAACATATGTAAATACAGATATATGAAGATAAATACATATAATTATATAAAACACAGATGTATATATATAAATACATATATAGAAGTATATATTTATATAGAAGGCGATTAAATATACAAATAAAGAAAAAATACCGTAATCATGCTTTATTAAACTTTGTCTGTTGTTCCCATATTATTAGATATCAAATCTGGATCGTATGAAATCAATGGTCATTACATATCTGCTTTGTTCCCTTTTGTTTGTACGTTTTTTTTATATCCTTTAGTTATTTATTTTTTTTTCCTTTCTGTATATGATGATCCTTTATGTCGAACACCAATTGGTGATAAAACAATCGATTTTCAGTTTCATTGGAAGACTTACTCGTTTTTACCCCCCTTCTGAATCAATTACAATTATTTCATAACAGATTACAATCACTAATTTCATCAAATTTTATTTCCATTAACGAACACCTCTGTTCTTCATTAATTTTGTCAAAACTCGAATTTGAACGAAATTTCAAAATGTAAAAATGCAAAGTTATTAGAAATCGTTCATTTAAACTTTCTGCAAAGTTTCAAGGTTCAATTTTTCATATCGACTTCTAATTTTGAGGTCAAAGTTTCAAATTAAAAAAAGTCAACAAGTGTTCTTCAGTCGAATTCGTGTTTACTGGTAAGATTTAAGTTAAATTGGTGTTTGATAAAGTTTTTAGAAACAATTTGGAACCTATTTCATGTTTTAACTTTGGTCTAAAACCCTCTGGAACTCAAAAATCAATTTGAGGTTCATATATTTTTTTTTAAAACCGATAACAGCAGCAGTCTTTTTATTAGTATTTTTTTTATGATTTCGTTTTTCTGTTAATCAGTACACCTAAAGCTAAATGTTTCTGTTTCAACTCAAGTTATAAAATAAGCTGGAAATTCAATATTTATGGAGATTGATTTGTGTCTAGTTGATTGAATTTGGAAGATGAAGAGGAAACATAAAACAAGGATTTAATAGAATTTAATTATGGTTATAATCAGAAATACAGAAACAGATGAGTGGTTATGGTTGTTAGCGGTGAGCGGGAGGTCTAGGGTTCGAGTCCCGTCGTGGGCATTCTTTTTAATAAAGCTTCTAAAAAAAGGGTATAAATCTTTTATTTCATTTCTATTATTATTATTATTATTATTATTATTATTATTATTATTATTATTATTATTATTATTATTATTATTATTATTATTATTATTATTATTATTATTAATGTTATTATTATTGTTATTGATCATTATTATCATTATTAATAATTATTGTTGTTATGATGTAAATTAGTATTATTACTAATATTAATTATACTACTATTATTTATCACTAATATAACTAATATTATTGTTATTACTAAGTATCATTACTATCATTATTTACTAAAAGTACTATTATCTTAAATCTATCACTTTTATTAAAATTTGTATTATAGTTATTATTATAAATATTACTAAGTATCATTATTATTAATACTAGTAATAGAATTATTTTCTAAACACCATTATTAGTATTGTTACTAATACGATCACTAAAAATTACTATTAAAACTATAATTATTATTAACATTAATAATATCGTTACAAATATTATTATTTTTTTTATCATTTTACCAACTGTATTAAAATTATCATTTTTATTATCATTAATAAATTTATTATTAGTAATATCATTTATATTATTAGTATTACTAAAACTATCATGATATTAAAACTATCCTTTTATTTAAAAATTACTTTATTATAATTATTAATTTTATGACAAGTGAATAATATACATGTGAGAATATATTTATATTACACATAAGTATGTATTAATAATATTATCAAATTTTGTATAAATAATCATATATAATGAATTAGGTATTCTTAATATAATATTAACCAGATAAATATATACATGATATATAATTTAAGGATATAAAATATATATTTGTTCGATTACCATTACATGTATTAATATACATTATTGATATAGGTTCGTGAATCCGAGGCCAACCTTGCATTATTTAGTTGTTCAATGTCGTTATATGTATTTTTACTACAAAATACAATACAGTGAGTTTCATTTGCTCCCTTTTACTCATTACATTTTTGGGCTGAGAATACATGCGTAACTTTTATAACTGTTTTACTAAATAGACACAAGTAATCAAAATTATGTTCTATGGTTGAATGATCGAAACTGAATATGCCCCTTTTTAGTCTGGTAATCTAAGAATTAGGGAACAGACACCCTAATTGACGCGAATCCTAAAGATAGATCTATCGGGCCCAACAAGCCCCATCCAAAGTACCGGATGCTTTAGTACTTCGAAATTTATATCATGTCCGAAGGAGGATTCTGGAGTGATGGGGATATTCTAATATGCATATTGTGAATGTCGGTTACCAGGTGTTCAATCCATATGAATGATATTTTTGTCTCTATGCATGGGACGTATGTTTATGAGAAATGGAAATATGAAATCTTGTGGTCTATTAAATTTATTGAAATGATTATTATGATAAACTAATGAACTCACCAACTTTTTGGTTGACACTTGAAAGCATGTTTGCTCTCAGGTATTAAAGAAATCTTCCGCTGTGCATTTGCTCATTTTAGGGATATTACTTGGAGTCATTCATGACATATTTCAAAAGACGTTGCATTCGAGTCGTTGAGTTCATCAAGAATATTATTAAGTCAATTATAGTTAGATATATTATAAAATGGTATGCACGCCGTCAACTTTTGATGTAATGAAAGATTGTCTTTTCAAAAACGAATGCAATGTTTATAAAATGTATCATATAGAGGTCAAGTACCTCGCGATGTAATCAACTGTTGTGAATCATTTATAATCGATATGGACTTCGTCTGGATGGATTAGGACGGGTATTCACATCTGCTAGGGCTACGGAGGAGGCATTGTCACAAAGTATTGGAACATGAGTTGTTTTTGGTATGTGTAGATCATGCAGTAAACTCTGTAACCATGTAATCTCACAAGTAGTATCTACAAGTGCCCTATATTCTGCCTCTGTGGAAGATCTGGAGACCACATTCTGCTTCTTTGATTGCCAGGAGATAAGACATGATCCCAGATAGATGCAATAGCCTGTTATAGATCTTCTAGAAGTGGTGCATTTAGCCCAATCACTGTCACAGAAAGCCTGGAGTGTAAGTGTGGTTGAGCTGGGAAAGTGTAGACCTTGGCCTGGGAAAAGTTTGATGTAACTGAGCACTTTGTAAAGGGCTTGTAGGTGGCTTGTTCTAGGTTGTTGACTATGTTGACTGAGGGCTTGTGCAGCATATGCCAGATCTGGCCTGGTTATGGTTAGGTAAATTAATTTACCTACCAATGTTCTGTATAAAGTAGCATCTTGTAAGAGTTCACCATCATTGTTTGAAAGCTTAATGTTGGGGTCAAGTGGGATGTTTGAAGGTTTGTCATCTAAAACCCCTGCCAAATTTAGAAGCTCAAGGGCATATTTTGTAGTGACCCGAACTTTTCCATGTTTATATATATTAAATAAAATTGTTATTTACATGATTAAGTGTTTCCAACATGTTAAGCAATCAAACTTGTTAAGACTTGATTAATTGAAATAGGTTTCATATAGACAATTGACCACCCAAGTTGACCGGTGATTCACGAACGTTAAAACTTATAAAAACTATACGATGACATATATATGGTTATATATATAGTTAACATGATTTTATTATAAGTATGTATCTCATTAGGTATTTTAACAATGAGTTATATACATAAAAATGAGACTATTAATTTAAGAAACTCGAAAACGATATATATAACAATTATCGTTATAACAACGTCTTACTAGGTACATATGAATCATATTAAGATATTGATACACTTGGTTAATTATGTTAAATGATAATTAAATATATTATTAAGTGTATTAACAATGAAATACATATGTAAAAATAAGACTACTAACTTAATGATTTCGAAACGAGACATATATGTAACGATTATCGTTGTAACGATATTTAACTGTATATATATCATACTAAGATATATTATATATCATAATATTATGATAATATAAAAATTTAACATCTCATTTGTTATAATAAACAATGGGTTAACAACATTCAACAAGATCGTTAACCTAAAGTTTCAAAACAACATTTACATGTAACGACTAACGATGACTTAACGACTCAGTTAAAATGTATATACATGTAGTGTTTTAATATGTATTCATACAATTTTTAAAGACTTCAAGACACTTATCAAAATAGTTCTACTTAACAAAAATGCTTACAATTACATCCTCGTTCAGTTTCATCAACAATTCTACTCGTATGCACCGTATTCGTACTTGTACAATACACAGCTTTTAGATGTATGTAATATTGGTATATACACTCCAATGATCAGCTCTTAGCAGCCCATGTGAGTCACCTAACACATGTGGGAACCATCATTTGGCAACTAGCATGAAATATCTCATAAAATTACAAAAATATGAGTAATCATTCATGACTTATTTACATGAAAACAAAATTACATATCCTTTATATCTAATCCATACACCAACGACCAAAAACAGCTACAAACACTTTCATTCTTCAATTTTCTTCATCTAATTGATCTCTCTCAAGTTCGATCTTCAAGTTCTAAGTGTTCTTCATAAATTCCAAAAGTTCTAGTTTCATAAAATCAAGAATACTTCCAAGATTGCAAGTTTACTTCCAAGTTTTCTAAATCCATTCCAAGTAATCATCCAAGATCAAGAAACCTTTGTTACTTACAGTAGGTTATCTTTATAATACAAGGTAATAATCATATTCAAACTTTAATTCAATTTCTATAACTATAACAATCTTATTTCGAGTGGAAATCTTACTTGAAATTGTTTTCGTGTCATGATTCTGCTTTAAGAACTTTCAAGCCATCCAAGGATCCTTTGAAGCTAGATCTATTTTTCTCATTTCCAGTATGTTTATCCAAGGAACTTGAGGTAGTAATGATGTTCATAACATCATTCGATTCATACATATAAAGCTATCTTATTCGAAGGTTTAAACTTGTAATCACTAGAACATAGTTTAGTTAATTCTAAACTTGTTCGCAAATAAAAGTTAATCCTTCTTACTTGACTTTTAAAATCAACTAAACACATGTTCTATATCTATATGATATGCTAACTTAATGATTTAAAACCTGGAAACACGAAAAACACCGTAAAACCGGATTTACGCCGTCGTAGTAACACCGCGGGTTGTTTTGGGTTAGTTAATTAAAAACTATGATAAACTTTGATTTAAAAGTTGTTATTCTGGGAAAATGATTTTTATTATGAACATGAAAGTATATCCAAAAATTATGGTTAAACTCAAAGTGGAAGTATGTTTTCTAAAATGGTCATCTAGACGTCGTTCTTTCGACTGAAATGACTACCTTTACAAAAACGACTTGTAACTTATTTTTCTGACTATAAACCTATACTTTTTATGTTTAGATTCATAAAATAGAGTTCAATATGAAACCATAGCAATTTGATTCACTCAAAACGGATTTAAAATGAAGAAGTTATGGGTAAAACAAGATTGGATAATTTTTCTCATTTTAGCTACGTGAAAATTGGTAACAAATATATTCTAACCATAACTTAATCAACTTGTATTGTATATTATGTAATCTTGAGATACCATAGACACGTATACAATGTTTTGACCTATCATGTCAAAACATCTATATATATTTCGGAACAACCATAGACACTCTATATGTGAATGTTGGAGTTAGCTATACAGGGTTGAGGTTGATTCCAAAATATATATAGTTTGAGTTGTGATCAATACTGAGATACGTATACACTGGGTCGTGGATTGATTCAAGATAATATTTATCGATTTATTTCTGTACATCTAACTGTGGACAACTAGTTGTAGGTTACTAACGAGGACAGCTGACTTAATAAACTTAAAACATCAAAATATATTAAAAGTGTTGTAAATATATTTTGAACATACTTTGATATATATGTATATATTGTTATAGGTTCGTGAATCAACCAGCGGCCAAGTCTTACTTCCCAACGAAGTAAAAATCTGTGAAAGTGAGTTATAGTCCCACTTTTAAAATCTAATATTTTTGGGATGAGAATACATGCTGGTTTTATAAATGATTTACAAAATAGACACAAGTACGTGAAACTACATTCTATGGTAAAATTATCGAAATTGAATATGCCCCTTTTTATTAAGTCTGGTAATCTAAGAATTAGGGAACAGACACCCTAATTGATGCGAATCCTAAAGATAGATCTATTGGGCCTAACAAACCCCATCCAAAGTACCGGATGCTTTAGTACTTCGAAATTTATATCATATCCGAAGGGTGTCCCAGAATGATGGGGATATTCTTATATATGCATCTTGTTAATGTCGGTTACCAGGTGTTCACCATATGAATGATTTTTATCTCTATGTATGGGATGTGTATTGAAATATGAAATCTTGTGGTCTATTGTTACGATTTGATATATATATAGGTTAAACCTATAACTCACCAACATTTTTGTTGACGTTTAAAACATGTTTATTCTCAGGTGAATACTAAGAGCTTCCGCTGTTGCATACTAAAATAAGGACAAGATTTGGAGTCCATGTTTGTATGATATTGTGTAAAAACTGCATTCAAGAAACTGATTTCGATGTAACATATTTGTATTGTAAACCATTATGTAATGGTCGTGTGTAAACAGGATATTTTAGATTATCATTATTTAATAATCTACGTAAAGCTTTTTAAACCTTTATTTATGAAATAAAGGTTATGGTTTGTTTTAAAAATGAATGCAGTCTTTGAAAAACGTCTCATATAGAGGTCAAAACCTCGCAACGAAATCAATTAATATGGAACGTTTTTAATCAATAAGAACGGAACATTTCAGTTGGTATCCGAGCGTTGGTCTTAAAGAACCAGAAATTTGCATTAGTGTGTCTTATCAAGTTTGTTAGGATGCATTAGTGAGTCTGGACTTCGACCGTGTTTTCTTTAAAAATGATTGCTTAACATTTTTGTTGGAAACTATATATTATTAACATGTATATATTATGTGATATATTAATCTCTTAACATGTTTGATATTGTGTGATAGATGTCTACCTCTAGCACAAATCCCATTGACTTACCTTATAATAACGAAGAGTCGAATATATATTGGACTGATTCACAAGTTCCCGAAGAAGAACCGGAAGAAGAATCAGAACCGGAAGAAGAATCAGAACCGGAAGAGGAGGAACCGGAGGAGGAAATAGAATCGGTGGGGGAAATAATAAAACGGTTAAGTAAAAGAAAATCCTCAACCAACCGGCCAAGGTTAATTATGGTCAATGGTGTTTCCGCCAAGGAAGCAAAATATTGGGAGGATTACCAATTCTCCGATGAATCGGATTCCGACGAGAATTCCGATGATGTTATAGAAATTACCCCAACTGAATTTAAAAAGGCAAAAGAAAATAATAAGGGAAAGGGCATAAAAATAGAGAAATCTAAATTCAACCCCGATGAACTTTATATGTATCGTCAACCCCCGAAGTCCTTAAGTTGTAACAATGACCCGGGAACCTCTAAACCACCAGGTTTTTCTAAACCAATGTGAAAAATGACGGCTCGTATTAGGGGAACATCATATATCCCTAGAAACTTGGCAAAATGAACCAAAACCGAAGAAGAAGAAACGAGCGAGTCGGAATAAGATAGTTGTATTCGTGTGGTGTAATATATGTAATATATTGTGCTTATGCTTTATGATATATGTAAAAATTGCTTGTATTAATAAGTAATTTTTTTTATGAATCTAACTCTTGTCTATTTTACAGTATAAAAACACAAAATGGATAGACAACCCAATATTTTAAGAGACCTACCCGGAGACATGATTGATGAAATCTTGTCTAGAGTCGGTCAGAATTCCTCGGCACAACTATTTAAGGCGAGATCAGTTTGTAAGACATTCGAAGAACCTTGGTTTATAAAAGGCTCGTTCGAAAGATGGGGGATATCACATTGGGAAACCCATAAGTTACGATGTGTTTACTTTAACACATATATTGCGGGGAACCCAAATGCTATTTTACGCAACGGGTTAAGAAATTATTTTGACTCAATGTATCCGAATATAGGACTTCATGATTTAGAAAAAGCGGCTAACATGCAACATAAAGAAGCATCCTATGCTTACGGGTTAGTAATGTTCGCTTCTCACCAAAGTGAGAAAAAGAACATCGGGCTACAACTATTAAACAAAACGTTCCCACAAGTGACGGAGTCGGTAATTGGGGTAAGAAATGAGGTTTTTAGGTTATTACGAGACTGTTGGTCATTACGTAACCCTCATCCCTTTGACGACGTTACAACACGCTGTCTTATCAACGGCCATAACGGTTATGTTCCACAAGACCAAGGATGGGAAGTAGTCCTAGTAAAACCAGAATGCATGACTTGTTTCTAGACGTATGAATTACGTGTCTTTATTACCTTTGCTGAACGACTTGTGTACTAGCTAGAATTATCTTCACAACTATCTTGTATCAAAGTTATTGTGTGCTATATTTCATGCTTTATGTAAAATAAGCGGTATTGTAAGTTTGTAAAATATTGTATAAAAGTTTGAACGCGAAATATTATTATAATCAGTTTTTCATATAGAATTGTAGTAGTTGAATTGTATATTAGCTACTAAGTATGAACTTAACGGGTAGGTACTACCCGAATTTAAACTTATAAAACGTTAATATGAAGAAAAAGCTTTTATAAATGAGTTCATATTATGCTACGAAATACTATTAACTACTCTTAATATTCTGTATGATTAACTTGTTCCATTTAACTATTTTGAAGGAAATGGCACCGACTACTCGACACACCGTGAATATGAATGAAGAGGAATTCCGTACTTTTCTAGCTTCAAACATAGCCGCAGTACAGGCTGCGCTACATACCAACAACAACCTTGGATCTAGCAGTACAGGAAATCGTGTAGGATGCACCTACAAAGAATTCACTGCCTGCAAACCTTTGGAATTTGATGGAACCGAAGGACCGATCGGATTGAAACGGTGGACCGAGAAGGTCGAATCGGTGTTTGCCATAAGTAAGTGTACTGAAGAGGACAAAGTGAAGTACGCTACGCATACCTTCACATGTTCTGCGTTAACATGGTGGAATACCTATCTAGAGCAAGTGGGACAAGATGATGCGTACGCACTACCGTGGTCAGCATTCAAGCACTTGATGAACGAGAAGTACCGTCCCAGAACCGAGGTCAATAAGCTCAAGACAGAACTTAGAGGGTTACGAACCCAAGGATTTGATATTACCACGTATGAAAGACGATTCACAGAATTGTGCCTATTGTGTCCGGGAGCATTCGAAGATGAGGAAGAGAAGATCGACGCGTTTGTGAAAGGATTACCGGAAAGAATCCAAGAAGATATAAGTTCACACGAGCCCGCCTCCATACAACAGGCATGTAAAATGGCTCACAAACTGTGGTGACCCGGAAATTTCGACTAAATTTAAAATTAATCTTTAACGTTTCCGACACGATAAGCAAAGCCTATGAAGTTGAATCTCAAAATTTTGAACTATTCAATTACCCTTCGGTTGTTCTCAACGATTCGCAAACCATTATATGTAAATAAATACATATATATACTATAACTTGAAAACGTAACAAAGTTTTAATTACATGATACCGTACATTAATCGTATTGGTTTATATATCTATTTGAATATATATGATTTCAAGTTATTTAGTAAACGATAGTAACATTCGTTTATTTATTCGATTGATATTTAGATAAGTTAACTAAAGCGTTTAAGATGAACCAGTAAAACACTAATTTGCTACAGTGTTTTCAAATTGCCACATTACTCAAAATGCTACAGTTTTTTCGAAAATCACTATTTGCTACAGTGAAATTGACTTTGCTACAGTGAATTGCTACAGTGAATTGCTACAGTGAGACGATTTTAAAATGTATTTTAACAAATAGTGAGACGATGATTTATAGAAGTAAATGACCAAAACACTCAAACGTATAAGATACACTTTGAGTGACATAGTTTATGGATAATTTAAGGCTATATTTTAACAAAGGTACGAGTCACGAAATGTAAAATGCAAGTTTTCTTAGCGTACGAAAGGACATTTGAAAAACCGGAACCGGGACATAAGTCGAGTGATGACGTACGACTTATCGGAACAAAAATTACAAGTCAACTATGCACGTGAATTTAATATAATATATAATTAATTATTTAAATTATATATATTATATTAATATAAAATTATGTCGACAAACAAGAAGTTAAACAAATGTGAGCTGTAAAACATCCCCATGCGATCGCATGGGAAAAGGCCTTGGGAGCCATGCGATCGCATGGCAGACCTGGCCTGACCACATCTATAAATTAGATCGAAATCTGTTTTGTAAAACACATATATTACTCCGTATAATATTTATTATTATTATTATTATTATTATTATTATTATTATTATTATTATTAAGATTAATATTATTATTATTAATCTTATTATTATTAGTAGTATTATACATAAAATACTACGACGAGGTTATGAGCTTGTCACTTTCAAAATGGTTTCCAAGCGAGCTAGAGCTAAGGAAATTATGGGTAATGTTCGGGGGTATTTTTGTGAATCAAACCTCGTGTTTATCATCTCCGATGCGTCTACGTACTTTCCTACAATATTGTATATCAATATTAAACAGTGAGTTTCATTGATCCCTTTTACTCTCTACATTTTTGGGCTGAGAATACATGCAAATGCTTTATTAACCGATATACAATATTTATATGTGTGAGTTTCATATGATCCCTTTTACTCTCTACATTTTTGGGCTGAGAATACATGCAAATGCTTTATTAACCGATATACAATATTTATATGTGTGAGTTTCATAAGATCCCTTTTACTCTCTACATTTTTGGGCTGAGAATACATGCAAATGCTTTATTAACCGATATACAATATTTATATGTGTGAGTTTCATATGATCCCTTTTACTCAATGTATTTTTGGGCTGAGAATACATGCACTTTATTTTAAACGCAATGGATACAAGTACATACTTAATTCTACACTAAGTTTGAACCGAAAATCCCTTAGCTTTGGTAACTAGTAACTGCCAGTTATAAGAACTGGTGGGCGCGAGTAGTTGTATATGGATCCATAGGGCTTGACATCCCCGTCTGTTCCAGGTATAGAAACCCTAGCCTGAACTATAAAACAGACGTATGCTATTTGAGTTTAGTACATGCTGGTTTGCGTGTATTGTACATGTTGGTTGCATGTATGTTAAAACAGGGGTACTTATTATAACGTTAAAGCTTAGTTACCAGGGTGCTCAATCTTGTAGAATATTTTGATAAACGTTTCTGGATGAAACAACTGAAATCTTGTGGTCCACCTTTTATGTAAAACCTATTGATAAACGTTTTGGATAAAACAACTGAGATCTTGTGATCAACCTTTACATACAGATGATTTGAAATGTTAAAACATATTGATAAAAGTTTTGAATGAAACAACTGAACTTTTGTAATCCACATTGATATACGGATTATGTGTAATATTAAAACTATGAACTCACCAACCTTTGTGTTGACACTTGAAGCATGTTTATTCTCAGGTTTCTAGAAGTCTTCCGCTGTTTGCTGATACGTGATACAAGTTATGTGCTTGGAGTCATACATGCTATATACAAGAAACTTGCATTCACCAAACCATTACCATGTACCTTATTTTGACTGTATTGTCAACAAATGTATTATTGTAAACCATTTAAATGGTGATTGTCTATACGTAGGAATCATCAGATGATAAAAACCTGGAATTTATATATTCATTTATGAATTACCTTTTAAAACGAATGCAATGTTACAAAATGTATCACATAGAGGTCAAATACCTCGCAATGGGACCAGATGTTGATGTATTCGTCCAGGTGGATTAGGACGGGTCATCACACAAACTAGTGAACCAGATTGAGGAAAGAATTAAAGAACAGACGGCTGAAGAGGCCAATGTGAAGCAAGTCAAAAGAAAGTGGGAGGAAAACGGTGATAAGAATCACCAATACAACAACAACAGCAATTACAATAATAATCGCAACAATTATCCCAACAATCGCAACATCAATCGCAACTACAACAAACGACCCAACAACAACAACAACAACAGCAACTACAACAATCATCCCAACAACAATAACAACCGCAACAACAACAACAATCAGAAGCAGCTATGCCAAAGGTGTGAAAAGTATCACTCGGGGTTCTGCACCAAATTTTGCAACAAGTGTAAAAGAAATGGTCATAGCGCGGCGAAGTGTGAGGTCTACGGACCAGGGGTTAACAGAACGAAAGGAACAAATGGTGTCGGAACGAGTAATGGCAGAGCAAGTAGTGTCGGAGCAAGTTATGCCAATGTAGTTTGTTATAAATTTGGAAAACCGATCCACATTATTAGAAATTGCACGAACCAGGAGAACACGAATGGACAAGGCCGCAGAAGAGTTTTCAATATTAATGTGGCAGAGGCACAGGAAGACCCGGAGCTTGTTACGGGTACGTTTCTTATTGACAATAAATCTGCTTACATTTTATTTGATTCGGGTGCGGATAGAAGCTATATGAGTAGAGATTTTTGTGCTAAATTAAGTTGTCCATTGATGCCATTGGATAGTAAATTTTTACTCGAATTAGCAAACGGTAAATTAATTTCAGCAGATAATATATGCCGGAATCGAGAAATTAAACTGGGTAGCGAAATATTTAAGATTGATTTGATACCAGTAGAGTTAGGGAGTTTTGATGTAATAGTTGGCATGGACTGGTTGAAGAAGGTGAAAGCAGAGATCGTATGTTATAAAAATGCAATTCGCATTGTACGAGAAGAAGGAGAACCCTTAATGGTGTACGGAGAAAAGTGCAACATGAAGCTACATCTTATTAGTAATTTGAAGGCACAAAAACTAATAAGAAAAGGTTGCTATGCTGTTCTAGCACACGTCGAGAAAGTACAAACTGAAGAAAAGAGCATCAATGATGTTCCCGTCGCAAAAGAATTTCCCGATGTATTTCCGAAAGAATTACCGGGACTACCTCCACATCGATCTGTTGAATTTCAAATAGATCTTGTACCAGGAGCTGCACCAATAGCTCGTGCTCCTTATAGACTCGCACCCAGCGAGATGAAAGAACTGCAAAGCCAACTGCAAGAACTATTAGAACGTGGTTTCATTTGACCAAGCACATCACCATGGGGAGCTCCTGTTTTGTTTGTCAAGAAGAAGGATGGTACATTTAGGTTGTGTATTGACTACAGAGAGTTGAACAAACTTACCATCAAAAATCGTTATCCACTGCCGAGAATTGACGACTTATTTGATCAACTAGAAGGCTCGTCGGTTTATTCGAAGATCGATTTACGTTCTGGATATCATCAAATGCGAGTAAAGGAGGATGATATTCCAAAACTTGCTTTTAGGACGCGTTATGGTTATTACGAGTTTATGGTTATGCTGTTTGGATTGACTAACGCACCAGCTGTATTCATGGACCTTATGAACCGAGTGTGTGGGCTATATCTTGACAAGTTTGTCATTATTTTCATCGATGACATACTTATTTACTCAAAGAATGATCAAGAGCACGAAGAACATTTGAGAAAAGTGCTAGAAGTATTGAGTAAAGAAAAATTGTACGCTAAGTTTTCAAAGTGTGCATTTTGGTTGGAAGAAGTTCAATTCCTCGGTCACATAGTGAACAAAGAAGCTATCCAGGTGGACCTGGCAAAGATCGAAACCGTTGAAAAGTGGGAAACCCCAAAAAACTCCGAAGCATATATGTCAATTTTTAGGATTGGCTGGTTACTACAGAAGACTCATCCAAGATTTCTCCAAAATAGCAAAACCCTTAACTGCATTAACGCATAAAGGGAAGAAATTTGAATGGAAGGATGAATAAGAGAAGGCGTTTCAGTTATTGAAGAAAAAGCTAACTACGGCACCTATTTTGTCATTGCCTGAAGGGAATGATGATTTTGTGATTTATTGTGACGCATCAAAGCAAGGTCTCGGTTGTGTATTAATGCAAAGAAACAAGGTGATTGCTTATGCGTCTAGACAATTGAAGATTCACGAACAAAATTATACGACGCATGATTTGGAATTAGGCGCGGTTGTTTTTGCATTAAAGACTTGGAGGCACTACTTATATGGGGTCAAAAGTATTATATATACCGACCACAAAAGTCTTCAACACATATTTAATCAGAAACAACTGAATATGAGGCAGCGTAGGTGGATTGAATTATTAAATGATTATGACTTTGAGATTCGTTACCACCCGGGGAAGGCAAATGTGGTAGCCGACGCCTTGAGCAGGAAGGACAGAGAACCCATTCGAGTAAAATCTATGAATATAATGATTCACAATAACCTTACTACTCAAATAAAGGAGGCGCAACAAGGAGTTTTAAAAGAGGGAAATTTAAAGGATGAAATACCCAAAGGATCGGAGAAGCATCTTAATATTCGAGAAGACGGAACCCGGTATAGGGCTGAAAGGATTTGGGTACCAAAATTTGAAGATATGAGAGAAATGGTACTTAGAGAAGCTCATAAAACCAGATACTCAATACATCCTGGAACGGGGAAGATGTACAAGGATCTCAAGAAACATTTTTGTTGGCCGGGTATGAAAGCCGATGTTGCTAAATACGTAGGAGAATGTTTGACGTGTTCTAAGGTCAAAGCTGAGCATCAGAAACCATCAGGTCTACTTCAATAACCCGAAATCCCGGAATGGAAATGGGAAAATATTACCATGGATTTCATCACTAAATTGCCAAGGACTGCAAGTGGTTTTGATACTATTTGGGTAATAGTTGATCGTCTCACCAAATCAGCACACTTCCTGCCAATAAGAGAAGATGACAAGATGGAGAAGTTAGCATGACTGTATTTGAAGGAAGTCGTCTCCAGACATGGAATACCAATCTCTATTATCTCTGATAGGGATGGCAGATTTATTTCAAGATTCTGGCAGACATTACAGCAAGCATTGGGAACTCGTCTAGACATGAGTACTGCCTATCATCCACAAACTGATGGGCAGAGTGAAAGGACGATACAAACGCTTGAAGACATGCTACGAGCTTGTGTTATTGATTTCGGAAACAATTGGGATCGACATCTACCGTTAGCAGAATTTTTCTACAACAACAGCTACCATTAAAGTATTGAGATGGCGCCGTTTGAATCACTTTATGGTAGAAAGTGCAGGTCTTCGATTTGTTGGAGTGAAGTGGGGGATAGACAGATTACGGGTCCGGAGATAATACAAGAAACTACCGAGAAAATTATCCAAATTCAACAAAGATTGAAAACCGCCCAGAGTCGACAAAAGAGCTACGCGGACAGTAAAAGAAAAGATATAGAGTTTGAAATTGGAGAAATGGTCATGCTTAAGGTTTCACCTTAGAAAGGCATTGTTCGATTTGGTAAACGGGGGAAACTAAATCCAAGGTACATTGGACCATTCAAGATTATAGATCGTGTCGGACCAGTAGCTTACCAACTGGAGCTACCTCAACAACTCGCGGCTGTACATAACACTTTCCACGTCTCAAATTTGAAGAAATGTTTTGCTAAAGAAGATCTCACTATTCCGTTGGACGAAATCCAAATCAATGAAAAACTTCAATTCATTTAAGAACCCGTCGAAATAATGGATCGTGAGGTTAAGAGACTTAAACAAAACAAGATACCGATTGTTAAGGTTCGATGGAATGCTCGTAGAGGACCCGAGTTCACCTGAGAGTGTGAAGATCAGATGAAGAAGAAATACCCGCATTTATTTTCAGAAGATACGTCAACACCTCCAACTGCTAAAAATTTCGGGACGAAATTTATTTAACGGGTAGGTACTATAGTGACCCGAACTTTTCCATGTTTATATATATATTAAATGAAATTGTTATTTACATGATTAAGTGTTTCCAACATGTTAAGCAATCAAACTTGTTAAGACTTGATTAATTGAAATAGTTTCATATAGACAATTGACCACCCAAGTTGACCGGTGATTCACGAACGTTAAAACTTGTAAAAACTATACGATGACATATATATGGTTATATATATAGTTAACATGATTTTATTATAAGTATGAAATTAATATGCATTTTAATTTAAGTTTTTAAAAACAAAATTTACTTTAATTCATTAAGTTGAAAAAATGATTTCTAAAATTCGTCGTGAGTTGAAGACTAGGTCATTAAGCCGAAATTACTTTACCCGAGGGCGGGGCGACAAATTTTGTTATCATTATTTTTAATTTTATTGATTTAAAGTATGCCAAAAATATTATACTTTATAAATTTTTGAAAAGTGGGGTTATAAACCAAACTTCAAAAATATATATATATATATGTTTGTATTTTATCTTATGTACAAAACAGGGTAAAACAACGCACTTTCAAAGACTGTCATTAAAGTTCAGCAAAAGGTACTAATTTTGACGACAAGACGCAAAACAACAAATATGATATAACAAATGAAGGAATGAACGATGAGGCGCCATCTATCATTCGACGAGCTTTGTAATTACAAACTCGGTATTTTTATTCACTTTTCTACGTTAATCACCCTCATGAATTTATAATTATAGTCTGATTTCATGCAAATGAGGGCATTGCATGATCTCAAGTGTGGGGAAGGGTTATAAATTCTCTCGGGTTTACACTTGGTTTATTTGCCAAATTTTGGGAAAATTTGAAAAATTTTCAACTAAATGAACTCAAAATCATGTTTATACATATTTATGAACGATGAAAACTAGGTGATAATACCGAAATTATCGTTACCTCGAAAAGGACATAAATTGAGAAACACCCTAAAACGCTTGAATTCATTTAAAATGAAATAGAAGAAAATAAAAAGGCAAAGAAAGAAACTAAGTGTGGGAAGAATGTACCAAGTTATTCAATTTAAAACATATATCACATATTTTTGTACAAGATTATTGCAGGTACTTTTGCTTTGGATGATACTAATCAGTTTTACCCGGTTTACTGTAATACATTTGAAAGAAAGATGGATCTACACGATGAATCAATTCCATCATTAAAAGGAAGTAAAGTCTTCCGAAAAAGAAACGCGCTTCTTGATTTAGGTCATGAAGTTGTCGTCCAGACCAGCTGTAGGTTGACGAAAAACCTAGAAAAGTCATCACTAAAATCAGCAGGAAATCCACGGACCTCAGCATCAAACAGGGTCACCAAGTGGTCAGACTTATCCTAACCATGAGAGGGTCTGTCTTGTAAAATGGGGAGGGCACCGTGCAAATTAGCTTGATAAGACTAATGAATCAGATCCTCAGAAAGGATAATCTCCTTAAAGATTAAAAATCAGCTTTTAAGACTGATATTACTCAATCCTAGAGATTGACCTTAAAGATTGAGAATTCAAACTCATGGAATTCAATGATATCTAAACTCGAGCTTGAACGAGAAAATATTTTGATCAAAATTAAAACCGATTTGTTTTCTGAAAATCCATTTTCAATGCGTTCATTACCATTGAACGTAAAATCCTGGGAATTCAACAGAATTCATTAGGTCACCTGAACCAAATCGGGTGTCAACCGTAAGAACGGTGGTTGCATAGCATGGTCGGAGACAGGACCTTGTGCCAGACCGAAAAATCATAGGATGATCTTTACTATTGCTCCTACCAAGGATAGTACTAGCATCTGACACGTAATTAGACCATGAACAAATGCATGTCATTAGACATTGCCTTAACAGTTTCTTGTTCATCGCTTTCCTTTACAACCGGACGGTAGTTTACCGAAAGGTAATATACGGAACAAGTAAACTGGATGTGTGCTTTCCGATACCGGGATAGCAGTGGATTACACGAGCCTAAAAGTTTTAGCCAAAATAATGATCCACAAATATATTTTGCAACATCAATGATGGATCAAATCAGAAAACTTGTCTAGGGTAAAATCTAGCTTGAATTTTCAAAAGATCAAATGTTTTCATAAAGATCCAATTTCCTTAAAGGATCTAAATTTTTATAGTCATGTGGGACTGTAAACCGCCTTTCAAATGTGCACTTTGCTTTGGAAACCAAAAGTAAATCAGCTATTTGATTGCCAGTGTCGTTGACCTAAACCCGAGGCAACTATAAAAGACACACCCACCTTTAACCACATCGTTACTACCATTGTTTATACCGCCGTATTGAAATCACTGATGTACAAAGTGTGAAGAATAAAGAAGTGATTCAAGTGTTTTTCAAGACTATATTGCTTGAGGACAAGCAACGCTTAAGTGTGGGAATATTGATAAGGCTAAAAAGGAACATATATTTCATAGCATTATCCCCCAAGAAATACAAGATTTTAGTTGCAATTGTTCCATTTTCAAGTAATATTCGTTTATATTAAATAAGTGTGAAGACAAAAGGCGAAAACGACGAATTGAAGACACAAAGGTCCAAAAAGCTCAAAAGTACAAGATACAATCAAAAAGGTTCAAATTATTGATGAGGAACGTCTAAAAATGACAAGAGTACAAGTTACAAAACGCATAGTACAAGATATAAAATTGTACGAAAGGACGTTCGAAAATCCGGAACCGGGGCATGAACCAACTTTCAGCGCTCGACGCAACGGTGTAAAAATTACGAGTCAACTATGCACAAGAATAAAATATAATATTTAAATAATTCATAATAAGAATAATATTAAATAATAAAAAGTTGTTAATTGAGCATAGTTCAGGGGTCGTAAATGAAAATTCAATTTCTAATTTCGCCTATAAAAGGCTATGTAACGATCAATTGAACGAGAACTTTTTCTATCCTTTTTTTTATCTATATATCGATCAAATATCTATATCAATTATCAATATCTATATTCTATATCTCTATCATAATGTTAACTTAATAAGATATAACAATAATCTTAATTTTAATTTTAAATTATGATAATAATAAGATTTATGATAGAGATCGTTTGAGTGTGTAAGTCGAAATTCTGTCCGTGTAACGCTACGCTATTTTTAATCATTGTAAGTTATGTTCAACCTTTTTACATTAATGTCTCGTAGCTAAGTTATTATTATGCATATTTAAAATGAAGTAATCATGATGTTGGGCTAATTACTAAAATTGGGTAATTGGGCTTTGTACCATAATTGGGGTTTGGACAAAAGAACGACACTTGTGGAAATTAGACTATGGGCTATTAATGGGCTTTATATTTGTTTAACTAAATGATAGTTTGTTAATATTAATATAAAGATTTACAATTGGGCGTCCCTATAAATTACCATATACACTCAATCGGACACGATGGGCGGGGTATTTATATGTACGAATAATCGTTCATTTAACCGGATACGGGAATGGATTAATAGCCACTAGAATAATTAAAACAGGGGTGAAATTATGTACAAGGACACTTGGTATAATTGATAACAAAATATTAAAACCTTGGGTTACACTCAGTTGACATCCTGGTGTAATTATTAAACAAAGTATTAAAATCTTGTTACAGTTTAAGTCCCCAATTAGTTGGAATATTTAACTTCGGGTATAAGAATAATTTGACGAGGACACTCGCACTTTATATTTATGACTGATGGACTGTTATGGACAAAAACCAGACGGACATATTAAATAATCCAGGACAAAGGACAATTAACCCATGGGCATAAAACTAAAATCAACACGTCAAACATCATGATTACGGAAGTTTAAATAAGCATAATTCTTTTATTTCATATTTAATTTCTTTTATTTTATATTTAATTGCACTTCTAATTATCGCATTTTTATTGTTATTTTATTTAATTGCACTTTTAATTATCGTACTTTTTAATTATCGCAAGTTTATTTTATCGCACTTTTATTATTCGCAATTTCATTATCGTTATTTACTTTATGCTTTAATTTAAGTCTTGTATTTATTTTTAATATTTTACATTTGGTTTTAACTGCGACTAAAGTTTTAAAATCGACAAACCGGTCATTAAACGGTAAAAACCCCCTTTATAATAATAATATTACTTATATATATATATATATATATATATATATATATATATATATATATATATATATATTGTATTTTTACAATTATTGTGTGTAAAAAAATATAGTGTTATACTTCACGAGCTCCCTGTGGAACGAACCGGACTTACTAAAAACTACACTACTCTACGATTAGGTACACTGCCTATAGTGTTGTAGCAAGGTTTAGGTATATCCCATCCGTAAATTAATAAAACTTGTGTCATATTTTGTAGTATTTCCTAGTAAAAATAATACTATTTCGTACCCTCACGCTACATCATCAAGTTTTTGGCGCCGCTGCCGGGGAGCACTAAAACGATATATTTTTAATTTATATTTGCAAAAAAGTAAAAAAAACAAAAACGTAAAAAAAAAAAAAAACAAAAACGTAAAAAAAAAAAAAAAACGTAAAAAAAAAAAAATTATAAAAAAAAAACTATATTCGCAACTTTTAGTATTAAGTTTAGTTTTGCCATAGTTATTTTTACTTCTAGAATTTTTAGTTTTGCCGTAAAATCCCTTAAGTGCTTTTTCTTTAGACTAAGATTTAGGTGCCTTAAAATTTTGCGACGCTATTTTTCGTGCTACTTTCTTATTTTTATTTATCTTTCGACGCCGTTTACCTATGTATCAATTACAATTCCAATTAGTAATCTCTATTTGTAGTTTTAATTTTAAGATAGTGATAGTTATAAGGTTGGATTAACCGCGTGTTTACAAACCACTCTTCGTCTTTTTCATTTTTCAACACTTTTCGACGCGCAATCTTTTTCTCTCTTATTTCTCGCCATTCTAGTTTTTAGGACTTAGAATTTTTTCTACTTCTTCTCTAAATTTCTTAAAATTACGAAAATTTATTTTAAGTGGTTAAATTGATAGACATCAAAATTTTCTGGTTCGTAGTAATAGTTGGATTTGTACGTGGACCGGGTTATTGGAGCCAAACAGTACTCAATTATATTGAGACCAAACGAATCCTGCCCCTCTGCTGCATCTTTTGGCTATTCGAAACGTGGGCAAAATCAGAAAAGTCTATTAATTGGATAACTTATTATAATTTTTCTTTCCTTTTTAAAAACTAATAGGATATTCAGTGAATGCACCGAGCAAGACGTTCGTCGCCGGTCATACGTTCACCACCTGTAACTCGATCAAGACATCGTTTAACGAATATCGCCGCCGTTGATTTTTCTTTAGAATCGTCATCTAGTCGACCAAATACTCAAATTTCCGATAATCCAGTTTTTGAAACCAACCTCACAATTGAGAATCCGGAGATTGCTGAGGAAGAAACCATTAAATCAGAAACCTCTAGTGATTCGGATACAACACTTCCAATCATGGAAAATCTAGAACCTCTAAGTATGGAAGACCGAATGAGAGCCAAACGCACCGGCCAAGGTCATGCAATTATTAAACCAGAAGTTAATGCTCCAGATTATGAAATTAAAGGACAAATCCTACACATGGTAACTAACCAATTCCAATTCAGTGGTGCACCGAATGAAGATCCTAACGAACACCTTCGTACGTTTAAAAGAATTTGTACACTATTCAAAATCCGAGAAGTGGAAGATGAGCAGATCTATCTCATGTTGTTTCCCTGGACTTTAAAGGGAGAAGCCAAAGATTGGTTAGAATCGTTACCTGAAGGGGCGATTGACACATGGGATGTTTTAGTTGAAAAATTTCTTAAACGATTCTTTCCGGCATCCAAAGCCGTGAGACTTCAAGGAGAAATTGTTACGTTCGCGCAAAAGCCAAATGAAACATTATATGAGGCGTGGACAAGATTCGGAAGGATGTTGAGAGGATGTCCTCAACACGGTTTAGATACTTATCAAATAGTACAAATATTCTACCAAGGTGTCAACGTTGCTACACGAAAAGACATCGACATAACAGCCGGTGGTTCCATTATGAAGAAAATCGCAACTGAAGCTTACAAAATTATTGATAACACAGCCTCCCACTCTCATGAGTGGCACCAAGAAAAAGATATCGTTAGATCATCTAAAGCGGCTAGAGCCGATTCTAGCCATGACTTTGATTCCGTTTCCGCAAAAATAGATGCTTTCGAAAGACGAATGGAAAAGATGAATAAAAATATTCACGCAATACGAATCAGTTGTGAGCAATGCGGTGGACCACACTTATTGAAAGATTGTCACATTGAACCAACGATGGAACAACGAGAGAATGTTTCCTATATGAACCAAAGGCCGGGAAATAATTATCAAAATAATTATCAACCGCCAAGGCTAAACTTAAATCGAAATCAAAACATTCTTTACAATCCAAAAGGACCCGAAAATAACTGGTATAACCAACAAGGTCCGAATAACCAACCGACTCAAAACAACACTTTCAATCAACAAAGACCTAGCTTGTATAAACCACCACAACAACCCGAAGAGAAAAAGCCAAATCTAGAAGAAATGATGGCAAAGCTGATTGAATCTCAAACACAATTCATTACATCTCAAACCCAAACGAACGAGAGGTTTGATCAGTCATTAAGAACTCAACAAGCTTCCATTTTGAATCTAGAAAAACACGTAGGTGCTCTTGCTAGCATGATGAGTGAGAGGGAACAAGGAAAGCTACCGAGTAATACTAAAGTAAATCCTCGGAATGAGAATGTTAATATGGTTTCAACGAATTCTGAAAAATCAGCACCAGAAGATGGGAAGGTTTTAGATGAGAGTAACAATGAAGAAGTTACACCACCACCACCCGAGTATGTAAAGCCAATGGTGGAACCATACAAACCACCCATCCCGTTTCCAAGAAAAGGAGTTGAGTATGAGCAAGTGATAGGTAATAAAGATTGTGATACCTCTGGAAAGAAGAAGAAGAAAAAGAATAAGAAAGTGCAAGAAACAAAAGCCGTAAATATAAACCCGGTGAAGACAGTTCCACCAAAACCTCCACCTAGGGTAGGTGATCCGGGTGAATTTATTGTTCCTTGTCTACTTAGTGATTGTGTCATGTATGATGCACTAGCAGATTTAGGTGCAAGTGTAAGTGTTATGCCTCTTTCCTTATATAAGAGATTAGGTGTAGGTAAGTTAAGTCCAACGGATATGAGTGTTCGACTCTTTGATCAAACCATTAAGCACCCAGTTGGAATTGCTGACAACCTACCCATTCAAGTAGGTAATTTAACCTTTCTAGTCGAATTCATTGTCATTGACATAGAAGAGGACCCAAACATTCCTCTAATTTTAGGTCGACCATTCTTTGCGTCCACCGGGGCGTTATTTGATGTAGGAAATGGAAGAATGACACTTAAAAGTGGTGACAAATCTATCACCTTTATGATTCGAAAGTCTAAATCTCCACCAACCAAAACCGTTGAACCAGAAAAAATGATTGGTAAGAACCATGTTGTTTTACCAACTCCAACGGTAGTGCTTAATAATAATAAAATGCCTAAGTGTGGGGAAAATGAAGTAACACCTAATGATGACATGATAACAAAGAACCCCGTTATTGATACGAAATTAAATGACCCCATTATTAACAGTTCAATGAAGAAACTTTTTAAACGGGCTATTGATGCTAGAAGTAAGGGGAACTTTAAGTTATGTAACCGGTTAGTATCCAATCTGTCGCCTAAAGAAAGGGCGAAGCTAGTTGAATTATGGGATATTACGGAAGAAGCCGGACACTGGCTTAAAGAAAAAGTCACAGATAGGCAAGTTGATTATGGACCAAGAGAAATTGACAATGAAGTTAATCACAATTTCAACACCACAGCTACCTAAGTGTGGGGAGATTCGAATGTTCTAAAAAGATAATGCTGTCTAAAGTTATTTGTTCTGTTCTCGTGTAGTTCCGAGAATGGAATCCGATTGGTCTTTTTCGCTAGCAGACACTAAAGAACTAGTTTTCTCCCTCCATTCTGAATTTTTGTTTTGTAGGTTTTTTATGAAATTAATATGCATTTTAATTTAAGTTTTTAAAAACAAAATTTACTTTAATTCATTAAGTTGAAAAAATGATTTCTAAAATTCGTCGTGAGTTGAAGACTAGGTCATTAAGCCGAAATTACTTTACCCGAGGGCGGGGCGACAAATTTTGTTATCATTATTTTTAATTTTATTGATTTAAAGTATACCAAAAATATTATACTTTATAAATTTTTGAAAAGTGGGGTTATAAACCAAACTTCAAAAATATATATATATATATGTTTGTATTTTATCTTATGTACAAAACAGGGTAAAACAACGCACTTTCAAAGACTGTCATTAAAGTTCAGCAAAAGGTACTAATTTTGACGACAAGACGCAAAACAACAAATATGATATAACAAATGAAGGAATGAACGATGAGGCGCCATCTATCATTCGACGAGCTTTGTAATTACAAACTCGGTATTTTTATTCACTTTTCTACGTTAATCACCCTCATGAATTTATAATTATAGTCTGATTTCATGCAAATGAGGGCATTGCATGATCTCAAGTGTGGGGAAGGGTTATAAATTCTCTCGGGTTTACACTTGGTTTATTTGCCAAATTTTGGGAAAATTTGAAAAATTTTCAACTAAATGAACTCAAAATCATGTTTATACATATTTATGAACGATGAAAACTAGGTGATAATACCGAAATTATCGTTACCTCGAAAAGGACATAAATTGAGAAACACCCTAAAACGCTTGAATTCATTTAAAATGAAATAGAAGAAAATAAAAAGGCAAAGAAAGAAACTAAGTGTGGGAAGAATGTACCAAGTTATTCAATTTAAAACATATATCACATATTTTTGTACAAGATTATTGCAGGTACTTTTGCTTTGGACGATACTAATCAGTTTTACCCGGTTTACTGTAATACATTTGAAAGAAAGATGGATCTACACGATGAATCAATTCCATCATTAAAAGGAAGTAAAGTCTTCCGAAAAAGAAACGCGCTTCTTGATTTAGGTCATGAAGTTGTCGTCCAGACCAGCTGTAGGTTGACGAAAAACCTAGAAAAGTCATCACTAAAATCAGCAGGAAATCCACGGACCTCAGCATCAAACAGGGTCGCCAAGTGGTCAGACTTATCCTAACCATGAGAGGGTCTGTCTTGTAAAATGGGGAGGGCACCGTGCAAATTAGCTTGATAAGACTAATGAATCAGATCCCCAGAAAGGATAATCTCCTTAAAGATTAAAAATCAGCTTTTAAGACTGATATTACTCAATCCTAGAGATTGACCTTAAAGATTGAGAATTCAAACTCATGGAATTCAATGATATCTAAACTCGAGCTTGAACGAGAAAATATTTTGATCAAAATTAAAACCGATTTGTTTTCTGAAAATCCATTTTCAATGCGTTCATTACCATTGAACGTAAAATCCTGGGAATTCAACAGAATTCATTAGGTCACCTGAACCAAATCGGGTGTCAACCGTAAGAACGGTGGTTGCATAGCATGGTCGGAGACAGGACCTTGTGCCAGACCGAAAAATCATAGGATGATCTTTACTATTGCTCCTACCAAGGATAGTACTAGCATCTGACACGTAATTAGACCATGAACAAATGCATGTCATTAGACATTGCCTTAACAGTTTCTTGTTCATCGCTTTCCTTTACAACCGGACGGTAGTTTACCGAAAGGTAATATACGGAACAAGTAAACTGGATGTGTGCTTTCCGATACCGGGATAGCAGTGGATTACACGAGCCTAAAAGTTTTAGCCAAAATAATGATCCACAAATATATTTTGCAACATCAATGATGGATCAAATCAGAAAACTTGTCTAGGGTAAAATCTAGCTTGAATTTTCAAAAGATCAAATATTTTCATAAAGATCCAATTTCCTTAAAGGATCTAAATTTTTATAGTCATGTGGGACTGTAAACCGCCTTTCAAATGTGCACTTTGCTTTGGAAACCAAAAGTAAATCGGCTATTTGATTGCCAGTGTCGTTGACCTAAACCCGAGGCAACTATAAAAGACACACCCACCTTTAACCACATCGTTACTACCATTGTTTATACCGCCGTATTGAAATCACTGATGTACAAAGTGTGAAGAATAAAGAAGTGATTCAAGTGTTTTTCAAGACTATATTGCTTGAGGACAAGCAACGCTTAAGTGTGGGAATATTGATAAGGCTAAAAAGGAACATATATTTCATAGCATTATCCCCCAAGAAATACAAGATTTTAGTTGCAATTGTTCCATTTTCAAGTAATATTCGTTTATATTAAATAAGTGCGAAGACAAAAGGCGAAAACGACGAATTGAAGACACAAAGGTCCAAAAAGCTCAAAAGTACAAGATACAATCAAAAAGGTTCAAATTATTGATGAGGAACGTCTAAAAATGACAAGAGTACAAGTTACAAAACGCAAAGTACAAGATATAAAATTGTACGAAAGGACGTTCAAAAATCCGGAACCTGGGCATGAACCAACTTTCAGCGCTCGACGCAACGGTGTAAAAATTACGAGTCAACTATGCACAAGAATAAAATATAATATTTAAATAATTCATAATAAGAATAATATTAAATAATAAAAAGTTGTTAATTGAGCATAGTTCAGGGGTCGTAAATGAAAATTCAATTTCTAATTTCGCCTATAAAAGGCTATGTAACGATCAATTGAACGAGAACTTTTTCTATCCTTTTTTTTTATCTATATATCGATCAAATATCTATATCAATTATCAATATCTATATTCTATATCTCTATCATAATGTTAACTTAATAAGATATAACAATAATCTTAATTTTAATTTTAAATTATGATAATAATAAGATTTATGATAGAGATCGTTTGAGTGTGTAAGTCGAAATTCTGTCCGTGTAACGCTACGCTATTTTTAATCATTGTAAGTTATGTTCAACCTTTTTACATTAATGTCTCGTAGCTAAGTTATTATTATGCTTATTTAAAATGAAGTAATCATGATGTTGGGCTAATTACTAAAATTGGGTAATTGGGCTTTGTACCATAATTGGGGTTTGGACAAAAGAACGACACTTGTGGAAATTAGACTATGGGCTATTAATGGGCTTTATATTTGTTTAACTAAATGATAGTTTGTTAATATTAATATAAAGATTTACAATTGGGCGTCCCTATAAATTACCATATACACTCAATCGGACACGATAGGCGGGGTATTTATATGTACGAATAATCGTTCATTTAACCGGATACGGGAATGGATTAATAGCCACTAGAATAATTAAAACAGGGGTGAAATTATGTACAATGACACTTGGTATAATTGATAACAAAATATTAAAACCTTGGGTTACACTCAGTCGACATCCTGGTGTAATTATTAAACAAAGTATTAAAATCTTGTTACAGTTTAAGTCCCCAATTAGTTGGAATATTTAACTTCGGGTATAAGAATAATTTGACGAGGACACTCGCACTTTATATTTATGACTGATGGACTGTTATGGACAAAAACCAGACGGACATATTAAATAATCCAGGACAAAGGACAATTAACCCATGGGCATAAAACTAAAATCAACACGTCAAATTTCATGATTACGGAAGTTTAAATAAGCATAATTCTTTTATTTCATATTTAATTTCTTTTATTTTATATTTAATTGCACTTCTAATTATCGCATTTTTATTGTTATTTTATTTAATTGCACTTTTAATTATCGTACTTTTTAATTATCGCAAGTTTATTTTATCGCACTTTTATTATTCGCAATTTCATTATCGTTATTTACTTTATGCTTTAATTTAAGTCTTGTATTTATTTTTAATATTTTACATTTGGTTTTAACTGTGACTAAAGTTTTAAAATCGACAAACCGGTCATTAAACGGTAAAAACCCCCCTTTATAATAATAATATTACTTATATATATATATATATATTTGTATTTTTACAATTATTGTGTGTAAAAAAATATAGTGTTATACTTCACGAGCTCCCTGTGGAACGAACCGGACTTACTAAAAACTACACTACTCTACGATTAGGTACACTGCCTATAGTGTTGTAGCAAGGTTTAGGTATATCCCATCCGTAAATTAATAAAACTTGTGTCATATTTTGTAGTATTTCCTAGTAAAAATAATACTATTTCGTACCCTCACGCTACATCAACATATATACACTCCAATGATCAGCTCTTAGCAGCCCATGTGAGTCACCTAACACATGTGGGAACCATCATTTGGCAACTAGCATGAAATATCTCTTAAAATTACAAAAATATGAGTAATCATTCATGACTTATTTACATGAAAACAAAATTACATATCCTTTATATCTAATCCATACACCAACGACCAAAAACACCTACAAACACTTTCATTCTTCAATTTTCTTCATCTAATTGATATCTCTCAAGTTCGATCTTCAAGTTCTAAGTGTTCTTCATAAATTCCAAAAGTTCTAGTTTCATAAAATCAAGAATACTTCCAAGATTGCAAGTTTACTTCCAAGTTTTCTAAATCCATTCCAAGTAATCATCCAAGATCAAGAAACCTTTATTACTTACAGTAGGTTATCTTTCTAATACAAGGTAATAATCATATTCAAACTTTAATTCAATTTCTATAACTATAACAATCTTATTTCGAGTGGAAATCTTACTTGAAATTGTTTTCGTGTCATGATTCTGCTTCAAGAACTTTCAAGCCATCCAAGGATCCTTTGAAGCTAGATCTATTTTTCTCATTTTCAGTAGGTTTATCCAAGGAACTTGAGGTAGTAATGATGTTCATAACATCATTCGATTCATACATATAAATCTGTCTTATTCGAAGGTTTAAACTTGTAATCACTAGAACATAGTTTAGTTAATTCTAAACTTGTTCGCAAATAAAAGTTAATCCTTCTAACTTGACTTTTAAAATCAACTAAACACATGTTCTATATCTATATGATATGCTAACTTAATGATTTAAAACCTGGAAACACGAAAAACACCGTAAAACCGGATTTACGCCGTCGTAGTAACACCGCGGGCTGTTTTGGGTTAGTTAATTAAAAACTATGATAAACTTTGATTTAAAATTTGTTATTTTGGGAAAATGATTTTTATTATGAACATGAAACTATATCCAAAAATTATGGTTAAACTCAAAGTGGAAGTATGTTTTCTAAAATGGTCATCTAGACGTCGTTCTTTCGACTGAAATGACTACCTTTACAAAAACGACTTGTAACTTATTTTTCTGACTATAAAACTATACTTTTTCTGTTTAGATTCATAAAATAGAGTTCAATATGAAACCATAGCAATTTGATTCACTCAAAACGGATTTAAAATGAAGAAGTTATGGGTAAAACAAGATTGGATAATTTTTCTCATTTTAGCTACGTGAAAATTGGTAACAAATATATTCCAACCATAACTTAATCAACTTGTATTGTATATTATATAATCTTGAGATACCATAGACACGTATACAATGTTTCGACCTATCATGTCGACACATCTATATATATTTCGGAACAACCATAGACACTCTATATGTGAATGTTGGAGTTAGCTATACAGGGTTGAGGTTGATTCCAAAATATATATAGTTTGGGTTGTGATCAATACTGAGATATGTATACACTGGGTTGTGGATTGATTCAAGATAATATTTATCGATTTATTTCTGTACATCTAACTGTGGACAACTAGTTGTAGGTTACTAACGAGGACAGCTGACTTAATAAACTTAAAACATCAAAATATATTAAAAGTTTTGTAAATATATTTTGAACATACTTTGATATATATGTATATATTGTTATAGGTTCGTGAATCAACCAGTGGCCAAGTCTTACTTCCCGACGAAGTAAAAATCTGTGAAAGTGAGTTATAGTCCCACTTTTAAAATCTAATATTTTTGGGATGAGAATACATGCAGGTTTTATAAATGATTTACAAAATAGACACAAGTACGTGAAACTACATTCTATGGTTGAATTATCGAAATCGAATATGCCCCTTTTTATTAAGTCTGATAATCTAAGAATTAGGGAACAGACACCCTAATTGACGCGAATCCTAAAGATAGATCTATTAGTCCTAACAAACCCATCCAAAGTACCAGATGCTTTAGTACTTCGAAATTTATATCATATCCGAAGGGTGTCCCGGAATGATGGGGATATTCTTATATATGCATCTTGTTAATGTCTGTTACCAGGTGTTCACCATATGAATGATTTTTATCTCTATGTATGGGATGTGTATTGAAATATGAAATCTTGTGGTCTATTGTTACGATTTGATATATATAGGTTAAACCTATAACTCACCAACATTTTTGTTGACGTTTAAAACATGTTTATTCTCAGGTGAATACTAAGAGCTTCCGCTGTTGCATACTAAAATAAGGACAAGATTTGGAGTCCATGTTTGTATGATATTGTGTAAAAACTGCATTCAAGAAACTGATTTCGATGTAACATATTTGTATTGTAAACCATTATGTAATGGTCGTGTGTAAACAAGATATTTTAGATTATCATTATTTGATAATCTACGTAAAGCTTTTTAAACCTTTATTTATGAAATAAAGGTTATGGTTTGTTTTAAAAATGAATGCAGTCTTTGAAAAACGTCTCATATAGGGGTCAAAACCTCGCAACTAAATCAATTAATATGGAACATTTTTAATCAATAAGAATGGGACATTTCATATTTTCGTTGGGTCATTGTGATGCCATTGGTGTTCCTGAGGAATTCTATTCCCAGGTAATAGTGAATTGCTCCAAGATCTTTTATGTTGAAGGTCTCATCAAGTTGGTGTTTGACTACTTTAATTATTGCATTGTCATTACCTGTGAGTATGAGATCATCTACATAGATGACTATAGCCAGGAAATTTGAACCATGATTATAAGTAAGGAGAGATGTGTCAGCATAACTTTGTTTGAAACCAAAGTTAAGTAAGAATTCAGTGAGTTTGTTGAACCACTGTCTATTTGCCTGTTTGAGTCCATAAAATGATTTATTTAACTTGCATACAGAGTTGGGTGGAACATGTTTATTATAACCTTGAGGAATCTGCATATAAACCTCTTCATGTAAGTCACCATGGAGAAAGGCATTGTTGATATCTAATTGTTCAACATGCCAATTGTGGTGTACTGCTGTGGCAAGAAGTGCCCTAATGGTGACCATTTTTGCAACTGGAGCAAAGGTTTCTTTGTAATCCAATCCTTCTTGTTGAGTGTACCCTTTTGCTACTAATCTTGCCTTATATCTTTCTACAGAACCATCAGCTTTGAGTTTTATTCTATAAACCCATTTGTTACCAACCACAGATTTGTTGGGTGGTAAAGTTGTGATCTCCCAAGTGTCATTATTTTCAAGAGCCTTAAGTTCAATGTTCATTGCTTCTTTCCATTGCTCATTTTTGGATGCTTGATTATAAGTGTGGTTCAGTTAAGGAGTTGATTGTGCAAATGAGTTTTCTGGTGAGTTGTGTGTGAATGTTGGTGTAATTTATGTATTTTGAATAGTGAAATTTGGATATGGAATTAATTGATTTGTGTGGAATTTGACATTGGTAGTCTTTAAGTTTGATGGGTGGGTTATGTGTTCTATTGGATCTTCTAGGGTTTAAAGGTTGTTGATTTATGGTTTGTTGTGGTATGGATTGAGTTATGTTTGGGGATTCTGTTTGAGTGTGTGTAGATGTGGATTCATTTGATGCTGTGGGATGTTGGTTTTCTGGCGTGTTGTTGGTGGGTGTAGAGGTGGTGGATGTAGTTGGTGTGGTTGATGGCTGCACTGGAATTGGATAGGTTGTGGATGTGTTATCAGATAGAGTTTGGGTGAAATTTGTAGATGGTGTAGGGTCATGATATGATTGATATGATTGGTTGAGCTTGAATGGGAAGACTTTTTCATTGAAAGTTACATCTCTTGTAATAAAGATTTTATGTGTAAGAAGATTGTAAAGAATGTAACCCTTTTGAGTAGATGGGTAACCTAGTAGGACAGATGGTGTAGACCTAGCTGCAAATTTGTCTGTGAAATGTTGATGGGCATTGGCTAGGCAACTGATGGGTTCTTGAAGAAATTCGAAGTCAGGTTTATGTTTTTGGTTGAATTAATGGATGTTGTGTGTTATGTAAGCCATTTATAACATCTTTCATGAAGAAACTAGAGTCTAAAAACGATTGAAAAACGAAAATACAATTCGACTTCTTTATTTTTTTTCTCGAACGAACAGACACTGATCTTTATATATATATATATATATATATATATATATATATATATATATATATATATATATATATATATATATATATATATATATATATATATATACATATTTTTTTCTTCTTTCTCATGTCAGTTAATTGATACATTTATTTATATCATTTTCTATTTCGATTATAGAACTTAATTTGATTGTCTTGATAATTGTTTGGTACTCCAGTCGATTGGAATTGTTAAAGAAGAAGAGGAAAAGAGATAATAGATTAAACATAAATAAGTTTCATATTTTTACAGTTAAACAGAATCAGAGGGACAGTTAAGAGTGTGGGGTGTGAACAGGAGGTCGAGGGTTCGAGCCTGTGCAGGGACGTTATTTTTTTTTTGGGCCTATTACACAAAGGTAGCCTTTCTAATTCTTATTATTATTATTATTATTATTATTATTATTATTATTATTATTATTATTATTATTATTATTATTATTAGTAATATTATAATATAATTACTAAAATTATTGTTATTATAATTATTGTATGACAAATAATATTAATGTCATTAATATTATTATTAATGAGTATTATTATTATTATTATTATTATTATTATTATTATTATTATTATTATTATTATTATTATTATTATTATTATTATTATTATTATTAAGATTTGTTATTATTATTATTGTTATTAATATTATTATTATTATTATTATTGTTGTTGTTGTTGTTATTATTATTAAGATTTGTTATTATTATTATTGTTATTAATATTTATTGTTACTATTACTATGTATTATAATTATTAGTAGTATTGTAATTATTATTACTATTATCATAATTATAGGTATTATAACTGTTATTATTAATATCATTCTTTTAACTATTATTAACATATTTATTATTGTTAAATTTTATCAATCAAGTATTATATTTATTATTACTAATATATATATTATTATTACTAATATGAAAATAATAAAAGTTACTAGTATTAGTATTAGTATTAGCATTAGTATTAGTATTAGTATTAGTACCATTTTACAAATATTAGTACTATTAATATTTTTATAATCAGTATTACCATTATTATCATTACAAATATTATTTTAAAGTTATTATCATAAATATCTTAACAAACAAATAATATATATAAAAATATATTTAATACTTATAACATAACAAAATTTATATATAAAAATAAATATATGAAGTATATACGTTATTAATATAAAAATAATATAACTAATAAATTTATATATATATATATAAATTTATTCGCTTACAATTATGTGTGTTAATATATATACAAATGATATAGGTTCATGAATTCGAGGCCAACCCTGTATTGTTCAGTATCGTCGTATGCATGTTTTTACTATAAAATATTGTAGAGTGAGTTTCATTTGCTTCTTTTTTAAATGCTTTTGCAATATATATTTTGGGACTGAGAATACATGCGCTGCTTTTATAACTGTTTTACGAAATAGACACAAGTACTGAAACTACATTCTATGGTTGAATTATTATACCGGATATCACCATTTTTAGCTTGGTAGCCTAAGAATTTGGAAACAGACCCCCAAATTGACGCGAATCCTAAAGATAGATGTATTGGACCTAATAAACCCCATCCATGTTATGGATGCTTTAGTACTTCGATTTTATATACAGATGAGTGTACCTGTATTTGGGGATATTCTAGATGCATTTGTTAATGTCGGTTACCAGGTGTTCACCATATGAATGATTTTTAATTCGCAGGTTATGCGTACTATTTTATTACACATGTTATGTGTAATATAAAAATGAAATCTTGTGGTCTATTAAAATGATGGAAATGAATGTTTATGATAAACTAATGAACTCACCAACCTTTTGGTTGACACTTAAAGCATGTTTATTCTCAGGTATGAAAGAAATCTTCCGATGTGTATTTGCTCATTTTAGAGATATTGCATGGAGTCGTTTATGGCATATTTCAAAAGACGTTGCATTTGAGTCGTTGAGTTCATCAAGATTATTATTAAGTCAATTATAGTTGGATATATTATGAAATGGTATGCATGCCGTCAACTTTCGATGTAATGAAAGTTTGTCTTTCAAAAATGAATGCAATGTTTGTAAAATGTATCATATAGAGGTCAAGTACCTCGCGATGTAATCAACTATTGTGAATCGTTTATAATCGATATGAACTGGTCATTTCAGCATCAATTTGGGGGTCTGTTCCCAAATTCTTAGGCTACCAAGCTAAAAGGGTGATATCCAGTATAATAATTCAACCATAGAATGTAGTTTCAAGTACTTGTGTCTATTTCGTAAAACAGTTATAAAAGTAGCGCATTTATTCTCAGCCCAAAATATATATTGCAAAAGCATTTTAAAAGGGAGCAAATGAAACTCACAATACTGTATTTCGTAGTAATTATGCATATGATGGCATTGAACAAGTGCAAGGTTGGCCTCGGATTCACGAACCTATATATATATATATATATATATATATATATATATATATATATATATATATATATATATATATATATATATATATATATATATATATATATATATATATATATATATATATATATATATATATATATATATATATATATATATATATATATTATATAGGGGCAGAATCAATGGGGAAGTAACCAATCGGGGGGAAGCGGGGGGAAGCAATTTTTTTTTCGTTTTTTTGAATTTTTTTTTTCCGGCATCAAGATCACACAAAATATGAACATTTAGAAGAGATACTTCGTGATGAATGTTATTATTTAGGCGGGAAAACGATCGACAAAAATAACATTCAAGATAATATTGTTCGTGAAGAATATGAAGGTTTTTTTCCATGTTTTGTGAAGTAAAATTTAGCCCGATTTAGAGTTTAGGGTTTAGGGTTTAGGGTTTGGTGTTTTGGGTTTATGGAATCTAAACCCTAAACTCTAAACCGTTCGTGTTAAAAACTCAATCTAAATCCTAAATCTAAACCCTAAATCTATACCCTAAACTCTAAATTTCTAAACCCAAATATCTAAACCCTATAAACCCTAATATCTAAACCCTAATATCTAAACCCTAATATCTAAACCCCAATAGCTAAAACCTCAAAATACGCTTGAAAAACACGATAATTATTATATATTACTTCTTCGAGCGTTTTCCCGCCAAAATAAAAACATTTATCACAAAGTGTCTCTACTAAATGTTCATATTTTCATCTCATCTATAATGTTCGTGAACAAAGTTTTTTCAAAAAACGAAAAGAAAAAAAAAGTTTTTGCTTCCCCCCGCTTCCCCCCGAATGGTTACTTCCCTCTTGATCCTACCACTATATATATATATATATATATATATATATATATATATATATATATATATATATATATATATATATATATATATATATATATATATATATATATATATGTTGGTCAATATCTGTTTAACAATTTAGGTCAAGTCGTAGTGTATCACAATCTTAATGCTCGAGCTCAATATGCAAAAGTCAACAAAAGTCAATTTGACCCAAAATGATTTACAAAATCTATACATGTTTATTATATAACTTAAATATAGTCGTTTTATATATTTAAATATATTTATCAGATTTTATTAGAGTAAATAATACAAGTCATTTATTAATAAATAAAATTTATATATGATAAAAATATACTTTTATATATCTCAAGTAATAAAGTTCACTTAATATCATAAAAATATAGTAGTATGTATTATTAATGTAATTATGTTACGTGTGGTAAAAATATCTTTTTATCACATATTTATTTGATAATATTGATAATAATAATAATGAGTAAAAGTTGTATTATTTAATAATAATAATAATAATGATAATAATAATAACGATAATGCTATTAAAAGTATTTTAATATAAATAATAATGGTAATAATAATGATGATATTAATAATACTAATAAAATTGATAGTAAGGATAATTTTAAATAAAAGGATAGTTTTAAATTCTATACTTTTTAATGATAATATATTCTAATAAAAACGATAATTTTTAATAATAATAGTAATTTTTAATAGAATGATAGTTTTAATAAAAATGATAAATTGTAAATGATAATTGATAGTATCGATACTTTAATATTAGTAAAAATATAATTTATCTTAATAATAATATTTACTATATAATAATAATAATAATAATAATAATAATAATAATAATAATAATAATAATAATAATAATAATAATAATAATAATAATAATAATAATAATAATAATAATAATATGTTATAAAATAATTCTATCAAAAATGATAATTTTTAATAACAATAATCCTAATATGATAATAATGATAATATTTTATAATAAAAATGATATTTCTATTAAAAATGATAATTTTAATAAAAGTGCTAATTTTAATATCAATGATACTTTTAATAATAATAATGATAAAAATAATAAAATGATAGTTTTTATAAAAATGGTAATTTTTAATAATAACGATAATTTCAGTTATAATATCAATGTTAATAATTATAATAATAATAATAATAATAATAATAATAATAATAATAATAATAATAATAATAATAATAATAATAATAATAATAATAATAATAATAATAATAATAATATTGATTATTAGATAATAATAATAATGACGATAATAATGACAATAACGATAACGATAACGATAACGATAACGATAATGATAATCATTTTAACAATAATACTTAAAATTATAGATAATTCAATTGACGATATCTTTTAATCTGTTAATCGAAATCATACACTTTCTAAATGAAAAGTTATTAATTTTTCGTCAGATTTCCAACGACAAGCATATCATATACCTTATCTCAGTCTCATATGTATCAAATTTGTGATTCATCATAAACTATCTAACGACAATATTAAGCATACAAGCATACATAATCCTATATACTCGAGCACTAGTCAGGGATACACTATTAATATATAAAAATTAAGTTATGAGTGCTCACGTATCAATATTGTGATTCAATATTGCAGGAAAAGTATGTAGACGCAACGGAGATGATAAACACTAGTTTGACCTCACGAGCATACCCATGAATATTACTCATAATCTCCATAGCTATAACCCATAATTTCCTTAGCTCTATCCCGCTCGAAAAACCCGTTTTTAAATAACTCGCTCATGACCTCGTCGTAATATTTTATGCATAATACTAATAATAATATTAATACTATTAATAATAATATTTGGATTAATAATAATAATTAATATAAATAATAAAATAAATAAAATAAATATGGAGTAATATAGAGATCAGAGAGATTGATCGATATATGAATTATGAATTGAATCCAAAACGCTTTCGATATTTAGAGGAATTTTTGGTCTGTGGAGCTCCGCGATCGTGGTACTTTTCATGCATACACCTCCGCAATCGCGGAGGTTCCTGTCCCAGTTCACCCATGATTAAAAACGTGGGCTGCCGACAGTTTTTATATTATTATATATATAATATATTTAATTTATATAATTAATTATATATTATATTATATTTACATGCATAGTTATCTTGTAATTTTTGTTCCGATGACTCGTACGTTGTCACTCGACTTATGTCCCGGTTTCGGTTTCTCGAACGAATTTTTGTACGCTTAGAAAACTAGTACTTTATGTTTCGCGTAATGTACATTTATACATAACAAGACTCAAATCAATGAAAAATAATCCCACTCAAAGTGTAACTTATTCATTTGAGTGTTTTGACCATTTGATTCTTTAAATCGTTGTTTCGATATATATACATATATATAAAATAGTATTTTTAAATCAAAACGTTTATATATTAAGGTTAATATTATATTTTATCATTTTGTAAAATATATATATATATATATATATATATATATATATATATATATATATATATATATATATATATATATATATATACATATTCATTTAGAAATATTAATTTATATATTTTAGAAATATTTATTTAATAATATAATATTTAGTTTTTCAAATGCTAACTATATTTCAAAGTATAATTTAGATCCTTTACAGAATAGAATATCATTATATCATATAACGTTTTCCTTTTAAAACTTAATTAGATATAGTTCATTTATGTACTAACGTTTATTTTAATTTCTTAAACATATTAATTAACATATCTAAATATTAATCGAATCACTAAGTGAGTGTTACTATTGTTTACTTAATCATGTATATTTAATATGTCTAAACACGTTTTAAATATACGTTGCAAGTTATTTATATATCCAACTCACGTTATTTAAACAAAGACATTTTAAATAATCAAGTTTTGTTATATCGAAAAACGTTTTCGTTCATTTGAAACTAAATCAATCAATTATTATGAAATTTAGTCTTCCACTAACTTTTGTCTAATTCTCGTTATTTGACACTTTGTTCTCAATGGTAGATTACTTTACTAATTATTCCGAATACCGTTAAAAAAGAAATGATTTCTTAAATCAACATGGACCTCATAACAGAAATACGTTCATGTAAAGTATTATACATCTAATACTTTATTAACATTTTCAAGTTATAATATGTACATATAGATATATACATATATAATCATATTCATTTTTATAATGGTTCGTGAATCGTCAGAATTTGGTCGAGGTCAAATGAATGTATGAACACAGATTAAAATTTTTGAAATTCAACTAAACAAACTTTGCTTATCGTGTCGGAGTAATATAAAGATAAAGTTTAAATTTGGTCGAAAATTTTCGGGTTGTCACAGTACCTACCCGTTAAAGAAATTTCGTCCTCGAAATTTGATTAGAATGGTCATGGCTGACAATAAATATGTTTTCATGACGCATATGAAGTGAAAATTAGAGTTTCATCATCATTGAGTAATATAGATAAAACAATTTGCTTAAGTGAAGCGTACGAGTGAAGTTATCACAAAAGAGTGAAATGAGTAAGTGTAGATTTGTCATATCTTTTGACTTAGATATGATTGATTTTCGGAGTTCAAGGGATTTTGAGAAAATTTTCGTAATAAGATTTGATTCATCGGTAATCAAGGAAATTAGGATCCGCTTTAAATGTGATCATCTGTTTTGATTGCTCTGTCAGATATTTTACTATAAATCCACCCCCTTCGTATCCTTACAACTCACACATTCTATTCTTTCTCCATCAACTCATACTTTAAAGCATTCGTTAATATGCTCCATTCAGTAGTGATTCTTGATATACTCCTAACTTTCATATCTGTCATTCTTCTTTTTCATCTACCACCGGAGGATTTTATTTATTTTTACTATTACCTTGGGATTATAGTAATTTTAATTCTCCCGTGCCTTTATGTGGCAATACGTATTGATATGCACGGTTTGTAATTTATGTGTTGTTGTCAAGCTTTATATTTTCTTTTATATTCAAGAGTTCCATACTTTTGTCTCCTCTTCCCGACTTCAAGTCAAGCGATTAATAGTCCAGAATTTGTAGGTATGGATTTTGAAATGAACATAGTTAATGTTCTAAGAAGGAAATTGTAATGACACGATCTTGATTTGTCAAATTACCAGAATACCTCGAAAAAGACTGAATCATCAAGAAAAAAATATTTTCTTGATATGTTTAGAGTTTAAGTAGAATTCAAGAGTCGTGTAACATGGCACATGATGATGTTATGATCTGTGAATCATCACGTTCCATTAGAAACTCAGCATGACTTACTGTAATATAATCACGTTGATCAAGTGTCATTATATTATACTAATTCATGCTTCAGGATTATTGATGAAGAATTGACTTATGAGGTGATTAGTGAGGCTACGGGTTTGAAGGGACCTAATGAACCTCGAAGAAGTAGTAGAAGGTCGCGGGAACTTTTCGAAGATGAGTTCTCATCGGCGAGTGAGGAGGAAGTGGAAGTAGATGAAGAGATTGAGAATGAGTCGGATGGAGTTGAAGTTCGTGAACAACATTATGAACATGATAAGGAATTCGACATTGATGAAGATTGATCAAGATTCAAGAATGATGTTTATTTGATGTTAACATTGTATCATGTATTTTGTATTTGCTATTTGATGTTAACTTTGTATCATGTATTTTGTATTTGCTATTTGATGTTAACATTGATGCTATTTGATGTTTTTGATGTTTAAAATTGCTAATGATGTTTATTTAAGTTTCATACAAAGTCAATTTGTATTGAATCAAGCATATAAGCAACATATATACACTTTTGGAACATATATTACAACATCATATATCTATATCTATATCTATATTTAAAAACTAAAAAGTCAACAAAAGTCAACTTCCGAGTTCTCCTCCGAGTTCTCCCCGAGTCGCCGATAACTCCTCAAAAATCTCCGGCCGAGTTCTCCCCGAGTCGCGAGTTTTACAACCTTGCTGATATGCATGAACCAACTATTAGGCCATTTACGTATGTAATTGCACAGTACAACTAGTTGAAACTATTTTGAGTAGCTATGTAACGTACGAGCTTAAAGTCTAGTTATTTTTTTTATATAAGGTGTAGGAAGCCATTGCCAAATCAAGAAGCAAATTCGGTCATATTTCAGTTTAGGGCTTCTATATCGTTTGCAAAATTTTAGACTGAGAACAAAATAACATGATAATTCTATGACCTAAATTGCTAAACACACTTTGAGTTCAGAGTTCAGACTAGTAATTAGCTCATAACAGATTGGGTCTATCTGAAGCCCAAATATTTAAGCCCACTTCAAGTAGTCTATTGAAATTCCATCACGACTATTTATTACACAAATTTATTACACATCTATAAAACTATCCGTTACTTTATTTTTCTTTTTCTTTAATTCAAATTAATTTACTTTATTAATTTAATATATAATTTACTTTATTAATTTAATATATAAGCTTTTTCTTTTAGAATTCAAATGACTCTCCCCCTTCCTTCAAAACCCTAACTCAATAACCTTCACTTTCCCAATTTTGAATTAATAAAAACAAAACAAAAAAAACAGAGTTCAAGTTTCAATTTTTCTTCAAATGGGAGCTTCAGGAAAATGGATTAAATCGTTAATTGGTTTTCAGAAGTCCAATTCCAATACTTCCGATCAAGTAAGTTTGTTTCATTTCCGTCATGAATTTGACAAATTCCGGCTATTATTAATCGAATTTCTGTTATTTGTAGGAGAAATTTGGTGTAAACAAGAGCAGGACATGGAAGCTATGGAGAAGTCAATCAGGTGGATGTTCGCCATCTGTTTCATCCTCTTCGGAAAGGATTAAAGGGCGATTATCGAATTCGGATGGTTTACGTTCCGAAGATGGTTCGTTTATTGCTGCTGTAGCCACTGTTGTTAGGGCTCAACCAAAAGCTTTCATGTTGGTTAGACAAGAATGGGCTGCTATTCGAATTCAATCCACTTTTCGTTCTTATCTGGTAATTTTATTATTTTGTTTCATGCTTTTATTATGTTTATTTCAAATTTTAAGCTGGTAGTTAGACTTAAAGATTAAAAAGTTAAAAGTCTCGTTATTGTAGATTTTTAGTTAAAAAGTAAAGCTTTATTTTGAATATGGAAAGAATAATAATGTGAGACAGGATTTGTAACTAAAGGTGTTTGTGAAAATGCGTAAGAGAAAATTTTGAAATATGCAAGTTGTAAGGGTTGGAATAACTTAAACCTGCAATTACTCATAATCGCGAATTCTAAAATAAACTATCGTTTGGCTTCTGGTAATCACATACAGTAATATCAGGGATTTGGTTAAGGGTTTGTCATTAATACAAACATGTTCTCAAGTATAGATTTTTATGTCATGAAAATGACTAATTATAGTGTTTAGAATTATACTAAACACTAGTTATACGTTTGCACAGAACCGGTGTTTTAAATATGAACACACAAAACATTATATTATCTAACCTTGTGTTGTAGTAGTGGCTTGCCTCTCTTAGTGAGAGGTCGGAAGTTCGACTCCCGTGAGGTGCAACATTGCACACAAGGTTGCCCCTTTACTCTTGAATTCCACCCAAGGGTGCCTTTCGCACATCGTGTTATGGGGGCAGTGGGTAGGGGGGCTTTTACCGCCCATGCCCTCGGATTGGGCCGGGGTTCCTTCTGTGCAGCAGTTGGGGGCGGGTTATGCAACTGTGAGATGAACGCGTGGGTGGTTAAGTCCCCCTGGGTGTTCTCGTACTGCTATTAAAAAAAACATTGTACTATCTGCAACATAAAAATATACTCGTTTTTTGCCAAAAAAAGAGATAGGGTGTGCAACACAAATTTTTCAAAGTAATTAATTGCGAGTCTAGTTAATGTCATTTCTGTTGATGTATTAATTGAAGGCAAGACAAGCGTTAAGAGCATTAAAAGCTTTGGTGAGGCTGCAAGCAATAGTACGAGGTCGGCTAGTTAGAAAACAAGCAGATGTAACACTTAGGTGCATGCAGGCTCTTGTTCGAGCTCAGGCTCGTATTAGAGCTCAGTCTGTTCGTACCACAGAATGTAAGGTAACTTCAAGAAACCAAAGTTGTACCACTAAACAATCAGAGGTAATCTCAAATTACTCTATTTTACAGTTGCATCTTAACTAATCTATTTTCTTTAATTGTATTTCGTAATATTTTAAAAGATGTTTTTCACGTTTATTAGGGCGGATGGTGCAGTAGTAATGGAACAGCTGAAGAGTTGAAGTCAAAAGAACTAATGAAGCTAGATGGTGCTATAAAGAGAGACAGAGCTAAAGCTTATGCTCTTTATCAACAGGTGATTATTTCATAAAGTTTGTATTGCGAGTTCGCTTAGGGTGCGTTTGTTTAACTCTTAATGGAATGATTCATCACTGAATGCCGAACCATTCAACATTCAGTGCATTTATTATTGACATCTGAATGTAATATGATGCCGAATAGTTCAACATTCAGTGCCGAACTATATTCAGAGTTGAAACAATCTCTTAACCATTAAGCTCCTAAGTTTTGTGTGATATCCTACTTAAATTAACACTTAACACATGCAAAATGTTAATAAGGTAATTTTCATATTGTTTATTTAAAACAATTATTAAACGGCTCAGAACCTTTGAATCATTCAGATTATGAATCATTCGGTGCTTAGTCAGTCTTATCAAACGCACCCTTACTTATCATATATTATAACTAATAATTTAGTAAATGGTATTTGTTATTGTTGGTTTTTAGCGACAAAGAACAAGTAAGTCCGGTTCTCCTAGATCAACCAAGCAAACACCCGAATGGAGCTGGTTGAATGGTTGGATGGCTACCAAATCTTGGGATAACAACGTTAATTCTCATAAAGCATCTTCTGAAATCAAGAGTTACGATGATCGTAGTGTTAAATCTTGCTCGTATTCAACCGAAAATGATTCACTGAAGATTAGGAGGAATCTAGTTTCCACAAAACAGTCTATTTCAAGTCCACTTACACATTCATCGTCTACAAACCCGTGTTCTGGTTCGGTGTTTGATGAGAGCACCACTGTCTCAACTAATTCGTCATCTTCAACTTCAGAAACACGCGGGTCCAGCAACACTGGTAATTATAATTATAAAGATGGAAGTGTAAACAAACCTAGCTACATGAGTCTGACTGAGTCAATCAAAGCGAAAAGACGAGGGTCTAATTGCGTATCTCATGGTCAGAAACCGAGTCCACTTTCAAAGGGAGTAACTGCAAGGAGGAGTTTTGCTGATGTTGATCTATATGATTCGGCTGAACTGGGTAAAGATTTGTATCCGCCAATGTTCGTTGATAGATACGATGAAGTGAGAAGTCGAAGACGTTAAAAGACACGTGTAAGCGTGTAACAAAGTTTGCTAATTTGGCTGTTCTTTAATTAATGCTTAGAGTTCAACAGCTTGTTGTGATACTTGTTTTGGATCAAAAAAGGAAAGTCAGTTGCGATATGAATCTTTTGGGATTTCTGTTTTTATTAAGTGGGGATGATAGTATATGTTATACTTTGTTAGCTATTTCCTTTCTTATCTTTAAAGAATTTTAAGCTTATTTTGTTACACATGCTACATGAACTTACATATGTTTATTTTATTTTATTTTTCTTGTGTGTGTATAGCTAGTGTTTCAAAATCAAGTTATAAAACTATGATTGAGGCATTAGCTAGTGTTTCACCTAATGTATCATGAAAAGAAAATGATGTCACAGGAGTAAAACGGGTCGTGGGTCATTTTCAAAAATATGGAGAGGTTTTTTTTTTTTTTTTGTTTTGTTTTGCAGGCATGTATTGAAGGGTATCTCACAATCATTTAAAAACTTTTTAGAATGATTTGTAGTGATAGTGCATGCATACGTTCTTTCTGATATAACAGAAGATTGGGATTCATGTGGGAGAGTGATTTATGTAACTTAATCGGGTAAAATATAAAGATCTCATGAAAAAGAAATATGAAAATGAACAAAGGAAAGGTAGGAGTAATGTATGTGGTAAGTTAAAGAAAACTTATCCCTTCAATTTTGAGTAGAAAACAGGACTTTCTTTCATTGGATTATGTTGTACAGGAGAGATTTTTTTATTTATTTATTTTATTTGGTTTTATTTAGAGCTTAAAAAAGTGCAACCTCATTTAACATGTCTAAATAGTTGATCTGAAATTGGATTGGAGTGAAAGCCAAAACGGGTCAACCCATGTTAGATTGACCCTAAGCTAATGATTTTAGGATCTTAATTTGTATTTACTTGAATGATACTATATATTTTCATTAAAGTGGTTATTTATTTACCACGATTCCAAGTTTATACGCTGAAATTTGAACTTCGATATCTTATGATATACTTTATTGTCTCAAATTAATAGTTATGGATTGACTTTTTTTTTATTAACTTTGACTTTAGAAAACATTTTTTGTGTTATAAAATACATGATGAAATTTATATAAATAAATTAAGTTTTATATGTGATTCATTTGGTATAATTTCCATTTTTCATCAAGTACGTAAAACAAAAATAGTTATTTACAGTGAAAGTTAAAAAAAGTTAACTCATAATTATTAAATTGAAACAGTGGTTTAATATAGCTTACCATCATACCATCTCTATATGGGTACCCTCTTTGACATTGTATCTCTCTCTTTTTACATTGCTTTTGTTAACAAACTAAAGCATAATTATCAATAACACATGCTCCGTAAGTAATACAGTTGTTTACCAAGAAACTAACAAGCAGATATATAAAAAAAAAAAAAAAGAATTTAGATTGCAACCTAAAGCACTTTTTAAAGACGGTTCTAAAATGTTGTTAAGGCGTATAAAAATGATATATATAGCATTTATTATTTAATAATTTAAAATAAAGATTATTAAATTGTACAAGAGTTTTTTCAATATGACTTATGATTGTCGTTAAGAAAAATCTTATTTTACTTATTACTACTATATTATATAATCACAGAGTAGAGTATAAGTATATATACTTATTATATATTATTGATGCTGCTACTGTTTGACTTGGGTGGTGATGAGATCAGTATGTCTCATACAAACTTGGAAGCTGTTTGATTCATGAGTGACTTATATCTTCTAACATATACCCTTTTTGTGCATCATGCATAGCTATTGGCTACATGACTAGTCATATGTTTTTTATGCTTATTTTCTTAGCCTTTCATCATATAGTTTGCTTTTGAAATATACAAAGTCACATGATCGTTACAAGTTATTTTTATATGTTTATTTTATTAAATAAATTGAATATTTAAAAAAAAGTAGGAAAATCATTTTATATTTTGTTTTTTCTTTTCGTTAAAAAGATGTGACCAAGATACTTAGCTTGGAGGTGTTTGTAATTGATAAATTATAAATTCATACTGTATTTAATACGTAGTAAGTAAATATTAATATTAATTATGTAACGTAAGCATCTTCTCAAACTTCTTCAGACGTGTCTAAATATTAGGAGATGTCCTAGTGATTCAGTGATTCACCCCTTTACATTTGTGTATTGGATGAGGTGAGGAGATCTCAAGTTCGAGTCCCTCATGTTAAAAATATCTACGAAATTTATTTCCTGAAAGCCGAATTGTCCCGAAAAGGTTTTACCGACCGGTATTCGGGACCCAGGTCCGACCCGCCTGCCCCTTGGGATGGTTTAAGGTTCGGATCCCTGAAACGCGGTTGGGGTCTTCCGTCCGAAAGCGCGTGCGTACGTAGCAAATGAGAGTTCTCGATGCCAACAATTTGCCTCTAAAAAAAATAAAAATAATATTAGGAGATGCAACACGAATATGTGAGGGCGGATGACGTCATGTTGATTGGAGATGCACTACCATTGGTGTTCTTAGAGGACAAGTGAGGGAATGCACACAAGGACACAGTTAAGACCTTGTTTAACGCTGCCGTGTTGCACCATGTGTTGGGCCAACACGCCACCTAGCACATGGTAATGGGGCGTGTTGGCTCATGTGTTGGTGGTGTGCATCAAGTGGGCACGGAAGAAATGGCTCATGTGATGCATTTTTCCTTATTTTTTAATTAGTTTTTATCCCTCTTTTCACCCAACTTCCAATCAGATTTTAACACATCACCCAACACGCCACTTAACACTCCATCCCATTACACAACAGTCTAGCAGCACGCTCATCAAGCACCCCACCCCCATTCAGTAACACGCCAACACGCCCCTTCAGGGATAAAGATGGTCTAGAGTTGTCTTTAAAATATTGTATACAGACAAAGACAAATAGAGACATACATCTATTCTACAAGAAATTTAGACAAAATGATTCAAAAAGATACATACCAATGAAAGCTTATCATATCTATGAGTGCATAAAGAGGCCACTTCAAAGATTTTTCAATCATTTCTCTTTATGAACTTTCAGTGATTCCTCATTAGCCATATGAGAAACAAAGCCTATAACACGGTTCCTTTAATTGTTCATCAAATCAAGTAATAAGAACATCTTGTGTCATTAATTGTCCCATGTGCCTTATTTCTAAGAAAATAATATTGTTTGGCCCTCTTTCTTCCATCACAACTAGACTTAGCTTCCATTTTCAGATCAGATTCATATTCAAAAAATAAGTCTCAATTCTTCAAACCTTTTGCTAGCTTTTCTTGTAATAGTAGTACCACCCTAACCTTAATTGCTCTTTAGTCGTTCTAGAAGCACGAAAGTGGGTATTAAGTACGGGAACTTGCCAAAAATTCATATTGAATATATATATATATATATATATATATATATATATATATATATATATATATATATATATATATATATATATATATATATATATATTAAGCTTAGTTGGTTATGCCACTTTATGACAAATGAGCAAGTTTGATATAATACTTTAAAAAAAATACGAATTACGGAGTAGGGATGAGAATGAGATGGCATCGAGTCTGGTTTGGATCAGGTTTAAGTAATTTCATATCCGAACCCGATCAGAAAAATCCGTCCCAAACCCGGACCCGAACCCATCGGGTCCCCATTTAGTTACTAAGTAGCGGGTAACAGGTTTCCCCACGGGTATTCGGGTCCCCCGTTTACTTACGAACTACTGGATAAATGGGTTATTCTAGGCATTTGTACCTTCGTTACACCAATGGGAAACATAAATGCCTACATCATATCATATCATAAATTAATGCAAACAAATAAAAGTATGAGACATACCTGCACCATATCTGCGACTATAAAGGAACTTATAGCCTCCTTCTAAGTCGTAAGATATAGCATCAACGTCTCTCCCGCAAGAGACGCTGTCAAAGTTCACAACTCTCTCAAGAGTTCCTTCATTTCTAGGATAGCTTTCTCGGCATCTTCTGTCCATTTAAAGTCCGACTTATTCAATGAGATTTTCAAAGTTAGAAAGAATGGTAGTGATCGTTCTGCAGCCTTAGACAAAAATCGTGTCAGCGCATCTAACTTGCCAGTGAACCTTTTTCCTTGATTTTGGGGATTGCATTCGTTCCTATACTTCAATGTTCTTCGGGTTCACATTGATTCCCTCTTGGCGTTACTATGTGACCCAAGAACTTGCCTTCTTCTTCCTCAAAACTGCACTTCGCAGAATTGAGCTTCATGTTGATCTTTCGTAAAGAGTCAAATGTTTCCAGAATATTATCTAACAATTGTACCTCGGTGTTACATTTAATAACCTAGTCATCTACATAAGCTTCGAGGTTTCTACTGATCTAATCTTTGAAATCCGCATCTACTACCCTTTGATAAATAGCACTCACGTTTTGCAATCCGGAGGGAATCTTGGTATAACAGTAAATACCCTGATCGGTGTGGATTGCGGTTTTATCTTTGTCAGTTACCGCAATCTGAATCTGGTGGTATCCCTTGTATGCGTCTAAAAAACACTTGAATCTGAAACCTGAAAGTGATTCCACTTTCCAATCGATTTCAGTTAATGAGTAATTATCTTTCGGGCACGTCTTATTGATGTCTTTGATGTCGATACACATGTGCCATGACCCGTCTGCTTTCTTCACCAATTCAGGGTTTGCGACCCAAGTCTGGTACTAAACGTCTCTTAGTATGTTTGCATGAACCAACGTGTTTACTTCTGTCCATAACCACTCGCTTCCATCAGCGGCCATTAGCCTATTCTTCTGGAGCACATGAGTTAAGCTTGGATTAGCGTTAAGTTTATGCTCAGCTATTGCGTGCAAAACTCCTGTCATGTCCTATTCACATCATGCGAAAACATCCATAGTGGCTATTAATATATCGCATTTTTGTGAGCAAAGCACTCAGCGGAAGTGTGGTTAATTATCCACCCATAGAAAAGTTGGTATACGCGCTAGTGGCTACGGCTCTTCGGCTGCGTAGGTACTTCCGGGCGCGTCTCATTGTGGTGTTAACTGATCAGCCAATAAGAAAGGTCACAAGTCGCGATACACGCATTATGACTTTTTGTATACACAATCTTATAAGACGCATTACAAACGCGCATGCATTAACTGCAAATTGATGCCACATGTTATAAAAAACAAAACGGGTATTGTACAAGTCTGAGGTTGTGAGTCGATTGGCTAAATGGGCCATAGAGTTGGGGGAGCATGAGATAAATTACTCTTCGTGCACCACGATAAAAGGTCAAATACTGGCAGATTACTTAGCTGAAACTACAATTAAAGTAGAGGCACTCACTGAAAAGCACGGCCACTGAAAATTAACCAAAAAACAACAACATAACTCAATTTCACTTGTGTGGGGTATGGGGGAGGTGAGACGTAGACAATCTTTCCTCTATCTTTGAATAGAGAGAATTCATTTCTCCACCCTGAGTGAAACATTCCAACAGTAGAGAAAGTCGTTCATCTCTCTGTTCGACGGATAAAGAGATTACTTTCAAGAGGACCTCCGACCTAAAGAAGAAAGTAAAAAAAAAAATATCATAAAGAGACGCCATGAAAATGGTAGAGTCGAATTTCTATGGATTTTAAATCATGCATGGAGTTCAATAGGCTCTAAGTGACAGTCAAGTCGACAATAACTCATTGTTTGCTGTTGACTCATTTAATAGATCCGTATACATACAAAAAAAAATTCTACACTAAAAGAATAAAAAACATATATGACCACATACGAAAAAAGATAAACACACCTAAGTATACATGTCTACCTATATAAACCTACATACATATATACATACATGCATGCATACATACATACATACATACATACATACATACATACATACATACATACATACATACATACATAAATCCGTACCAGACATACATACATGGAAGATACCTACGTACATACTTAAACTTACATACATGCAAGCATACACACACACATGCATGCATACATACATACATACATACATACATACATACATACATACATACAAAAACATACGTACATACATTTATAAAATGTTGGGGAAAAATGTGGGTTTATGCTTAATGATCATACTAATCTTAACCTATAACAATAAGTGTTTTGATGATGACACATGCACATAACTAGAGGTGATGGTAGACATCTTGACATAAATATACAAGTTCACTAATCCACACTTACTCTAGCAAAAGACCGAAACCAAACAAAGCTTAGAATGAAAGCATAAGTTTCATGGTTCAGTCCACGCTCGACCGTAGGTCTGACCGTGGTACCCTGCACCCTGGTTTGTGAAACCAGGAGTGCACGGTCGACTACACGGTCAACTACACGGTCAACTGTGGGTTGACCGTAGTGAAAGGACCCGTTCAAATACATTATAAACGATTCTCAATAGTTGATTACATCGCGAGGTATTTGACCTCTATATGATACATTTTTCAGACATAGCATTCGTTTTTAAAAGATAAACTCTCTTTACATCGAAAATTGACAGACATGCATACCATTTCATAATATCCAACTATAAATGACCTAATCTGTCATTTACTTAATAATAATCTCTATTGAACTCAACGACTTGAATGAAATGTCTTTTGAAATATGCCATAATTGACTTCAAGTGATATCTTTAAAATGAGCAAATGCACAGCGGAAGATTTCTTTAACACATGAGAATAAACATGCTTTAAAGTGTCAACCAAAAGGTTGGTGAGTTCATTAGTTTATCATAATCATTCATTTTCATCATTTTAATAGACCACAAGAATTTAATTTCCAGTTCTCATAAATATACGTCCCATGCATAGAGACAAAAATCATTCATATGGTGAACACCTGGTAACCGACATTAACAAGATGCATATAAGAATATCCCCTATCATTACGGGAAATCCTTCGGACATGATAAAAACAACATCGAAGTACTAAAGCATCCGGTACTTTGGATGGGGTTTGTTAGGCCCAATAGATCTATCTTTAGGATTCGCGTCAATTAGTAGATCGGTTTACTAATTCTTAGGTTACCAAGCAAAAGGGGCATATTCGGCTTCGATCATTCACCCATATAATGTAGTTTCAATTACTTGTGTCTATTTCGTAAAACATTTATAAAAATTGCGCATGTATATTCTCAGCTCAAAAATATAAAGGGTAAAAAGGCAAATGAAACTCACCATACTGTATTTCGTAGTAAAAATACATATAACGTCATTGAACAAGTGCAAGGTTGGCCTCGGATTCACGAACCTAAATTAAGTATATATATTTATATGTTGGTCAATATTTGTCTAACAAATTAGGTTATGTCATAGTGTACCACAATCCTAATGCTCGAGATTAATATGCAAAAGTCAACAACAGTCAATTTGACTCAAAATGATTTCCAAAATTATACATGATTATTATATAGTTTAAATATCGTCGTTTTATATTTTTAAATATTTTCAAAAGCTTTATTAGAGTAAATAATATTATTCATTTATCAATAAATAAAACATTATATAAAAAATATACTTTTATATATCTTAAGTAATAAAATTTATAAAGTTCATAAAAATATTATGATAAATCTTATTAAGGTAATTATATTATTTGTATTACATATTTATTTGATAAAATAATATCTATAATAATAGTAAGTAAAAGTTGTATTATTTTGTAATAATAATTATTATCATAAAAATATCAATATTTATAATTACTAAGATGACATTATGGTAAAACGATAATTTTAATTATGATAACTTTAATATTTACGATAATTTTTAATATTATCTTTAAAATAATAATTCTATTTAAAATGATAATAATAGTGATATTTTATAATAACAATGACATTTCTATTAAAATGATAATTTTAGTTAAAATGATAGTTTTAATACTAACGATACTTTTAATAATAATAGTAATGATAAAAATAATAAGAACGATAATTTTATCTAAATCAATATCTTATAATATTTTAATTTCATCAAGATACTCTTACTCATTATTTCCTAATCATTTCGTTTAATAGCTTTTAATCGTCTTTTATATCGTGTTCATAATAATGATAATAATAGTAATCAAAATAATTAGGTGTTACTAATATTAGTTTTAATTACAATAATACTAATAATGATAATTACTGATGTTATGCTAAGCGTATATGAAATAGCTTATATTTTACTAGGAAATACTATTAAATATGATACAATTTTACACAAGATATTTATTTATTTATAGAATGGATATACCTAAACCTTGCTACAACACTTATAGGCAGTGTACCTAATCGTACAGTAGTGTAGTTTTTAGTAAGTTCGGTTCGTTCCACAGGGAAATATTTTAAAAAAGCTTAACGCTATATTAGTTTTAATTTTATAAAAATACAAATATATATATAAGTAATATTATTATTATAAAGGGAGTTTTTACCGTTTAATGACCGGTTTGTCGATTTTTAAAACTTTAGTCGCAGTTAAACCTAATGTAAAAATATTAAATAAATAAAAGACTTAATTTAAAGCGTAAAGTAAATAACGATAATGAAATTGCGATAAATAAAAGTGCGATAAAATAAACTTGCGATAATTAAATAGTACGATAATTAAAAGTGCAATTAAATACAATGACAATAAATAAAAGTGCGATAATTAGAAGTGCAATTAAATATGAAAATAAAGGAATTATGCTTATTTGAACTTCCATAATCATGATGTTTGACTTGTTGATTTTAGTTTATTCCCATGGGTTAATTGTTCTTTGTCCTGGATTATTCAATATGTCCGTCTGGTTTTTGTCCATAACAGTCCATCAGTCATAAATATAAAGTGCGAGTGTCCTCGTCAAATTATCCTTATACCCAAAGTCAAATATTCCAACTAATTGAGGACTTAAACTGTAACAAGGTCTTAATGCTTTGTTTAATAATTACACCAGGATATCGACTGCGTGTAATCCAAGGTTTTAATACTTTGTTAACAATTACGCCAAGTGTCCTTGTACATAATTTCACCCCTGTTTTAATAATTCTATAGACTATTAATCCATTCCCGTGTCCGGTTAAATGAACGATTATTCGTACATATAAATACCCCGCCCATCGTGTCCGATTGAGTGTATATAGTTATTTATGGGTATGTCCAATTGTAAATATTTATATTAAAATTAACAAACTATTATTTAGTTAAACAAATATAAATCCCATTAATAGCCCATAGTCTAATTTCCACAAGTGTCGTTCTTTTGTCCAAACCCCAATTATGGTACAAAGCCCAATTACCCAATTTTAGTATTTAGCCCAACATCATGATTACTTCGGCATTAAATAAGCATAATGATAACTTAGCTACGAGACATTAATGTAAAAAGGTTGAACATAACTTACAATGATTAAAAATAGCGTAGCGTTACACGGACAGAATTTCGACTTACACCCTTACAACATTCGCTAACATACCCTTATTATTAGAAATTAAAATTAAAATATAATATATACATATATATATATATATATATATATATATATATATATATATATATATATATATATATATATATATATATATATATATATATATATATATATATATATATATATATATATATATATATATATATCGTATGATGAATGAGGAGAAAAAGATGTGTTTGATGTTCACCAAAAACGCGAGTTTTATAGGCAATGTGGGCTGGAAAAGGGGCTCATGCGATCGCATGAGTTTTGCTCCTCCAGGTCATGCGATCACATGGCCAGCTGGGGAGGCTCACATGTTGTTGTTTTCTTCTGCCGACGGTTTTTATAATGTAATATAATATAAATATTAATTAGAAGAATTAATTATATATTATATTATATTCATGTGCATAGTTGACTTGTAATTTTTAGTCCGTTGCGTCGAGCGTTGAGAGTTGACTCTGGTCCCGGTTCCGGATTTTCGAACGTCCTTGCGTATAATTTAATATCTTGTACTTTACGTTTTGCTTCTTGTACTCTTGGAATTTTGAGACGTTTCTCATCAATAATTGGAACCTCTTTTATTGTACTTTGTACTTTTGAGCTTTTTGGTCGTTTGCGTCTTCAATTCGTCGAATCTGTCTTTTGTCTTCACCTTTTATTATTTAAAAGAATATCACTTGTAAATAGAACAATTGCAACTAAAAGCTTGTCTTTCTTGAGGGATAATGCTATGAAATATATGTTCGTTTTTAGCATTATCAAATATTCCCACACTTGAGTGTTGCTTGTCCTCAAGCAATATAGTCTTGAATAAAAACATACTAGAATCACTTCTTTATTCTTCACACTTTGTACATAAGTGATTTCTATACGGCGGTATAAACAATGGTAGTAACGATGTGGTTTACAGTCCCACATGACTATAAAAGTTTAGATCAATTAAGGAAATTGGATCTTTATGAAAACATTTGATCTTTTGAAAATTAAATCTAGCTTTTACCCTAGATAAGTTTTTCGGAATAACCCTTCACCGGTGTTTGCAAATTCTTTTTGTGGGTTTGGTGGGTTTCATATTTGAAATTTTTAGCTCAAAACTTAAGGTTTTGTGTCACCCACTTGCTAACCTTGTATTGGGAAAGCAACACGTCCAGTATACTTGCTCCGTATATTACCTTTCGGTAAACTAACGTCCGGTTGTAAAGGAAAGCATTGAACAAGCAACTGTTAAGGCAATATCCCCTGACATGCTTTTAATTATGGTCTATAACGTATCAGATGCAATTACTATCCTTTGTAGGAGTAATAGTAAAGCTCGCCCTTATAATTTTTCGGTCTGGCACAAGGTCCTGTCTTTGACCATGCTATGCAACCACCGTTCTTATGGTTGACACCCGATTTGGTTCAGGTGACCTAATAAATTTCAGGTGAATTCCTAGGATTTTACATTCAATGGTAATGAACGCATTAAAAATGGGTTTTCAGAAAACAAATCGGTTTGCAATTTTGATCAAAATATTTTCTCGTTCAAGCTCGAGTTTATATATCATCAAATTCTATGAGTTTGTAATTCTCAATCTTTAAGGTCAATCTCTAGGATTGAGTAATATCAGGCTTAAAAGCTGATTTTTGATCTTTAAGGAGATTATCCTTTTCTGGGGATCTGATTCATTAGTCTTATCAAGCTAATTTGCACGGTATCCTCCCCATTTTACGAGATAGATCCTCTCATGGTTAGGATAAGTCTGACCACTTGGCGACCCTGTTTGATGCTGAGGTCCGTGAATTTCCTGCTGATTTTAGTGATGATTTTTCTAGATTTTTCGTCAACCTACAGCTGGTCTGGACGACAACTTCATGACCTAAATCAAGAAGCGCGTTTCTTTTTCGGTAGACTTTACTTCCTTTTAATGATGGAATTGATTCATCGTGTAGATCCATCTTTCTTTCAAATATATTACAGTAAATCGGGTAAAACTGATTAAAATCGTCCAAAACAAAAGTATCTTCAGTTATTTGTTACAAAAATATGTGTGATATATGTTTTAAATAACTTGGTAAATTTTCCCACACTTGGCTTTTATTTTCCTTTTTATTGTCCTCTATTCCATTTTAAATGAATTCTAACATTTTGGGTTGTTTCTCAATTTATGTCCTTTCCGAGGTAACAATAATTTTGGTGTTAACACCTAGTTTTATCGTTCATAAATATGTATAAACATTATTTTGAATTCATTTAATTGAAAATTTTGAAAAATTTTACTAGAATTGGGTAGTCAGTATATAAGACTAGGGCTGTTCTTTATTATCAGAGAGCACTAGATTCTAATACAACTACTGCGTTACTAGTATTTTTAATGGTAACCAAGTGTATAAGTTAAAAATTTTAAAAATCCGAAAGAATTTAACCCCTTCCCACACTTAAGATCTTGCAATGCCCTCATTTGCAAGAAATCAGTAACAATTTAAATTATTGAGGGTGATTAGCGTAGAAAAATAATTAAATTTTACCAAAGTTTCCAAACATATTGGCGTTTGTTTGCTGAATGATAAATGGTGCACATCATTTGTTCATTCCGTCTTGTTGTTACATCACATTTATTTTTCGTTTTGTCGTCAAAAGTACTAGCTTTTGCTGAACTTAATGCCAGTCTTTGAAAATGCGATGTTTTACCCTGTTTTGTACAATCGATAATATACATACAATACAAATATAAACATGCATGGTAATTTGAAATGGGACTTAAAATCCCACTTTCAAACTTTCAAATCCTAAATGGGAAATTGATGTCAAAGCTAAGGTATACGAAATAGTTTATATTTTACTAGGAAAAACTATTAAATACGATACAATTTTACACAAGATATTTAATTATTTATAGAATGAATATACTTAAACCTTGCTACAACACTTATAGGCAGTGTACCTAATCGTACAGTAGTGTAGTTTTTAGTAAGTCCGGTTCGTTCCACAGGGAAATCTTTAAACAAAGCTCAACGCTATATTAATTTACTTTTATGAAAATACAAACATATATATAAGTAATATTATTATTATAAAGGGGGAGTTTTTACCGTTTAATGACCGGTTTGTCGATTTTAAGACTTTAGTCGCAGTTAAAACCTAATAAAATAAATACAAGACTTAAATTAAAGCGTAAAGTAAATAACGATAATGAAATTGCGAATAATAAAAGTGCGATAAAATAAACTTGCGATAATTAAAAAGGACGATAATTAAAAGTGCAATTAAATAACAATAAATAAAAGTGCGATAATTAGAAGTGCAATTAAATATAAAATAAAGGAAATTAAATATGAAATAAAAGAATTATGCTTATTTAAACTTCCGTAATCATGATGTTTGACGTGTTGATTTTAGTTTTATGCCCATGGGTTAATTGTCCTTTGTCCTGGATTATTTAATATATCCGTCTGATTTTTGTCCATAATAGTCCATCAGTCATAAATATAAAGTGCGAGTGTCCTCGTCAAATTATTATTATACCCGAAGTTAAATATTCCAACTAATTGGGGATTCGAATTGTAACAAGGTTTTAATACTTTGTTTAATGAATACACCAGGTTATCGACTGCGTGTAAACCAAGGTTTTACTACTTTGTTAACAATTACACCAATTACCCTTGAATGTAATTTCACCCCTGTTTTAATTATTCTAGTGGCTATTAATCCATTCCCGTGTCCGGTTAAATGAACGATTATTCGTACATATAAATACCCCGCCCATCGTGTCCGATCGAGTGTATATGGTAATTTATAGGGACGCCCAATTGTAAATCTTTATATTAACATTAACAAACTATCATTTAGTTAAAAAAATATAAAGCCCATTAATAGCCCATAGTCTAATTTCCACAAGTGTCGTTCTTTTGTCCAAACCCCAATTATGGTACAAAGCCCAATTACCCAATTTTAGTAATTAGCCCAACATCATGATTACTTCGTTTTAAATAAGCATAATAATAACTTAGCTACGAGACATTAATGTAAAAAGGTTGAACATAACTTACAATGATTAAAAATAGCGTAGCGTTACACGGACAGAATTTCGACTTACACCCTTACAACATTCGCTAACATACCCTTATTATTAGAATTATAATTAAAATTAAAATTAAAATATAAATTATATATATATATATATATATATATATATATATATATATATATATATATATATATATATATCGTATGAATGAGGAGAAAAAAGATGGTTTTTTCATTTTGGGGCTCCGCGACTCGCGGCATATTTTGCCTTCAAACTCCGCGAGTCGCGGAGTTTGAAATTCCAGCTCACACTTTGGAGTCTTTCTCTGCCGACGGTTTTTATTTATAAATATAATATATATATAATTAATATAATTAATTATATATTATATTATATTTATATACATAGTTAACTTGTAATTTTTAGTCCGTTGCGTCGAGCGTTGAGAGTTGACTCTGGTCCCGGTTCCGGATTTTCGAACGTCCTTGCGTACAATTTAATATCTTGTACTTTGCGTTTTGAATCTTGTACTCTTGTAATTTCGAGACGTTTCTTATCAATAATTGGAACCTTTTTGATTGTCTTTTGTACTTTTGAGCTTTTTGGTCGCTTGCGTCTTCAATTCGTCGAATCTGTCTTTTGTCTTCACCTTTTATTATTTAAACGAATATCACTTGTAAATAGAACAATTGCAACTAAAAGCTTGTCTTTCTTGAGGAATAATGCTATGAAATATATGTTCGTTTTTAGCATTATCAGAAATATTAGTACACAATATTAATAAAATGATAAAAATTACACAAATATATCCAATAACATAAGTTTAAACATGAATAAATAAAAAGATAAAAACATAAAAATCATAAAAATAACTAATGGAACCAAATCCGTCTGGATAGGGGTTCCAGTTCATCTCGTCAGGTGGGTTCCATTGTTGGTTATAGGTGTTCTGATAGGCTTGGTTATAATCATACCGGTTAAAGGGTGGTCGGATGTCGGGGTTGTGTGGCGGAAAATGAGCAGGTCGAGTAGGCGCGTAATTATTTGGTACCTGATATGATAGCTGGCTCATGATTTGGTGCTGATGAACTAACCAGCTATCATGTTGGCGTCGCCTATAATCCTCGTATACTCGCTCGGAGTTCCACTGCTCGTACATACTATGTCTGGCCGCGCTCGTCATTGCTTCCTCATCTATACGAACGTGGACGTCAAGAATAGCATCTCGAAAGACATCCCTAATGTCTTCCGCTTCCTCCATTTCCTAGTCTGAGCCTCTCTCTACCTGAGGATGATTACCTTCATAGGGAATTTCCTGGTTGCGTCTACTCTTCAATACCTTAACACCCGTATAAACCCGCAATCCTATGGTCTCATCCTGTTCTCTACAAACCTGTAATGGACCCCCTTGGTTCCTATCAACACCTAAATACTCTCCAATGAGAGTAACAAAAATACCTCCTCCTATTATACTCCCGTCCTGCATTCCTTCTACCATTTTAGATAAATAAAAACCAACACAGTAAGGGATATTAACAAAGCTTCTCGAGTCTCGAATACACTTTAGGTAAAATAAATCATGTAAGGTCATTTTCTCCTTATTGTGACCTCTCTGTGTAATCGAGTTAGCCAAAAATCTATGAATTACACGAAGCTCGGCTTTGTTAATATGTAAGTAGGAGTGTTTTCCTCCTAGTGTAAAAACATTATAGTTTGACATACGCCTCCAAACGGCGTTCGCGTCAAAATTCCTATCTACCCTTTCACCACGATAAATCAAACTCATACAGTCGGGTAGTAGCAATTCACTAGGAGTGTAAATCTGTAATGCCCTGGCCATGTCCATCATGGACATTCTGTACATCCTACCGCCAAGGATAAATCTAAGAAAACTTCTATCATCTAACCTATCTATATCTACATTTAACGCTATAGTACTCATCAGCTCAACACACCATTCCTTATATACAGGTCTACGAATGGTGAAAAGATGTTCCCAATCTGTAAAAGAAGAACTGTCATACCTTTGAATCAAATGCTGTCTAACACGGTCATCTAGATGGACCGTTTCTAAAGGATTCCAATCAATTACCCTCGGCACCTCTACCTCTTTTGTTACTAATTTGAATTTATTACTTTGATATGATGGGTAATCTCTCCATCGTCTATCGAATCTCAAATTAGGATGCAATGTGTGTTCAGGAATCATTGGGTATTCTACAGGTGGATGTAGCGGAAATACTATGAATTCATTAGGTAACTGTAGCGGGTCATAATAAGGTACGTGCTGATCAGGCTGTTGTTGTGGTTCCTGTTGTGGTACTTGTTCAGGTTCATATTGCATTTCTGGTTCTGGTTCTGGTTCTGGAGCTGGAGCAGGTCGTCTAGATGATGCCGATGATGAACCTCCAGTATCGGCTTTCTGTAAAACACATTAAACATAAAATTTGTGCATCCAAATATGCATTAGTGTTAGCAAAATATCAACTTAAAACAATCACACTAACATGTTAAATCAAAATTAAACTTATACACATTTTCACAATTTTTATAATTCTATACTTTTTCAAATAAGTCATATGGAAATGTAGACAAAGTTCATAAGCATTTAACTCAAATAACATGTCAAAATAGTCATTACTAACAATTAAACAAGTCTCAAAAGGCAAATATATCAAATTAATCAAGTTCATGAATTTTGGACTTAAAAAGTCCACTTTAATCTCCAAAAATCATGTTTAGGATCAATGTTTGGATCATTTAACTACCTAAACATGTTACACTACTCAATTTAGCAATAATTCATGACAAAAATCGGCCATAACCTGTTTATATCAAAAAGCCCCAAATTGCTCAAGAACACAAACCCTAGATTTCTAAAAATTTTTAAGTTTTTGGCTTCAAATCATGTTAAATAGCATCAATCTAGGTTATACATGCATAAAATACTATCAATTTAACACTAATTACACTAGAAATTAACAAAATTGCATTAGGTAAAATATTGGTAATTATCACAAAAACTATAGAATTTAAATATTTAGGGGTGTAATTTTTACCTTTTTGCCGAAGAATGTGAATCTAGGCATGATTAGAGCAAGAAATTTGACGAATTACGGTGAATTACCAATCGTAAAATTTCGTGAAGATTTGAGAGTATTTTCGGGTATGTGTGTGTGTTGTGGTGTGAAGAACAGAACAGACTGCCTTTTGATCTTGGCCTGATTTTCAGCTCCATGCGATCGCATAGAGTTGAAGTGTAAACCCCATGCGATCGCATGAGGGTCCGGGTACAGTAATTTTGGATTTTTTTTTTATATAAAACCTTACACTTTATAAAACATAAAATTAATAAAATTTTAAAATTTTGTTTTTAGGATGAGGGCGTTTCGGATAGATGTCCTAGTCCATCCCTCAACAAAATTTTAAAATTTGTCACTTTTTAATCGCGGTTTTAAAAGTAAAGATTTTTGGGTTTTTTAATGTTTTTGGCATACTTTAATTCAATAAGATTAAAAATAATGATAATAAAAGTTCTCGTCCCTCCCTTGGGTACAGCAATTTCGGTTCAACGACCTAGTCTTCAACTCACGACGAATTTTAAGAATCATATTTTTAACTTAGCGAAATAAAGTAAATTTTTGTTTTTAAATTCACATCAAACTTAAATTTAAAATGCATAAAATTAAAAATTCATATTAAAAATTTACACCAACCTTAAATTATATTTTTGTTTTTATACATACAAACTTATATTAAAAATATTAATTTTTCAAATATTTACAATTTTAAATATATTGATTTAAAAAGTTTACAATATTATTTTAATATTAATTTTAAAAACAAAGTAAAAAAAAATTAAAAATCTTTTTGGTCTTTTATCCCACTTTAATCAATCAAATATTATCAAAAATATACGCCCCTCTTTTCGGTAAAGTAATTTCGGTTCAACGACCTAATTTAACTCATGACGAATTTTTGAAATATTTTGGTTGATTGATTAAAGATATTTATACCTTAAGAATAAACGGTAAATTTCGCAGTGATGTAATAAATTTTTGTATGATATCAATAATTTCGGTCGCAAGACCTAATTTTATTGAATACCAATTTAATACTTTATAGCGAACAATTTAGCGTTTATTATCAAAATGTTAAAAATAAAAATAAAAATAAAAACTGTACATACTTACCTGTGAAATAGATTTCTTAGTGGTATGCTCTAGCCCACTCATAAGATAGTCGGAGTAATTGATTTTCCATGGCTACATAGGCGTAACCTCGAGCATTCAACGTTTTTTCTTCTAAACATATAAACGGTCCATCTCTTCATAAAGTAACAAATTCGGTATTTGAATATGTTTGATTATTTGAACATTTACCTTCGTGTGACCATTTTCCGTATTTGTGACATCTTTCAAGGTGTCGTGCTCTTCTTTTCGCTGCGGATTTTGATTTTCCTTTACCAAACTGTAACTTATTATTTTCGCATCTGGATTCTTTTCTTACTCCGTCCAATTTACCTCTGATTAATGATACTATTTCACTTGGAAGTGTGTCATTATTATGTTTAGTGATCAAAGCGTGTAGCATTAGACCATGGTTTAATTCACAGGAAGTCTTCATCTCGTAAAACCTAAAAAAAATAAAAATTCAGAATGGGGGGAGAAGACTAGTTCTTTAGGGTCTGCTAGGGAAAGACCATTCGGGTTCCATTTTCGAGAACTATACGAAAACAGAAAATCTAACTCTAACAGAAATACATATTATCCTTTAAAGACTTGATTCTCCCCACACTTAGTTAGCTGTGGTGTCAAAATTGTGATTAACTTTGTTGTCAACTTCCATCGGACTATCTATGTAATGTTTAACTCTGTGACCATTAACCTTAAATTCAATCCCATTTGAATTTAATAATTCTACTGTTCCGTACGGGAAAACTTTTTTGACTATGAATGGTCCAGACCATCTTGATTTCAATTTTTCAGGAAATAGCTTGAATCGTGAATTGAAAAGAAGAACTCTGTCTCCTTCTTTAAATTCTTTTGAACTTCTGATTCTTTTATCATGCCATTTCTTCGTTCTTTCTTTATAGATTAACGAATTATCGTATGCTTCATGTCTTAATTCTTCTAATTCGTTTAATTGACTTAACCGTAGACGTCCAGCTTCATGTAAATCAAGATTACATGTCTTCAAAGCCCAAAATGCTTTGTGTTCAATTTCTACTGGAAGATGACATGCTTTTTCGTAGACGAGTCTGAAAGGTGTGGTTCCAATTGAAGTTTTGTAGGCTGTTCTAAAAGCCCAGAGTGCATCCTCCTATTTTATGGACCATTCCTTTAAATTTGATCCTACAGTTTTCTCTAGAATACGTTTTAAAGCTCGGTTGGTATTTTTAACTTGTCCACTTGTTTGTGGATGATAAGCAGTGGAGATTTTATGAGTTACTCCATATCTTTTAAGAACTTTCTCAAGTTGATTATTACAAAAATGAGTTCCCCGATCACTTATTAAAGCTTTCGGTGTTCCAAACCTTGCAAAAAGACGTTTTTAAAAGGTGACTACAACTCTTGCATCGTTAGTTGGGAGAGCTTGTGCTTCCGCCCATTTAGATACATAATCAATGGCTACGAGAATGTAGAGATTATTATGAGATTTTGGAAATGGACCCATAAAGTCAATACCCCAAATGTCAAATACTTCACATACTTGAATGACATTTTGTGGCATTTCATCACGTTGACTTATTTTTCCGGCCCTTTGACAAGCATCACAGGATTTGGAAAGAAGGTGTGCGTCTTTGAAAATTGTAGGTCAATAGAATCCAGCATCGTAAACTTTTCTTGCTGTTAGTTGAGGCCCATAATGCCCTCCTGTTTGTCCTGTGTGACAATGGTTTAAGATTTGACTAGCTTCATTTCCGAATACACATCGGCGTATTATTCCATCGGGACAACTTTTAAACAAATGTGGATCTTCCCAGAAATAGTGTTTTATATCACTAAAGAATTTCTTTTGTTTTTGGTACGACAATCCTTTTTCAAGGAATCCACATACATAAATAGTTTGCATAGTCTGCAAACCATGGAATTTCATTATAATCTATCTTCAATAGATATTCATCAGGAAAGTTGTCTTGTATGGCCGATTCATTTAGAACTTCTAATTCAGGATTTTCAAGACGAGAAAGATGATCAGCGGCGAGATTTTCTGCTCCCATTTTGTCTCGGATTTCAATATCGAACTCTTGTAAGAGTAAGATCCAACGGATTAATCTTGGTTTGGCATCTTGTTTCGAAAATAGGTATCTAAGAGCAGTATGGTCGGTATAGACCACCGTTTTAGCTAGAACGAGATATGAACGAAATTTGTCAAAAGCAAAGACAATAGCAAGGAGTTCTTTTTCAGTAGTTGTGTAATTTTTTTGTGCTCCTTGTAACGTCTTACTAGCATAATATATAGGTTGAAATCGTTTTTCAATCCTTTGTCCTAAAACGTCTCCCATTGCAAAATCACTTGCATCGCACATTAGTTCAAATGGTAAATTCAAATTTGGAGTTATCATGATCGGCGCATTCGTGAGTTTCTCTTTAAGAATATTAAAAGATTTGATACATTCATCTGAAAAGATGAATGGAGCATCCTTTTCTAGGAGTTTATTCATAGGAGTGGCAATTTTAGAAAAATCTTTTATGAAACGTCGGTAAAAACCGGCATGCCCTAGAAAACTCCTAACTCCTCTAACATTGGTGGGATGTGGAAGTTTAGCAATTACATCTACTTTAGCTCTATCCACTTCAATTCCTTCCTTTGAGATTTTATGTCCAAGAATGATGCCTTCTTTAACCATGAAATGACATTTCTCCCAATTGTTAGCATCTAATAAGCATTCGTTAAAGATTAACTAAACATGATTCAAAAGTATCACCGAAGACTGAAAAGTCATCCATGAAAACTTCCATGCATTCTTCTATCATGTCGTGAAAAATCGCCATCATGCACCTTTGAAAGGTTGCAGGGGCGTTGCAAAGTCTAAATGGCATGCATTTGTAAACAAAAGTACCATAAGGGCATGTGAACGTGGTTTTTTCTTGGTCCTCGGGTGCTATTGGAATTTGAAAATATCCGAAAAAACCATCAAGAAAACAATAGTAACTATTTTCGGCTAATCTTTCCAACATTTGATCAATGAAAGGTAAGGGAAAGTGATCTTTTCTGGTGGCGTCATTTAATTTTCTATAATCTATACAAACACGCCATCCTGTTACAGTCCTAGTAGGAATAAGCTCATTTTTCTCATTTGTGATGACAGTCATGCCACCCTTCTTAGGTACGCATTGAACTGGGTTTACCCATGGACTATCAGAAATTGGATAAATTAAACCTGCATCTAGCAGTTTAATAATTTCTTTCTTAACAACATCTTTCATATTAGGATTTAGTCTTCGTTGGCGTTGCACATACGTTTTATGACCTTCTTCCAAAAGGATTTTATGTGTGCAATATGAAGGACTTATTCCTTTAATATCACGAATCTTCCATGCAATAGCTGGTTTATGAGCTTTTAACACAGAAATGAGTTGAGATTTTTCATTTTCAGTAAGAGAAGACGATATTATTACAGGTAATTCAGATTCACCATGTAAATAAGTTTATTCTAAATGGTTTGGAAGTGGCTTTAACTCTAATGTCGGAGGTTCTTCTATCGATGATTTGTATCGATATCTGTCTTCTTCTTTTAGCATTTGAATTTCTTCTGTTGTTGGTTCATATCCATTAGCCATAAGTGTAGCTAACATTTCAGTTTCATTAATTGGTTCAGTTCCTTCTCCTAAAGAACATTCTCCTGTTCCTTGTAATTCTGGAAATTCATCTAACAATTCTGCATGTGATTCTATAGTTTGAATATAATAACATGTATCATCTGCAGATTGCGGTTGTTGCATGGCTCTATCAACTGAAAAGGTAACACTCTCGTCCTCTATACTTAGGGTCAGTTTCTTACCAAACACGTCTATTATTGCTTTAGCCGTGTTTAAGAATGGTCTTCCTAATATGAGAGGTACTCGAGAATCTTCTTCCATATCCAGAATAACAAAATCTACTGGAAATACTAAAGTACCAACTTTAACTAGCATGTTCTCCATTATCCCTCTAGGATATTTTACTGATCTATCGGCTAGTTGTATGCTTATTCGTGTTGGTTTCAATTCTCCAAGGTCTAGTTTAGCGTATAATGAATACGGCATTAAATTTATACTAGCACCTAAGTCTGCCAATGCTTCTATTGAACTAAGACTACCCAGAAAACATGGAATTGTCAAACTTCCTGGATCAGATAATTTTTCTGGTATCTTATTCAACAGCACTGCAGAACAATTAGCATTCATAGTAACAGCCGAGAGTTCTTCCATTTTCTTTCTATTTGTGATTAGATCTTTCAGAAATTTAGCATATCTAGGCATTCCTGAAATCACATCAATGAAAGGAAGATTTACATTTATATGTTTAAACATATCCAAGAATTTGGATTGCTCGGCTTCAAGTCTCTCTTTTTTCATTTTACTTGGGTAAAGACGTGGTGGTTGGTATGGTTTAACATAAGGTTTAGCCTTAACTGTGTTATCTTCATTAACCTTTTCAACTACCGGTTCTTTTTCCTTATTTTGTTCAGGTTGTGGTTCTTGTGGAGTAGGAATAGCTTCATCAAAAATTACAGGTATTTCAGGTGGTTTAAGTGTCATACCACCTCTTGTGGTAATGGCTTTAGCTGTTTCATTTCGGGGGTTAGCATTTGTATCACTAGGTAGACTTCTCGGTTTTCTTTCACCTATTAACCTTGCTTGGTTACTTACTTCTTGTTCCAAATTTTGAATTGAAGCTTGTTGATTTCTAAATGCTTGAGCATTTTGTTCATTGGTTTGTTTCTGAGATGTGAAAAACTGAGTTTGAGATTCAACTAGCTTCGTCATCATATCTTCTAAATTCGGCTTTTTATCATCGGTTTGTGGTGGTTTGTTTTGAAAATTAGGTCTTTGCTGATTGTAAGTATTATTGGATACTTGTTGATTACTAGGACCTTGTTGGTTGTTGTATGGAACATTTCGGTTATAATTCTGGTTTTGATTATAAATTGGTCTTGGCGGTTGATAATTATTCTGATAATTATTTCCAGGCCTTTGGTTTATATATGAAACATTCTCTCTTTGTTCCATTGTTAGTTCAATACTAAGACAATCTTTTGTCAAATGTGATCCTCCACACTGCTCACAACTAATTCGTATTGAGTGTATATCCTTAGTCATCTTTTCCATTCATATCTCGACAGCATCTATCTTTGCAGAAATGGAATCTAAGTCATGGCTAGAATCGGCTCTAGCTGCTTTAGATGATCTAATGATATCTTTTTCTTGGTGCCACTCATGTGAGTGGGAAGCAGTGTTATCAATAATTTTATAACCATCAGTTTCTGTTTTCTTCATAATGGAACCACCAGCTGCTATGTCTAGGTCTTTCCTTGTAGTGATGTCGCATCCTTGGTAGAATATTTGTACTATTTGACAAGTGTCTAAACCATGTTGCGGACATCCTCTCAATAACTTTCCAAATCTTGTCCACGCCTCATATAGAGTTTCATTTAGTTTCTGTGTGAACGTAACAATTTCTCCTTGAAGTCTTACGGCTTTAGATGCCGGAAAGAATTGTTTAAGAAATTTTTCAACTAAAACGTCCCATGTATCAATCGCCCCTTCGGGTAATGATTCCAACCAATCTTTGGCTTCTCCCTTTAAAGTTCAGGGAAATAACATGAGATATATCTGTTCATACTTCACTTCTCTTATTTTAAATAGTGTGCAGATCCTATTAAAGGTACGAAGATGTTCATTTGGATCTTCCTTCGGTGCACCACTAAATTGGCATTGATTAGTTACCATGTGTAGAATTTGTCCTTTGATTTCATAATCTGGCGCATTTATGTCAGGTTGAGTAATTGCGTGACCTTGGCCAGTGCGTTTAGCTCTCATACGGTCTTCCATACTTAGAGGTTCCAGATTCTCCATTATTGAATTTGTTGAATCTGAATCACTATAGGATTCTGATTTAATGGTTCGTTCCTCGACAATCTCTGTTTGAATGATTGGTGGTTCCGGAGAAAAGATTAGTGGTTCAGGATCTATGAATCGTCCCTGAATATTCTCCGGATTCTCAATTGTGAGGTCGGGTTCAAAAAATGGATTATCGAAAATTTGAATTGGAGTATTTGGTCGACTGGATGACGATTCTAAAGAAAAATCAACGGCGACAATATTTGCTAGATGTCTTGATCGAGTTACAGGTGATGAACGTACAAAAGGTGGTGAACGTTTTGCTCGGTGCATTCACTGAATATCCTATTAGTTATAAAAATAAGAAAAATTATATAAGTTATCAAATTAATAGACTTTTCTGATTTTGCCCACATTTCGAATAGCCAAAAGATGCAGCAGAGGGGCAGGGTTCGTTTGGTCTCAATATAATTGAGTACTGTTTGGCTCCAATAACCCGGTCCACGTACAAATCCAACTATTACTACAAACCAGAAAATTTTAATGTCTATCAATTTAACCACTTAAAATAAATTTTCGTAATTTAAAGAAATTTTAGAGAAGAAGATAGAAAATTCTATGTCCTAAAAACTAGAATGGCGAGAAATAAGAAAGAAAAAGAGCGCATCGAAAAACATCGAAAAATAAAAGGTCGAAAAGTAATAGACGTCGAAAAATAAAAATAAGAAAGTAGCGCGTCGAAACTTAAAAAGGAACTAAAAACTAAAAATTAAAAGTTGAGTCTAAAAATATTAAAGCTTAAAAGAAATACTATATCCCAAATGGCAATAACTTAAAAAGGTACTAAAACTTAAAAAGGCGTCGCAAAATTCTAAATCACCTAAATCTTAGTCTAAAGAAAAAGCACTTAAGGGATTTTACGGCAAATCTTAAAAATCTAGAAGTAAAAATAACTATGGTAAAAACTATATCTTAAAACTAAATACGAGCGAAAAATACAAAAATTACGTTAAAACGAATAAAAAGGGACAAAATATAAAAATATACTAAAAGTTGTAAAAAGTACAATTTTTATAAAAATATTATTTTTATATTATTTATTTTATAAAACTATTAATTTTGTAATTTATTAAAACTAATTAAACTAAATATATAAATTAAATCTAAAAACTAAACTAAATAATAAATAATTAAAAACCTAATTAGGGTTTAAATAATAATAATAAATAATACACCGTAATTAATGCTGATTAGGGTTGACTGTTGGCGTGTCAGACACACTCATGCGATCGCATGAGAAATTGCCTTCGGGCTCATGCGATCGCATGAGCCAGGGTTTTGGGCCAGGTTACGGGCTGCTACAGTACGGGCCTCGAGTTTTAATATATTTTTTTTTATTTTTTTCAGTTTTCTGTTTTAAATTTATATATTTATAATATATTTATATAAATTAAATAAAACTTATATTTTTATAAAATAAAGATAAAGAAACTTTTATAGAACTTATATATTTAACAAACTTTTAAAAATATTTATGTTTTTGTTTTTCTTTTTATATTTTTGAATATTTAAAACGTATTTTTACAAAAACTTATTTTTATAAAAGTAAACTAAAAATTAATAAAAATCTTTTTTTTTATAAAATTAGCGTTGCGCTTCCGGCGTTTAAGCAAGAATGATCCCCGGCAGCGGCGCCAAAAATACTTGATGTTATGCGAGGCGTATATGAAATAGCTTATATTTTACTAGGAAATACTATTAAATATGATACAATTTTACACAAGATATTTATTTATTTATAGAATGGATATACCTAAACCTTGCTACAACACTTATAGGCAGTGTACCTAATCGTACAGTAGTGTAGTTTTTAGTAAGTCCGGTTCGTTCCACAGGGAAATCTTTTAAACAAAGCTTAACGCTATATTAGTTTTAATTTTATAAAAATAAAAATATATATATATAAGTAATATTATTATTATAAAGGGGGGTTTTTACCGTTTAATGACCGGTTTGTCAATTTTTAAAACTTTAGTCGCAGTTAAAACCTAATGTAAAAATATTAAATAAATAAAAGACTTAATTTAAAGCGTAAAGTAAATAACGATAATGAAATTGCGATAAATAAAAGTGCGATAAAATAAACTTGCGATAATTAAATAGTACGATAATTAAAAGTGCAATTAAAAACAATGACAATAAATAAAAGTGCGATAATTAGAAGTGCAATTAAATATGAAAATAAAGGAATTATGCTTATTTAAACTTCCGTAATCATGATGTTTGACGTGTTGATTTTAGTTTATTCCCATGGGTTAATTGTTCTTTGTCCTGGATTATTCAATATGTCCGTCTGGTTTTTGTCCATAACAGTCCATCAGTCATAAATATAAAGTGCGAGTGTCCTCGTCAAATTATCCTTATACCCGAAGTCAAATATTCCAACTAATTGGGACTTAAACTGTAACAAGTTCTTAATACTTTGTTTAATAATTACACCAGGATATCGACTGCGTGTAATCCAAGGTTTTAATACTTTGTTAACAATTACGTCAAGTGTCCTTGTACATAATTTCACCCCTGTTTTAATAATTCTATAGACTATTAATCCATTCCCGTGTCCGGTTAAATGAACGATTATTCGTACATATAAATACCCCGCCCATTGTGTCCAATTGAGTGTATATGGTTATTTATGGGTATGTCCAATTGTAAATCTTTATATTAAAATTAACAAACTATTATTTAGTTAAACAAATATAAAGCCCATTAATAGCCCATAGTCTAATTTCCACAAGTGTCGTTCTTTTGTCCAAACCCCAATTATGGTACAAAGTCCAATAACCCAATTTTAGTATTTAGCCCAACATCATGATTACTTCAGAATTAAATAAGCATATTGATAACTTAGCTACGAGAAATTAATGTAAAAAGGTTGAACATAACTTACAATGATTAAAAATAGCGTAGCGTTACACGGACAGAATTTCGACTTACACTCTTACAACATTCGCTAACATACCCTTATTATTAGAAATTAAAATTAAAATTAAAATTAAAATATATATATATATATATATATATATATATATATATATATATATATATATATATATATATATATATATATATATATATATATATCGTATGATGAATGAGGAGAAAAAGATGTGTTTGATGTTCACCAAAAACGCGAGTTTTATAGGCAATGTGGGCTGGAAAAGGGGCTCATGCGATCGCATGAGTTTTGCTCCTTCAGGTCATGCGATCGCATGGCCAGCTGGGGAGGCTCACATGTTGTTGTTTTCTTCTGCCGACGGTTTTTATAATATAATATAATATATATATTAATTTTAAGAATTAATTATATATTATATTATACTCATGTGCATAGTTGACTTGTAATTTTTAGTCCGTTGCGTCGAACGTTGAGAGTTGACTCTGGTCCCGGTTCCGGATTTTCGAACGTCCTTGCGTATAATTTAATATCTTGTACTTTGCGTTTTGCTTCTTGTACTCTTGTAATTTTGAGACGTTTCTCATCAATAATTGGAACCTCTTTGATTGTACTTTGTACTTTTGAGCTTTTTGGTCATTTGTGTCTTCAATTCGTCGAATCTGTCTTTTGTCTTCACCTTTTATTATTTAAACGAATATCACTTGTAAATAGAAAAATTGCAACTAAAAGCTTGTCTTTCTTGAGGGATAATGCTATGAAATATATGTTCGTTTTTAGCATTATCAATTACTAAGACATTATTAACGATAATACCAATAATTATTTTAATGATAATATAATAACAATAACAATAACCATTTTTAAATAATGATATATATATTAATAATGATAATAATAATAATGATAATAATAATAATAATAATAATAATAATAATAATAATAATAATAATAATAATAATAATAATAATAATAATAATAATAATAAAAGTTATAACGACAATAGTAACGACGATAATAATAATCATTTTTAATAATAATACAAAGATTCAATTGACTATAACTTCTAATCCGTTCATCGAAACTATTCGATATCTAAATGAAAAGTTCTTAATATTTTGCTAGCTTTCCAACGACATGCATATCTTATACCTTATCTCAACCGCATATGTAACTAATTCAAGATTCAACATAACCTTTCTAATGACAATATCAAAAGTACAAGCATGCATAATTCTATATACTTGAGCACTAGTCAGGGATACACTATTAATAAATAAAAGTTAAGTTATGAGTGCTCACGTATCAATATTGAGATTCAATATTGCAGGAAAGGTACGTAGACGCAACGGAGATGATAAACACTAAATTGACCTCACGAGCATACCCATGAACCATACCCATAACCTCCATAGCTATAACCCATAATTTTCTTAGCTCTATCCCGCTCATAAAATTCGTTTTTGAAATAACCCGCTCATGACTCCGTCGTAATATTTTATGTATAAACTAATAATAATATTAATACTACTAATAATAATATTAATCTTAATAATAAAAGTTTAATGATAATAATAATATAAATAATAAATATTTACTGAGTAGATAGATAGAGAGGTGAGTGAATTATGAACTACACCGAACCAGAATTCGATATTTAAAGAGATGTATCCCACCTAACCACACCATGCGATCGCATGGAATTTGAGTGGTATAGCCATGCGATCGCATGTCTAAAAGAAAAGTGCCATATTCGTTTCTCATAACCTGCCGACACTAAATTCATACGTAAACATAAATTTATATATTATTTAATATATAATATATTTAATCTTTAGAATTAATTAAATATTATATTATATTTACGTGCATAGTAAAAATGTAATTTTTTTTCAAATGAATCTTACGTTGTCACTCGACTCATGTACCACTTTCGGTTTTTCGAGCGCACTTTCGTACGTTTAGAAAACTAGCCTTTTACGTTACGCGACGTGTACCTTTAATAATAATTTGACTTATTTATCAAAAAATTTCTTTATGAAAATGTATCTTATAAAATTTGAGCGTCGTGGTCATTTGCTTCTATAAATCAGTGACTCGTTGTTTACCAAAATATATTATTTTAAATTGGGACATTTTATGACTAAGTTAAAATATATATATATATATATATATATATATTATTTAAAATTGTAAATTTGTACCTAATAAATATTTTTGAAATATTTTAACTAATGATATAATATTTAGCCTTTCAAAACCAAATAGATTTCAAAGTTCGTTTTAACTCGTTTTTAAATAATAGTAGTTATTTTACCAAATAATGTTTTTAATATGAAAACTAAAGAGTTGCTTTAACGAGGAACACAAGTTAATCAAAGTAAGTACACTTTTGAAATTTATATAGAAATGATTACTAACTTTTGACTAACTCTTGTAAATGACATTTTTGTAAATCACTTTTACTAAATATTCCGAATGCCGTTAAAAAGGAAAGGTTTTCTAAATCAAAGTAGACCTCTTAACAGAGACTCGTAATCATAATTGATGAATCAATCATTTGATATATCTTTTAATTCCATCAATAACTATTTGAATATATTAAGAAACAAATACGTTTATGTAAAGTATTATACGTCTAATACTTTGTTAATGTTTTCAAGTTATAATATATAAACATATAAATATATAATCATATTCGTTCATATAATGGTTCGTGAATCATTGGAACTTGGTCGAGGTTTAAATGAATGTATGGACACAGTTTAAAATTCTTGAGATTCAACTTAACAAACTTTGCTTATCGTGTCGGAAACATATAAAGATTAAAGTTTAAATTTGGTCGGAAATTTTCGGGTTGTCACAGTACCTACCCGTTAAAGAAATTTTGTCCCGAAATTTGATCGTGGTCGTCATGACTAACCATAAAAATGTTTTCATGACGAATATGGGTCGATAAATAGAGTTTTATCTTTATTGAGTAATATGGATAAAACAATTTGATTTTTGTGAAGAGTACGAGTGAAACTATCACCAAAAGAGTGAATTGAGTAGGTATAGATTCGTTATATCTTTTGACGTAGATAGGATTGATTTTCAAGTTCAAAAGATTTGGAGAAAATCTTCGTAATAAGATTTGATTCTCCGGTTACCAAGGGAATTTGGATCCGCTTTAAATGCGATCGTCTATTTTGATTTGCTCTGTCGAAGATTTTCCTATAAATCCACCTCCTTTGTTTTCTTACAACTCACACCTTCTATTCTTTCCCCCCAACTCATATTTTAAAGTATTCATCAATATGCTCCATCCAGTTCTGATTCTCGATATACTTCTAACTTTCATATCGGTCATTCTTCTTTTTCATCTACCGCCGAAAGAATCTATTTAATTCTACTATACTCTTGGGTTTATAGTGTTTCTAGTTCTCCCGTGTCTTTATATTGCTATATGCATCCACATATACGGTTTATAATTTCTGAGTGGTTGTTGGGTTTTATATCTTCCCTTATATTTCAAAGTCTCTGCTCCTGTCTTCTATAATCATTGTCATTTACAGTTAATGCTCTCTTTTATTTGCTGCAATTTATACTCCAATTTCTATTTCGGAGTTTTTTCCTTTCGTTTCTTCTTCTTGCGATTAAGCACCGCTTGTAATGGTCCAGAATTCACAGATATGAATTTCAGAATGAACATTATTAATGTTCTAGGAAGGAAATTGTGATGGCACAATCTTTACTTGACAAATTACCAGAATACCTTGGAAAAGGCAGAATCATCAAGAAATATTTTCTTGATATTTTAGAGGTTAAATAGAATACAAGAGTCATATAACATGACACATGATGATGTTATGATCTGTGAATCATCACGTTCCATTTAGAAACTCAGCATGACTTACTGTAATATAATCACGTTGATCAAGTGTCATTATATTATACTAATTCATGCTTCAGTTCCCAACACACTTCAAAATATTCCTATTTTAAACTTGAATGTTTCAGAATTTAGAAACTAAAATAGTTTCTTTTATGATATAATACAGATAGCGTGAAGAGGTAAATGATTTCAAATAAGAAAATTTAAGAAAATATCTTCAGAAATATGGAGAATATTTATAATGAAATATATGATGATATCTTAGGATTTCTAATATCAGAGGATGATGAAGAATATTGTTCGCAAGGGTTTAGAGTCAGGAGCAAGGTATTCGATAATGACTTCAGCAGATACTGAATCATTTGGATCCTTTGAAGGCAGGTTTAGCTTTTGTGATTTGTCCACAGCCTCCTTCATGCTTTGCTCAATCCGTTTTCCAGTTCCAACTCTTTTCTTTTTCTGAGTTCTGCCAACACACTACTTTTTATTATCAAACTTTTTACTGTTAAGGTCGTTTTATAGTTTTTACTGCTTCATCAACAATTTCGAGAACTATTCTGTAGTTTAGGGTGTTTTTCAGAAATTTCACATTCAAGTATGTAAGTCCAGGAGATAGACGTTATATATACACATATAATTGTTGGCGTGGACATGCTGCGAGATTTCAAAATACTGATTGTTAATTCCCGATAATTCGTATGGCAATTCTCGTTACAAGATCCGAATGAGTAAATGATGGGGTTTTGATAAATATAATGATTTTTCGGAAAATCTCAGATCTTTACGGTTGCTGATAAGTTTACAGCTAATGTGGTGAGATATGAAAGGTTCCCCGGTAACAATGGTGAAAGGGCAACATATTTATCAAGATTATGATAAGGCTACTCCGAATGAAAAATCGAAGTTGTCTTGCTGGAGCTGTGATAGAATTTGCTACTTTGAAAAAGGAATTGCAAAGTTATTTTTGCTAATAAATGCCAAAGGATCTGACACAGATATGTGTTGAATTATGACGTTGGTTTCGAGAGCTTTTTAAGTACATAACTGTGGGTAATATGTGGTTGGATCATCATCTCGATTGTTCATTAATTGAAGTGTCTTCAGAAATTTTAAGGGTTTGAACACAGATTGTAATCGTTAATATACATTTGATGTTCTAACATAGTTTTGTAGTCAAAGTATAGCTTCGAAAGATGTAGGAATCAAAAAGTGATGGTACCGGTTATATCTCGAATTGAATTCTGTGGTTTCAAAATCAACATATGTAATTGGGTTTGAATGAGTATGGTTGTTTTGATTTCTATGAAAGAATGTATATTATTGTGAAAGTAGGAAGTATAGTTGATAATTTGCTTAATCTGATTCGAAGAATGTAACATATTAATTGTGAATATATATATATATATATATATATATATATATATATATATATATATATATCGGGTATTACCTACCCGTTAAAAAAAAATACACAATTAATATTTTGTACATAAGAATTTTATTACAGTGTTTATGAAAATATATATGTATATATTCTCCTCAGATGTAACATAGATTTTAATGAGTTAATACTAAATTAAACTCATTCGATTTACGGTTGGAACTAGAATTGAATAATCCCTTGAAGGCTTTAGAGATTACATAAGTATTTCTTCAATAATATTGAAATTCTGAATCAATAATTCGTTATTTGTTGAGGCGTGATATTGGTTTTCGTTAAATTCATGTGAACTTCGCAAAGTACGAATGATGTTATCTGAAAAGTTTCGGGTACATCGATGATGAAAGTGTAAAATCAAATATATACTTGATTTATTATGAATTGGAATTTGTTGAATTGAGACAGGGATTGTAGTTAACGCTGGTTAAGTTGCGGGTGAAAGACGTACATTATTGCATATTTGTAATATGAATTAACCAAGTAGTTAAGATTCATACACAATAGCTTAGCACGGAAAGGTTATTTTTAAATATATATATATATATATATATATATATATATATATATATATATATATATATATATATATATATATATATATATATATATATATATATATATATATATATATATATATATATACATATATATATATATATATATATATATATATATATATATATATATATGTAATATATACATATAATTTCTTCAGAGGGAATGAGTTAATTCTTCATAACTCGCTAATACAATATACGCGTTATTGATTCGTAATGATATCCACAGTGATTCTTGAATTGACGGAGTTTGTGATATTATAGATGTTGTTGATTCTGATGCTGACTGCACTGACGATGCTGGTGACGCTGACGGTACTGATGATGCTGTTGGTAAAACAAGTTTAGCTGGTTAATCACACACCATTTTTGTCAGGGTTTCTACTCTTCCTTCTATCATTTCGGTTTGCTTAACTGCTTTATGGTTAGGGCTAGATTAGATAATCTCTAAGACTTTAGAGATTACATAATCTCCGCGGAATGTTTCTCCAATGAAGTTATGAATTAATACTTTGTCAGTTATTGTTGTTGGTATTCCTTAGTATCTATGGTGCGTATGACGTTAATGCTTGTGGGACAGATTGTGAAGTTGAGGGTTACGACGCGGTTGTGGTTGGAGGTGGTAATGGTACTGTTGGCATTGATGATGGTGGTACTGGTTATGCTGTTGATGCTGCTGATGGTGTTTGTAATCTTTGTACCATATTCTCCAAAGCCACTACCCGAGCGCGAAGTTCGTTGACTTCTTCTATTACACCGGGGTGATTGTCGGTTCGGATGAGTTGATAAATAAAATCTAGAATTTGATGTAGTATATAATCGTGATGAGATACTCTGGAAATGAGAGAGAAAATGGTGTTTCGGACAGGTTCGCCGGTAAGTGCTTCAGGTTCTTCGTCAAGAGGGCAATGTGGTGGATGGAAAGGATCGCCTTCTTCTTGTCTCCAATTATTGAGGAGGCTACTAACCCATCCCCAATACATCCAGAATAGGTGATGATTGATTGGTTGATCCATTCCGGTCACACTGCTTTCGGAGCTTGAGTGGGATTCCATTTCGGAATCCGAGTGAATTGAACTAATGGTGAATTCCATTTCGTACGATTGAATAAAGAATTTTTTGATATGAAATGATCTTCCGGCTATCGGATGGTATTCTAATTACATAGAATATCTATATATATATAGAGAAAAAGATTTCGTAAATTACGAAGGAATTTACGGAATATATCAGGCAAAGTTTAAAGTAACAGATACGATATGATATGATTTAGCAGATACGCTAAGATATGAATTTTTGTCTTTACACTACTCATGCAATTAATGTAGCAAGACGTGTCTAGACTAATAATGATAAGCAGGTAATTTCCTAAGGATGATAAGCAGATGATTTCCGACTAGAAATGATAAGAAAAACTTTTGACATGCAGACACGGTCGAAGTCCAGACTCACTAATGCATCCTAACGACTTATCAGTTAGACACACTAATGCAGACCTGGTTCGCTAAGACCACCGCTCTGATACCAACTGAAAGGACCCGTTCATATACATTATAAACGATTCTCAATAGTTGATTACATTGCGAGGTATTTGACCTCTATATGATACATTTTTCAGACATAGCATTCGTTTGTAAAAGATAAACTCTTTTTACATCGAAAATTGACAGACATGCATACCATTTCATAATATCCAACTATAAATGACCTAATCTGTCATTTACTTAATAATAATCTCTATTGAACTCAACGACTTGAATGCAACGTCTTTTGAAATATGCCATAATTGACTTCAAGTAATATCTTTAAAATGAGCAAATGCACAGCGGAAGATTTCTTTAACACCTGAGAATAAACATGCTTTAAAGTGTCAACCAAAAGGTTGGTGAGTTCATTAGTTTATCATAATAATTCATTTTCATCATTTTAATAGACCACAAGAATTTAATTTCCAGTTCTCATAAATATACGTCCCATGCATAGAGACAAAAATCATTCATATGGTGAACACCTGGTAACCGACATTAACAAGATGCATATAAGAATATCCCCTATCATTACGAGAAATCCTTCGGACATGATAAAAACAACATCGAAGTACTAAAGAATCCGGTACTTTGGATGGGGTTCGTTAGGCCCAATAGATCTATCTTTAGGATTCGCGTCAATTAGTAGATCGGTTTACTAATTCTTAGGTTACCAAGCAAAAGGGGCATATTCGGCTTCGATCATTCACCCATATAATGTAGTTTCAATTACTTGTGTCTATTTCGTAAAAAATTTATAAAAATTGCGCATGTATTCTCAGCCCAAAAATATAAAGGGTAAAAAGGCAAATGAAACTCACCATACTGTATTTCGTAGTAAAAATACATATAACGTCATTGATCAAGTGTAAGGTTGGCCTCAGATTCACGAACCTAAATTAAGTATATATATTTATATGTTGGTCAATATTTGTCTAACAAATTAGGTTATGTCATAGTGTACCACAATCCTAATGCTCGAGATTAATATGCAAAAGTCAACAACAGTCAATTTGACTCAAAATGATTTCTAAAATTATACATGATTATTATATAGTTTAAATATCGTCGTTTTATATTTTTAAATATTTTCAAAAGCTTTATTAGAGTAAATAATATTATTCATTTATAAATAAATAAAACTTTATATAAAAAAAATATACTTTTATATATCTTAAGTAATAAAATTTATAAAGTTCATAAAAATATTATGATAAATCTTATTAAGGTAATTATATTATTTGTATTACATATTTATTTGATAAAATAATATCTATAATAATAGTAAGTAAAAGTTGTATTATTTTGTAATAATAATTATTATCATAAAAATATCAATATTTATAATTACTAAGATGGCATTATGGTAAAACGATAATTTTAATTATGATAACTTTAATATTTACGATACTTTTTAATATTATCTTTAAAATAATAATTCTATTTAAAATGATAATAATAGTGATATTTTATAATAACAATGACATTTCTATTAAAATGATAATTTTTGTTAAAATGATAGTTTTAATACTAACGATACTTTTAATAATAATAGTAATGATAAAAATAATAAGAACGATAATTTTATCTAAATCAATATCTTATAATATTTTAATTTCATCAAGATACTTTTACTCATTATTTCCTAATCATTTCGTTTAATAGCTTTTAATCGTCTTTTATATCGTGTTCATAATAATGATAATAATAGTAATCAAAATAATTAGGTGTTACTAATATTAGTTTTAATTACAATAATACTAATAATGATAATTACTAAGACATTATTAACGATAATACTAATAATTATTTTAATGATAATATAATAACAATAACAATAACCATTTTTAAATAATGATATATATATTAATAATGATAATAATAATAATGATAATAATAATAATAATAATAATAATAATAATAATAATAATAATAATAATAATAATAATAATAATAATAATAATAATAATAATAATAATAATAATAATAAAAGTTATAACGACAATAGTAACGATGATAATAATAATCATTTTTAATAATAATACAAAGATTCAATTGACTATAACTTCTAATCCGTTCATCAAAACTATTCGATATCTAAATGAAAAGTTCTTAATTTTTCGCTAGTTTTCCAACGACATGCATATCTTATACCTTATCTCAACCTCATATGTAACTAATTCAGGATTCAACATAACCTTTCTAATGGCAATATCAAAAGTACAAGAATGCATAATTCTATATACTCGAGCACTAGTCAGGGATACACTATTAATAATTAAAAGTTAAGTTATGAGTGCTCACGTATCAATATTGAGATTCAATATTGCAGGAAAGGTACGTAGACGCAACGGAGACGATAAACACTAAATTGACCTCACGAGCAAAGGATTATGACATGTGGAGGATCATTAAGGGAGGAAACCTTGTTCCTCAAGAATCTTTAAATGGAGTGCACTCAACATTCCAAAATGATGAAGTAGTGAACAAAGTGCTAGCAATTTGATGTCATATCACTACTTCATAGAGTTCTTTCAAGTGAAGAAAGAATTAAAATACTTTCTTGTGAAAGTGCAAAGGAATGTTGGGATACACTATGTCCTCAAGTTAAAGAAGTCTCAAGTTACTTGAAGAAGAATGGGTTCAAGGAAGAATTAACAAGATATGAATGTCTTGGTGAGAATTGGTTTGATATTCAAGATGAAGATGAAGATGAAGATGATGACTTTTGTTTCATGGCTTCAAGATACTCTTCAAGTTAAGATGCTCTTAGTGAAGATGAGGTGGAATCTTGCTTTCAGGAAGAAGAAGGCGAGAACTCAAGCGTTCAAAGAGATGAGGTACATGTATTCTATCCTTCTAATTATGAATAATTGCTAGATGTGTAAAAGGAGGTGAAATTTGTGTATACTAGAAGTTGTGACAAAGTAAATTGTTGGAAAAAGGAATTACAAAAGGTTAATCAACTCAACAAAGTTTTAATTGATGAAAACAATTATTTGAAAAGGTCTTTAAATGACAAAAATTATTTTAAGGACAAAACTGTTTTGAAATCTCATCACAACTCTAGTAGGCACAAACAAGGTACTCTAAGTACAAGGTCAATCATTAAGAAAGTTAAAAACTTAGGAAGGATAAACAAATCTAGCAATTCAATAGGAGGCAGGCACGCTCAGCAAACTATCTACCTTGGCATTTAATAATCTGCATAAAAATGTATGCGTAGAAGAGCTTACAGAAAATCCATTGATGAAAGGCTTACAATCGCACAGGTTGAGGAAGAAGTCTTGAACCGGATGACACCTTTCATAAAGTTCTTAACAGAGGGCGTGCTTCCGGCATATGAAAAAGAAGCGCGAAAGATTCGCATGAAAGCCCCCATGTATGACTCTGATAGAAGGGGTATTGTATAGGAAGTCATTCATAGGGCCAAGTTTGTTGTGTGTTGGTCCATCCCAGGCAAAAGAAGTGCTCAAAGAAGTTCATGAAGGATACTGCGCTTTACATTCATGATATAAAAATATTGATGCAAAGGTTTTCTGCATAGGGTATTACTGGCCTACTATCCTTAATGATGTGGCAGAAGTAGTAAGGGTGTGCCAATCATGCCAACAACACGCGCCAGTTAGCAGAGCACCGCAACAACCGCTGATACCAATAATGGTAGCTGGCCATTCTGTAATGGTCCATCGACATTGTCGGTACAATAATTGCGTGCTCAGGTACGCATGAAATAATTTACATGAATTATACGTTGCATTATACGTGAAATAATTCTGTAACCTTTATCACAAACTGGTCTTAACCAAATAATTAGATAACACTGAACAAATAAGTAAAATAACAACATATATAACCATACATATAAACCTAAAGGTAGAAAGGTCATCTTACGTGTATCCCGAGTTTTTGTCTGTTACAGAGTTGGTGCATAGAATTTTTAAAATAATGCGACTGATCATTTTTCAATTTGTCAGTCGTTTACATATATACATTATTAATGAAATTTTTAAGTTTGGATTGCAAGTTTGAGTTATTCAACAAACCTCATTTTTTAGAGTATACCACCAACTGTTCAAGTCTTTTTATATGTTGTACTTCGCAACGAGAAATTTCTTTGAAACAATTGTGCTGCTATATTTGCTATCCGGAGTACATAGTGATGTCTTCTTCAGCGAGAATGTGTTCATACGCTTCTCTGATAGCCTCAACGACTGTCTCTGGAGGCCTCTTTCGTAACCTTTTCCATAGCGAAAGATGTCAGTCTCTGCAGATTCCATGAATAAAGCACGACACATTTTAATATGCTGCAAGATTTGGGATTCTGGCTACCTCTGACAGTACCTGTCGATGAATTGCCCCAGGGATTTCGTGATCTTGCTTGATGTCATAGCATTCCAGAAGAATCCTCTTTGGCACGTGCATATTGTGAAAGTTGAGCAAAAAGTGCGTCCAGAGTTTCTAGAGGGTCCCTTAGCTGCAAGCTGTGGTCCTGTAGGCGACAAGGCTCAGGCTGGTAGAGGCTTTGGTGCTTCTGGTTAGCTCGTCATCCTGGTATCTGTAACCACATACAAGGGAAGACAAGTAAATGTAGTGGACATAAAGAGAAAAGATCAACAAAACCTTTTAACTTATTTGTCCCACGAATGACGCCATTTGATCAAACATAGTGAAAGGACCCGTTCATATACATTATAAATGATTCACAATAGTTGATTACATCGCGAGGTATTTGACCTCTATATGATACATTTTACAAACATTGCATTCGTTTTTAAAAGACATACTTTCTTTACAACAAAAATTGACGGTATGCACACCATTTCATAATACATCCAACTATAATTGACTTAATAATAATCTTGAGGAACTCAACGACTCGAATGCAACATCTTTCAAAATATGCCATGAATGACTCCAAGTAATATCCTTAAAATGAGCTAATGCACAGCGGAAGATTTCTTTAATACCTGAGAATAAACATGCTTTAAAGTGTCAACCAAAAGGTTGGTGAGTTCATAGGTTTATCATAACAATCATTTCAATATATTAATAGACCACAAGATTTCCGTTTATAAATATATGTACACTCGCAAGTGTATAAAAGTATTCTATAAGTTGTAGGCACCCGGTAACAAGCCTTAACGTTCATGTTTTACCCTCTGAAGTACACCAGATCAGGTGTGTTTAAAATAACCTCGAAGTACTAAAGCATCCCATAGCCAGGATGGGGTTTGTCAGGCCCAATAGATCTATCTTTAGGATTCGCGCCTACCGTACATAGACAAGTAGTTTAATGTTACCAAGCTAAGGGTATATTTCTGGTTTAAACCCACGTAGAATTAGTTTTAGTACTTGTGCCTATTTCGTAAAACATTTATAAAAACAGCGCATGTATTCTCAGTCCCAAAAATATATATAAAAGGGAGCAAATGAAACTCACCATACTGTATTTCGTAGTAAAAATACATATAACGTCATTTAACAAGTGCAAGGTTGGCCTCAGATTCACGAACCTATATTAATTATATATATTTATATGTTGGTCAATATTTGTCTAACAATTTTTGGTCAAGTCATAGTGTACCACAATCCTAATGCTCGAGACTAATATGCAAAAGTCAACAAAAGTCAACGTAACCCAAAATGACTTTTAAAATTTATACGTGTTTATTATATAACTTAACTATATTCGTTTTATATGTTTAAATATATTTATTAGAATTTATAATAATAAAAGTCATTTATTAATAAAAATTTATATGAACGTTTATATATGATAAAATATACTTTTATATATCTTAAGTAGTAAAATTTATAAAGTTCACTTAATATCTTAAAACTATAGTGGTAAGTATTAATAATGTAATTATATTACGCGTGGTGAAAAATATCTTTGTATCCCCTATTTATTTGATAAAATAATATTGATCATAATAATAATAAGTAAAAGTTGTATTATTTTGTAATAATAATTATTATTATTCTATAAAAAAATAACAATATTTATATTTACTAAAAATGTTATTATAAAATGATAATACTAACATAATAGTAATAATGATATTTTATAATAACAATGATATTTCTATTAAAATAATAACGACGATAGTAATAATAATCATTTTAACAATAATACTAAAATTCAGTTGACTATAACTTCAAATCCGTTCATCGAAACCATTCGATATCTAAATGAAAAGTTCTTAATTTTTCGCTAGCTTTCCAATGACATGCATATCATATACCCTATCTCAGTAGCATATGTATCTAATTCAGGATTCAACAAACCTATCTAAGGACAATATCGAATGTACAAGCATGCATAATCCTATATACTCGAGCACTAGTCAGGGATACACTATTGATATATAAAAGTTAAGTTATGAGTGCTCACGTATCAATATTGAGATTCAATATTGCAGGAAAGTATGTAGATGCAACGGAGATGATAAACACTATATTGACCTCACGAGCATACCCATGAACCATACCCATCACCTCCATAGCTATAACCCATAATTTCCTTAGCTTCGACTCATTCAAAAAACTATTTTGAAATCACTCCGTCGTAATATTTTATGTATACTAATAATATCTTGAAATAATATAGAGCAAATATATATATATATATATATATATATATATATATATATATATATATATATATATATATATATATATATATATATATATATATATATATATGTAAATCGATTGAGAGAGTTTAGAGAAATATATTTTCAAGTTTCTATGAAATAATAAAACCTATTGAATTCTATTTATAATAGATTTTTGAATTATTAAAGTGAATTATTAAAGTATGAATTATTAAAGTTAATTATTAAAGTATAATTATTAAATTGAATTATTAAAGTATGAATTATTAAAGTGAATTATTAAAGTATGAATTATTAAAGTGAATTATTAAAGTATGAATTATTAAAATGAATTATTAAAGTATGAATTATTAAAGTGAATTATTAAAGTATGAATTATTAAAGTTAAAGTAAAGTAAAAGTAAAGTAAAGGTAAAGTTAAAGTATAGTAAAAGTATAAAAACTATGTATGTATAATACGTGTATAAATATATATAATATTAATTTAAATCGTTATATATATTTAATGAAATAAAATATAAATATCGTTATATTTATTATACTGGTTAAGTAATGAGTTGTCAAAAGTGATTCTAGATATTTATAAAAGTTATATACGTTTTAATAATAAAGTTCTTTTTAAACTGAAAACGTTTTTGTACGTTTGAAAATAGATTAATAGAATATTATGGAAACCAATTCTCCACTAGCTTTTGTCTAACTTTCATAAATGACACTTTTTATTTTTATTTATAAATAGCTTTACAAATTATTCCGAATATCGTTAAGATTAAGATTTCTCAAATCATAGTGGACCTCTCAACAGAGACTTGTAATCATAATTCAATGTTTCTGATAATTCAATCATTTAATATATTTTTTTTAATTTCGTCGATAATCATATTGAAACAAATACGTTCATATAAAGCATTATACTTTTAAATACTTTGTTGACATTTTCAATTTATAACATATACACATATACATACATATTCATATATGTTCATTTAATGGTTCGTGAATCATTGGAATTTGGTCGAGGTTTAAATGAATGTATAAACATAGTTTAAAATCCTTGAGATTTAACTTAACAAACATTGCTTATCGTGTCAGAATAATATAAAGATAAAGTTTAAATTTAGTCGGAAATTTCTGGGTCGTCACAGTACCTACCCGTTAAAGAAATTTCGTCCCCGAAATTTGATAGAGGTCGTTATGGCTAACAATGAGAATGTTATTATGACGATTATGAAGTTTTATCATGTCTAAGAAGTATGGATAAAATAATTCGATTACTCAAAGCGTATGAGGGAAGTTATCGTAAATGAAGGAAATAAGATTATAGTGATTCGTCATATCTTTTGACGTCATCACAATTGATCTCCGAATTTAAAGAAAATCTTTGTAATCTATGTTGGATTTGATGCTTCGGTGATTAAGGAGATTATGATTCTCTTCGAATTAATACGATAATCCATCTTGATTTCTCTGTCGGGTATTTCACTATAAATCCACCTCCTTCGTTTCCTTACAACTCACACCTTCTATTCTTTCTCCCTCAACAACAACAACAACAACAACAATACCCAATCCCACCAATGTGGGGTATGGGGGAGGTTGATCGTAGACAATCCTTCCTCTATCCTAGAATAAAGAGCGATCATTTCTCCACCCCGAGTGTAACACTCCCAAGAGTAGAGAAATTCTTTTCTCTCTATATTCGTCAGATAGAGAGATTGCTTCCAGGGACCTCCGGCCAGAAAGTAAAAAAAAAAAAAAAAAAAAAAAAAAAAAAAAAAAAAAAAAAAAAAAAACGATACAAACGAGACGCCATGAAAATGGTGAGATCAAATCTTCATGGGTTTTACATCATGCCTGGGGTTTAATTTAGGCTCTAAGTGGCGGTAAAGTCACCAATAAATCGATGCTTGCCGTTGACTCACTTAGTACAGCCATAAAATATAAATATATATATATATATATATATATATATATATATATATATATATATATATATATATATATATATATATATATATGGGAACGTACCTTAGACTGCCGTGCGAAGCTCAAGGGATGACGGGAAATGCTACACTACATACCAACATACCTGCATACGCATACATACATACGAGAACATACGAGCATACAACCATAGATAAGACGGCCAACAAAAAAGCACGCATACCAACAAACATAAACATGCATACCCAAAAACATACCTACATCACATGCTAGCAACCATAACCCAAACCCTAAACATAAACATGCAAACAAACCAACACAAGCAAACATACATACCCTACAACCAAACAAACTCATACGAACCAGCACATACATACATACACAAAACCAAGAAGAGGTCCAGGTAAACACACAAACACACAGACCCACAAACGCAAAACAAACAACAACCTACTCGTCTATTCTAATTCTAGTCCTCCACGTAAGCCTATCAGAAGTCATGTCCTCGGTCAATAAAAGTTCCTTCAAGTCGAGCTTAATTCTATCATCCCACCTACGAGTAGGTCTACCCCTTCTCCTTACTCCGTCAACCGTCAGTGCCTCGATTCTCCTAACAGGTGCAGTAGGGGGTCGCCTCTTCACATGTCCAAACCATCGAAGTCGTTCTTCTCTTAGCTTGTCGATGATGCTTCTGACTTTCAGGTTCTCCCTAAAAACGCTATTTGGGATCATATCTAGCATTGTTTTACCGCATATCCACCTCAGCATCCTCATCTCTGCCACCTCCATCCTTCTCTCTTGTGCCTTCGTCATTGGCCAACATTCTGATCCATATAGCATAGCAGGTCTAATTGCCACCTTGTAAAATTTCCCTTTCAGCTTTAGAGGGATCTTCTTGTCGCATAAGACCCCAGTCGCTGCCCTCCATTTCATCCACCCTACTTTAATACGGTGTGTCACGTCTTCATCGATCCTCCCCGATTTGTGGAGCATCGAGCCTAGGTATCTAAACGAGGTTTGCGGATGCAAGATCTGGTCTCCAATGCAGATGTTCACTCCATCCTCTTGTTCAATGATCCTATCAAAATCACATCTAAGATATTCCGTCTTTTGTCTACTAATTAGTAAACCATTACTTTCCGTCTTTTGTCTCCCTCAACTCATATTTTAAAGTATTTGTCAATATGCTTCATCCAGTACTGATTCTCGATATACTCCTCACTTTCATATCTGTCATTCTTCTTTTTCATCTGCCTCCGGAAGAATCTATTTACTTCTACTATACTCTCAGTTTTATAGTGTTTTTAGTTCTTCCGTGTCTTTATATTGCTATATGCATCGATATATACAGTTTATAATTTTTGGGTGGTTGTTGGGTTTTATATCTTCCCTTATATTTCAAAGCCCCTGCTTTTGTCTTCTATAATCATTGACATCCAAGTTAATGCTCCCTTCTATTTGCTGCGATTTATACTCCAATTTCTATTTTGGAGTTTTGTCCTTTCGTTTCTTCTTCTTGCGATTAAGCAACGTTTGTAATGGTCCAGTATTCGCAGATATGAATTTCAGAATGAACATAGTTAATGTTCTAAGAAGGAAATGGTAATGGCACGATCTTGATTTGTTAATTTATCAGAATACCCTGAAAAGACCGAATCATCAAGAAAATATATTCTTGATATTTTTAGAGATTAAATAGAATACAAGAGTCGTGTAACATGGAACATGATGACGGCATGGTCTGTGAATCGTCATGTCCCATTAGAAACTCGGCATGACTTACTGTAATATAATCACGTTGATCAAGTGTCATTATATTATACTAACTCATGCTTCAGTTCCCAACACCACTTCAAAACATTCATAATTTAAACTCAAAAGTTTATAGAATATAGAAACTAATAGTTTCTTATATGATGTAACACTGATAGCGCAAAGAGATAAATGACTTCAGATAAGATTAGTTGTGAAAATATCTTCAGAAATATCGCGGATATTTATAATGAAAGATATGATAATATCTTAGAATTTCTAATATTGATGGATGATGATGAAGATTTGTCTGTAAAGGTTTAGAATAAAGAGTAAGGTATTCGTTAATGACTTTAGCAGGCACTGAATCATTTGGATTCTTTGAAGGCAGATCTAGTCTTTGTGATTTGTCCACAGCCTCCTTCATAGTCTGTTCAATCCGTTTTCCAGTTCCAAACCTTCTCTTTTTCTCAGCTTTACCACCTTACTATTCTTTGTCATCAAACTTTTTACTGTTAAGATCGTTTACAGTTTTTGATGCTTCGTCAGCATTTCAAGAACTAGTTTGCAGTTCAAAATATTTTTCAGAACTTCACATTCAAAGTATGTAAGTCCAGGAGATAGACGTTTTACGTACACATATAACTGTTGGCGTAGACATGCTGCGAGATTTCAAAATACTGGTTACTGTTTTTCGATGATTCGTATGACAATTCTCGTTACAAGATGCGAATGAGTAAATGATGTGATTTCAATAAATATAATGATTTTTCAAAAAGTCAAAGATAATTGAAGTTGTTGGTAAGTTTATTGCTAAGGTGGCGAGATATGAAAGGTCCCCAGTAACGATGACGAAAGGGCAACGTATCTATCGAGGTTATAATAAGACTAGTCCGACTGAAAAGTCGAAGTTTACTTGCTGGAGCTGTGACAAAACTGTCTACGTTGAAAAGGAATTGAAAAGTCATTTTAGCTAATAAATGCCAAAGGGTCTGACACGGATACGCGTCGAACTATGACTTTGGCTTCGAGAGCTTTTTAGGTACATAAATGTGGGTAATATGTGGTTGGATCATCATCTCGATTGTTCATTGTTTGAAGTTTCTTCGAAAACTTCGGAGAGTTTGAACACAGTTTGTAATCGTTAATATACATATGATGTTCTAACACGGTTTTGAAGTCAAAGTATAGCTTTGAAAGATGTAGGAATCTAAGAGTGATGTCTTCTGTTAAATCATGACTTGGATTTTGATTTGTCAAAATCAGAATGCGTAATCAAATTTGGGTGAGAATGGTTGTTTTGATTTCTATACAAGAATGTATATTGTTGTGAGATTTTGGGATTATAGTTGAAGATTTGCTTAATCAGATTCGAAAAATGTAATATATTAATTGTGAATTTATATATCTCTCGGGTATTACCTACCCGTTAAAAAAAATTTCACAATTAATATTTTGTACAATAGAATTTTATTACAGTCTTTATGAAAATATATATGTGCATATTTTCTTCAGATGTAACATAGATTTAATGAGTTAATATTAAATTAAACTCATTTGATTTACGGTTGAAAGTAGAACTGAATAATCCCTAAAGACTTTAGAAATTACATAACTTTTACGGAGTATTTATTCAATAAAATTGAAATTATGAATTAATACTTCGTTATTTGTTGGTGTTTGTAACCCTTGCACCATATTCTCTAAAGCCACTACTCGAGCGCGAAGCTCGTTAACTTCTTCTATTACACCGGGGTGATTGTCGGTTCGGACGAGCGGATAAATAAAATCTAGAATTTGATGTAGTATATAATCGTGACGAGATACTCTGAAAATGAGAGAGAAAATGGTGTTTCGGACCGGTTCGCCGGTAAGTGTTTCAGGTTCATCGCCAAGAGGGCAATGTGGTGGATGGAAGGGATCACCTTCTTCTTGTCTCCAATTATTGAGGAGGCTACGAACCTATCCCCAATTCATTCATAATAGATGATGGCTAATTGGTTGATCCATTCCGGTCACACTGCTTTCGGAGCTTGAGTGGGATTCCATATCGGAATTCGAGGGACTTGAACTAATGACGAATTCCATTTCGTTCGATTGAATAAAGAATTTTTCGATATGAAATGATTTTTCGGCTATCAGGTGGTATTCTAATTACATAGAATATATATATATATAGCGCAAAAGATTTCGTAGATTACGGAGGAAATTACGGGATATGTCAGGCAAAGTTTACAGTAACAGATACGCTAAGATATGGATTAGCAGATACACTAAGATATGAATTTTGTCTATACACTATTCATGCAATCAATGCAGTAAGACGTGTCTAGACTAAGAATGATAAGCAGGCAATTTTCGACAAAAATGATAAGCAAAACTTTTGACATGCAGACACGGTCGAAGTCCAGGCTCATTAATGCATCCTAACGACTATCAGTTAGACACACTAATGCAGACCTGGTTTGCTAAGACCACCGCTCTGATACCAACTGAAAGGACCCGTTCATATACATTATAAACGATTCACAATAGTTGATTACATCGCGAGGTATTTGACCTCTATATGATACATTTTACAAACATTGCATTCGTTTTTAAAAGACATACTTTCTTTACAACGAAAATTGACGGTATGCACACCATTTCATAATACATCCAACTATAATTGACTTAATAATAATCTTGAGGAACTCAACGACTCGAATGCAACATCTTTAAAAATATGCCATGAATGACTCCAAGTAATATCCTTAAAATGAGCTAATGCACAGCGAAAGATTTCTTTAATACCTGAGAATAAACATGCTTTAAAGTGTCAACCAAAAGGTTGGTGAGTTCATAGGTTTATCATAACAATCATTTCAATATATTAATAGACCACAAGATTTCCGTTTATAAATATATGTACACTCGCAAGTGTATAAAAGTATTCTATAAGTTGTAGGCACCCGGTAACAAGCCTTAACGTTCATGTTTTACCCTCTGAAGTACACCAGATCAAGTGTGTTTAAAATAACCTCGAAGTACTAAAGCATCCCATAGTCAGGATGGGGTTTGTCAGGCCCAATAGATCTATCTTTAGGATTCGCGCCTACCGTACATAGACAAGTAGTTTAATGTTACCAAGCTAAGAGTATATTTCTGGTTTAAACCCACGTAGAATTAGTTTTAGTACTTGTGCCTATTTCGTAAAACATTTATAAAAACAGCGCATGTATTCTCAGTCCCAAAAATATATATATAAGGGAGCAAATGAAACTCACCATACTGTATTTCGTAGTAAAAATACATATAACGTCATTTAACAAGTGCAAGGTTGGCCTCGGATTCACGAACCTATATTAATTATATATATTTATATGTTGGTCAATATTTGTCTAAGAATTTTTGGTCAAGTCATAGTGTACCACAATCCTAATGCTCGAGACTAATATGCAAAAGTCAACAAAAGTCAACGTGACCCAAAATGACTTCTAAAATTTATACGTGTTTATTATATAGCTTAACTATATTCGTTTTATATGTGTAAATATATTTATTAGATTTTATAATAATAAAAGTCATTTATTAATAAAAATTTATATTAACGTTTATATATGATAAAATATACTTTTATATATCTTAAGTAGTAAAATTTATAAAGTTCACTTAATATCTTAAAACTATAGTGGTAAGTATTAATAATGTAATTATATTACGCGTGGTGAAAAATATCTTTGTATCCCCTATTTATTTGATAAAATAATATTGATCATAATAATAATAAGTAAAAGTTGTATTATTTTGTAATAATAATTATTATTATTCTATAAAAAAATAACAATATTTATATTTACTAAAAATGTTATTATAAAATGATAATACTAACATAATAGTAATAATGATATTTTATAATAACAATGATATTTCTATTAAAATAATAACGACGATAGTAATAATAATCATTTTAACAATAATACTAAAATTCAGTTGACTATAACTTCAAATCCGTTCATCGAAACCATTCGATATCTAAATGAAAAGTTCTTAATTTTTCGCTAGCTTTCCAATGACATGCATATCATATACCCTATCTCAGTAGCATATGTATCTAATTCAGGATTCAACAAACCTATCTAAGGACAATATCGAATGTACAAGCATGCATAATCCTATATACTCGAGCACTAGTCAGGGATACACTATTGATATATAAAAGTTAAGTTATGAGTGCTCACGTATCAATATTGAGATTCAATATTGCAGGAAAGTATGTAGACGCAACGGAGATGATAAACACTAGATTGACCTCACGAGCATACCCATGAACCATACCCATCACCTCCATAGCTATAACCCATAATTTCCTTAGCTTCGACTCATTCAAAAAACTATTTTGAAATCACTCCTACGTAATATTTTATGTATACTAATAATATCTTGAAATAATATAGAGCAAATATATATATATATATATATATAAATCGATTGAGAGAGTTTAGAGAAATATATTTTCAAGTTTCTATAAAATAATGAAACCTATTGAATTCTATTTATAATAGATTTTTGAATTATTAAAGTGAATTATTAAAGTATGAATTATTAAATTATGAATTATTAAATTGAATTATTAAAGTATGAATTATTAAAGTATGAATTATTAAAGTGAATTATTAAAGTATGAATTATTAAAGTATGAATTATTAAAGTGAATTATTAAAGTATAAATTATTAAAGTGAATTATTAAAGTTAAAGTAAAGTTAAAGTAAAGTAAAGGTAAAGTTAAAGTATAGTAAAAATATAAAAACTATGTATGTATAATACGTGTATAAATATATATAATATTAATTTAAATCGTTATATATATTTCATGAAATAAAATATAAATATCGTTATATTTATTATACTGGTTAAGTAATGAGTTGTCAAAAGTGATTCTAGATATTTATAAAAGTTATATACGTTTTAATAATAAAGTTCTTTTTAAACTGAAAACGTTTTTGTACGTTTGAAAATAGATTAATAGAATATTATGGAAACCAATTCTCCACTAGCTTTTGTCTAACTTTCGTAAATGACACTTTTTATTTTTATTTATAAATAGCTTTACAAATTATTCCGAATATCGTTAAGAGGAAGATTTCTCAAATCATAGTGGACCTCTCAACAGAGACTTGTAATCATAATTCAATGTTTCTGATAATTCAATCATTTAATATATTTTTTTTAATTTCGTCGATAATCATATTAAAACAAATACGTTCATATAAAGCATTATACTTTTAAATACTTTGTTGACATTTTCAATTTATAACATATACACATATACATACAAATTCATATATGTTCATTTAATGGTTCGTGAAACATTGGAATTTGGTCGAGGTTTAAATGAATGTATAAACATAGTTTAAAATCCTTGAGATTTAACTTAACAAACATTGCTTATCGTGTCAGAATAATATAAAGATAAAGTTTAAATTTAGTCGGAAATTTCCGGGTCGTCACACATAGATTGGATTTAACGGGTTCGGTCTATTCTTGACAACGAAAGAGGGGGTTTAAGGATCGTTCGAGTTTAATTCTCCGGTCCGGTATATTCTGAATAACCCCTTGGGAGATGAAGATCTCAACAACGGTGGTTAATCATCGGGATTGCCGGTATCGATGGCTCTAAGAGGGTTTTAGGGTTAATGTTCAAAGAACGTTACCTGTGACCGTTAAAATAGGTTTGAGGTGATGTGAGTCTGGTAGCGCGGACAACACGTTATCTGCAAGCGCAGATATGGATCTTTAAGTAGGATTACTAGCAATAGTATATGTGTGATATGATGTCGTATCCCTCTCCTTAATAATGGAGATTTTTGTCCCTTATTTATAGTCTGATCCCGTTTGTCCACAAGTGTCATGTAATAAGACAAAAAGAACATGCTTGATCATGATCGTACTACTTTGTCTGCAAAGATGACAGATACAAAGGTAATCATGTCGAACTGCTTTGCAGGTTATGGCGCAGTACAATGTTGGGATCGTGCTACATTTATGATTTATATTTTTGTGCTTCACCTACGAAAAGGAGGGTTATAACCTTTTATACAGATTTTGTGTCAGCTCTTGTCTGCCCGTGATGGCGCCATACGCCTTGTCTTGTGTGCATGCGCGCCATTGCATACAATGCCTATGTTAGTCTAAACATGTGGTTAGCCTTTATTTGACATGTGATCAACACATGTGATGCGCTATACGAGAGATTTGGGTATACGTATCATTAATCACTATAAAAACATATGATCTTATTCATTTATTAATCAAGCATATATTAGATCTAACTGGTTCGGTCAACACTTGACAACGAAAGATGGGGATTTAAGGGTCATTTGAGTTTAACTCTCCGGTCCGGTGTACCGTGAATACCCCCGTGAGATGAGGATCTCGACAGGGGTGGTTAAACGTTGACCCACCATCTTCGAAATAGCCGGTATAGATGGTTCAAAGAGGTATCTAGGGTTGATGTCTGTAGAACGTTACCTCCAACGGTTAAAGTAAAGCCTAAGATGTTGTAAGTCCGGTAGCGCGGGAAAATCTGCTAGTGCGGATAGAGTTGAATGGAATAAGCTTGCTAATAATAGTATGTGTGAAATGTGGTGTTAACTCTTGTGGTTGCCTCCCTTTTGTTACATGGATTTAAGTCCCTATTTATAGCCGAGATGAATTTGTTCTTTAACAATATATATTAGGACAAAAGGTACATCGTCATCTCCATGTTGTACAATCTTTAAATCTAGAAAAGCTGTAAAAGCAAGAACGATCCCTTGTATGATCTGCCAGTTGTCTGCACCACTACCTATTGTAGGGATCGTTGTGACCGCCAAGAATGGTCCTGGTACGATCTGCCGGTTGCCTACACCATTAGCTGTCGCAGGAATCGTGACAACCGTTTGCAGTGTCCTAACATACAATGTACTTAGTGTGCCCGTTTAGTGCTTGCAGTCTTTGTTTGGCGCGTCATAACATGCACACGACTTGATATATCGCACGTGTGATGCGCATACATAGAGTTATCGTTTATGTACATCATTATTAATTATCATCAAGTATTAGCTATAAATAATACGGAGTATTGATTAAATTTATATTTATATTTATATACTACAGAGTAGTAGATTGTAAATTGACAAATTTGTCCAGTCTCCTCGAGGCCTGTGGGTGCATGCATGATTCCACGTGATTAAGTAACCATTTAGAATAAAAGGCCAAAAATAGAAACGTCACATCGGGGTCACTGAAGGATCACAATACTTATAATGGGGCCTCATGCACTTGATTGCATGGATGTTTAAACACCAAAGTGAAGCCATACATATTGGGGATACTGATCAAGGGTGTTCATGCCATTGATGGTATTCTTTACATCCATTTTTGGGTAATTATTTAAGGACCACAGTTGTATACAGTAGACGTTAGTACACCGTATCCCTTCTCCACCAATTAAAAATTGTTTGACCACTTTGTTCTTCAAGTATTTGAACTTCAACCTGGTCCCACCAACTACTTTTTCAAACTCAGTACAAGACCATAATTCCATAAAATAGATTTATTTGAATAGAATGCTACAGTACATTTTATTATTATTGTTATTAATTATTGTTATTTCTTTATTCATATTAATCCTAGCCGCAAATAATAAAAATATTAAATACCAGAAGGACTAAAATAAGATCATGTCGATCAAGTGGTAGGACACGCCACAAACATTAAGACTGAAATCAGATACTAAAATTAGAATGACACCGTACATTTATGGAAGTAAACAATTAATTAATTAGAGACATCAATAAAGAAAACAGTGGAAATGAAGGAAAAAAAAAATAATCTATGTTGTAAATATAGTAGATTATAACTACCTTTAATGGTCTATATACTTATTATTAACTTATACTAATCTTATAAGAATGAAAGAAAGAAGAATAGAGAGAGAAAGGAATGATATATTGAGAAAGATGTGTATTTACAAGCTTTCATTGATGTAGTATTTATACTAAAAATTGGCCATCTATATTTGACTTTGTTTACATTTATTATATTATAACACTCCCCCTTAGATGACAATTTTATTAAAGAGCAACTAGTACTGCCTCGTTAAAAACCTTGCTAAAGAAAAACCCAGTGGGATAAAAACTTTAGTCAAGGGAAAAAGAGTGCAGTATAGAGTTGACTCCCCCTCAAGTAGACATCGTTGAGTCGTCACATCTTTTGATCTTGCCTCATGCCAATATTGTGAACATGTGTTATGAAAACAATAGTTGACAGTGTTTTGGTATAAAGATCTGCATAGTTGTTGATTGAACGTATCTCATTTTAATCTGGTTGTCTTTTATAAGATCTTGAGTATCTGAGAAGAATCTAGGGGGTATGTGTTTTGTTCAGTCACTTTTGATATATCCTTCTTTCATCTGTGCTATGCGAGCTGGATTATCTTCATAGATAGTTGTTGAACTTTTATCGCGTTCTAGTCCACAAGAATCAATAATGAGTTGTGTCATTGATCTTAACCAAAAACATTCCCGAGTGGCTTCATGTAATGCAATCACTTCGGCATAATTTGATGATGTTGCAACAAGTGTTTGTTTTTTAGAACGCCATGATTTTGTGGTACCTCCATTTAGGAATACATATCGAGTTTGAGATTTATCTTTATGAGGATTTGATGAATGACCTGCATATACATAATCAACCAAATCTTGTTTTGAAGCGTTAGAATAAAATAATTTTAAATCGGCAGTTCCTCAAGGGTATCAAAATATGTGTTTGATCCTGTTCCATTGTCATTTGGTAGAAGTTGAGCTGAATCTTGCCAACAAATTAACTGCAAGAGAAATGTCAGGTCTTGTACAATTTATAAGATACATAAGAACCTCAATTGCACTAAAATATGGAACTTCCGATCTGTTAAGATTTTCATGATCTTCGCAGGGATGAAATAGATCAGTGTCAATATTGAGTGATCTAACAACAATGAGTTTGTCTTTAAAAGATGTTTTAAAATCTTTTCGGTATAAGTTGTTTGATGTACAAGTTAACCATTAGGCATATGCTCAATTTGCAATCTAAGGTAATACTTGGTATTTTCAAGATCTTTCATTTCAAAATAATTCTTTACAAGTTGAATGATTTCATAGATCTCTTTATATGATGTTAAGATCATTGTTTTTCATAATAAAATAACATGGCAAATAAGTTTATGTGTATACACTTTTCTTATCAAGTAATCACTTAATCAGTTATACCACATAAGTCCTAATTGTATAGACCCATATAAAAATCTTTGTGATTTAATAGAATACATTCCCTTGGGTTTTGCATTAGATGCTTATGATACCTTAAACCCTTCAGGTATATTCATGTATATCACTATCAAGTGATCCATACAGATAAGTAGTTACAACATTCATGAGATGCATTTAAGTAACTACCAGGTTGATTAAGTATCTAATAAGTAATTGTATCCATTACAGGAGGATAAGTTTTCCTCATAATTCATTTCCGGTCTTTGTGGGAAATCTTGAGTTACAAGTCTAGTTTTGCCTTGTAACTTCATTTGCACATTTCTTTTTCGGATAAAAATTCATTTGTATCCCATACGTTTCACATTTTTCAAAGTGATAACGATTAATCCGAAAACTTTTCTTTTATTGAGCGATTCTAATTCAGCTCGTATTTCTCCTTTTCATTGAGCTCAATCATGTCTATTTTGATATTCAATGACAGATTTTGGTTCTAGATCATCATCTTTATTCATGATGTCATTGTAATATTATATGAAAATATCTCATCAAGATTTTTTTTTTTTTTCATTTCATTTCGGTTCCATAATATTGCATAATTTATCGCAATTTATGTATTTACATTTATCAATATCCTCTGCAGAAGGAATATTGATTTATGGTTCTTCTTGAACACTTTCTTTTATCTCATTATCAGCTGATTTTCCTTTTCTAGGATTTTTTATCTTTGGAACCAATTTGTCTTCCACGTTTCAGATGTGGCAAAGACTCATGAGTGACATTATTGCCAGCTTTTGGAATTTCAATTCGAGCTGGAGCATTTCCTGCTATTATATATGATTTAGTCACTCTTTTGTATCTTTAAATACATAAAGTAATTAATTTGCAAATTCTTGCATATGCATTATTTTTTTTTTTAACTTTCTTTTCGCATTCTTTTGTGCGAGAATCAACATACCTTAATTGATGTTCATACTATGAAACATCATTTTCTTTATTTTTCATTTCTCCCCCTAATCTAGGGAACAATGTTTTATTAAAATGACAATCAGCAAAATATGTTGTAATAACATCACCCGTCATGGGTTCAATATATCTTATGATTGAAGATGTTTTATATCCAGCATACATTCCCATTCTCCTTTGAGGATCCATTTTAATGCGTTGTGATGGTACAACTAGAACATACACTGTACAACCAAATGTTCTAAGGTGAGAAATATTTGGCTCTCGGCCAAAATCAAATTGTAGGGGAGAATATTTATGACTTGCACTTGGTATAATGCGAATTAATGTCGCAGCATGACCCCATATAAATATTGGAAGTTTTGTACTCATTACCAATTGTCTAGCTATTAGCTGTAAGTGTTTATATATTGATTCAGCTAAACTAATTTTGTGTATGCACATGAGCAACTAGATGTTCAACAACAATCCCTGTAGACATATAATAATCATTAAATGCTTGAGATGTTAACTCACCAGCATTATCAAGTCTCATCCTTTTAATGGTGTAATCAGAATAATGTGTTCTCAATTTAATAATTTGTGCAAGAAACTTTGCAAATGCCATATTGCGGCTTGATAATACACAAACATGAGACCATCCGCTAGATGCGTCTATTAGAACTATGAAATATCAAAATGGTCCACATGATAGATGAATTGGTCCATATATATATAACCTTGAATTCTTTCAAGAAATATTGGTGATTCTTTCTCAATATTCTTTTCATTAATTACCATATGTGCTTTTCATTAATCACCATATGTGTTTTTTCATTAATCACCATATGTGCTTTTTCATTATATATCCTTTTCACAATATGCTCTTTTTATGTGAATAGTAAATTAATTAATTTCGTTTCATTTACTATATGAATTAATTTCGATTTACTATTTTGTTAATTGAGTAATATATATACATCATATATATATTTTATTTGACGTCTCGGTGTATATGTGTGTGATTCCGAAGGCTCAAATGAATTTGACCATATAGTTATATGTTGTACCTTGCACATTAATTTTCAGTAGAAGCTTTAGATGCATATTTTTTTTTTTCTCTTGATGAACTATTTGTTTCATATCTAGCTTAGGCAATTATTGTGAACATCTGGTCCCTATAAGAGCATTTATCATTTAGACTTTTAGTTGATTTGTACTCGTCACAATTAGGGATGGCATCCGCGGGTCGTGGATGCGGATCCATTGGATCCATCACCCGTACCCCGCCTTTTTTTTTTTTTTTTTTTTTTTAGAAAAAAAAGAGAGTAAATTCTTATTCAATTCGCGACAGTAATGGCCCAACAACTAAGTTACGGTTCCTTGCCTTTGTTTTTAAAATTCGAACAGGCATAGGATATCCATCATCATTCTATGTATTATTATTTTATGTAACAACATTATTATCAAATCACTTTTTAAACCGACCCTAGTACCCTTCCATACTTTATCAACCCACTAACTTCATTGAATAATATTTGTGTATATGCCTAATTTGTAAATCGTTTATACCAAAAACGAATTGAAAGGTATTAACAGCTCGTGATATTCTCACAAAAATAATAATCAAATACCATTAATTCAACATGGGATATTTAGGTGGGCCGTAGCTTTGATAACTACTTGTCGTCAGGAATATGGGAAAATAGAAAAAGTAGCGTGGCAGTAGTAATTGTAATATGTTATATGATATATGATTTTAAAAGGCATTATATTAATTTAGTTAATTAATAGTATGGGGTTGGTAAGCGGGTTGATATTGTTTGGACTTTAGATTAGAAATTTTGGCATACTTTATGTGGTCACTTTGTGAAGTGGCAACTGCAACAATCGAGATGAAAACATATGTTGTTCTTAAATCTTTATTTATATATCCTCATGTGCTCATTTTTTTTTTTTTTTATCCAAAATTTTAGAGCTTTACAGCTGGAAAGTGTTTCTTTTTTTTTTTTTTTTTTTTTTTTTTTTTCGTGGGGTTCGGTTTTAAAAGTAAACATCACTATCCAATTGTAACATCATCATCTTCTTTGTCGTCCATTATAATTAATCATCATGATCTTCTTTGTTTTAAACGAATGGAGTAGCAGCAAAAAGAATATATATATAAATATATATATATATATATATATATATATATATATATATATATATATATATATATATATATATATGCGGTGGTGTTTAATCAAGGTGGAAGGTGGTTTTATGGGTTTCATGTAGTAAAACAGAAACCATAAGCAATATGTATCAATTTAAGGTGGTCTGAGGTGGTTTTTATTTTAAGAGAGATAGATAGAGACAAAGGTGGTTAAATAGGTTTTAGATGGTGTCGTGGAGCTATGATGGTGGTCAGGGCCGGTCTCGGAGCTGGGCGGCGTGTGCGACCGCACAGGGCAGCAAACAACAGAGGGCGTCAAATTTTCATGTCGATTTTGAAATTTTGTAATTGATTTGAAGTGTTACGGTTCTTGTTTGGGGAAGAAATAGTTGCAGGTATCATCTAAGATGAAGACAAAATATATCATCTATTACCCCTCAGTTTGATTTTTTTTTTTTTTTAACAATTTAACCCACTATATAGTATTACATAAAGCGACAGCCACTCAGAGTACTGGTACAGAGTACCGACAATATATTTAATTGATTAATTATATAAAAATACTTGTGGTTACTGTTTCTTCATCTAATTTAATTGATTTTTTATGTAACCCCTATAAAATTACACACACATGTGTTTTTTTTTCTTTTTTTTTTTTTTTTTTTTTACCACAGTTAAATACTTTAACCCAAATACTTTTAATCAAATACATGTAAATGCTTATTAGCTTATTGCGTGATTTAGATGTCAGTAACATATATTACGATCAGTAACATAATTGAAACTTATTTTTTATGTTGTCAATTATTAAGTAATATATAAAACAATAAATATTAGATGTAACTTTGTTATATATGATTAAACTCATAAAAGATTAGTTGGTTGCTTGTTACAAAAATTAGAGGGCATACTTTTCTTATCTCGCACGCGGCATCAAAAATGTGCGGCCCGACCCTGATGGTGGTTCAAAGTGTCTTCCGTTTCCGTTTGAAGGTGATCACGGTGTCGGTTCATCAAGAAGAAAATAAAAGGTATGTAAATGTCTAGTATGTATGGGTATCTTAATATCTCTTTTTTTTTTTTAACTATCCCTCTCAAAAATAGGTTCATTTTATGATCGTTGTAAAATCTTAGTTTTCTTGTTAATTAATTAATTCAAAGTAATTTAAATTAAATAACGTCAACAATTTTTTTTTTTTTTTTTGAATACCTGAATCCAAGCTAATACTTCTTGATGAGAAGACACATCGGGGGTTTCAGGATCTTCCGACGGTTTCAGCGGCGGAGGACGGTGGCCGGCATAAATCTTGAGAGATGGAAGTGGTGGTTGAGCAACTAGAAGAATCACCATGATTATACGGAGCTCTTCGTGCTGATAACGTGTTGTAAATATAGTAGATTATAACTACCTTTAATGGTCTATATACTTATTATTAACTTATACTAATCTTATAAGAATGAAAGAAAGAAGAATAGAGAGAGAAAGGAATGATATATTGAGAAAGATGTGTATTTACAAGCTTTCATTGATGTAGTATTTATACTAAAAATTGGCCATCTATATTTGACTTTGTTTACATTTATTATATTATAACAATCTATATATAGACAGCATCTTCTAATTGATACCTTTGTTTGTGTTACTTTTTAGTCACAAATTATTTGGCTCACCATTGACAATTTGACATATGATATATAATGTACAAACTCACAATTGAATGCTCACATCATGAACCCAGCCGTACCTAGTTTTGACAAAGTTTTATCATTCAAAGTATATACAGTACTTAAATTTTTATATTACAGATCTTGTTCTTGAAAAGTTGGCATCGCTACTTTATAGAATCTTTAAAAAACGTTTCTTTACATTTTTTCGGATGTAACTATGAAAGGTCAAATTCTATTTTGATGTAATTAGCCGAAGCTAGTATATTGTTTATGGTAAGTCATGCATGCTTTACAGATTAATTAGTGGTTAATTTATCTAGTACATATGTGGGTTTTAAGATCTATTTATGTATAAAATTAAAGTGCACGAAAATTTGATTTTACGAGTTATATATATGTTTTCAATCACTGAAAGTAAGCAAAAGATAGATAATGATCATATCGACGTTGACAGTTTGTGTTGTTATATCATCTTCACCAACATATTTATATCAACTATTTGTACAAATATCAATCATATATAATACGTAGTAAAGTTTGAGACCAGCCCTTACGGGCGTGAGACTCCTCGTTAAATTGATGTGGCAATTTTCTAACAAATTTAACGCTCTTTACAGGGCTTCTGTTTTCACGCCAAACATGCATTAGTCACAAAGTCAACAATCATGTTAAGCGGCGTTAGATTGGTTTCAACCAATCAAAATTTGACACTTCCATTTCTATATTATTAAGTTATTTATTTTACATTCAATTTCTAATCATATGTACTATATCACCTAAAATATTTGACACTAAAATTTGATATCCATCATAACACATTAAAAATTAACATTGTTATGTCGCAGTCAAATTTTTCTCTTTTTTACATAAAAAATAATTTTGCCTCTACCTCACGAGGAAAAAAAAAGGCAAGGTAAGATGTGTTCTTAGTGATTATTTATCTCTAACGTCTACTTATGTATAAAAAGTGAATGTAAAATTTTATATGATATATATATATATATATATATATATATATATATATATATATATATATATATATATATATATATATATATATATATGTTAATTTCTAATGACAATTTTAAGGATTTCAAAGAATTGTGATTGACATGCATAAATGTATTATACATATATAGCAATAATATTGAGATTTCGGTGATGGTTATTCAAATGTACAATTTATTTATGTACCTTAACAACAAGCCATTGGTTGTCATTTGAATATATATGTATATACACACATACACACACACACAATCATATATATATATATATATATATATATATATATATATATATATATATATATATATATATATATATATATATATATATATATATTAAGTTTCTAATGATAGCTCTAATGGCTATCTTTGAAAGAAAATTATGCATAATTAATACTCCTTCCGTCTCAATTGATAAGTTTTCTTTGACTTTAGAAGTCTTATCTTTTCAACTTTAAACTTAAATTATTATTATTATTATTTTTTTGTATTATTACATAATACTAAAACATGATATACGTTGTGCTGGTAAAATATATTTAAAAATTAATCTATTAATATAAATATTATTGAATAATATATAATAAATATAAAACATTTAAAGTCAAAGTAAGAAAAAAAACTTTCAATTTCAATGTTAAAACACGATTATTAATATGGGTGAATGGAGTAGTACAAGAAAACTTAAGAGTTATCTTAGAAATTTTCATATACTAAATTTAAATATAGTTCTAAAAGTTATGTTTAGAAATTTTCATATATTAACTATTTTTTTTATTTGCGATATCGACATTAAATATTCTCATTTGTCACTGACATGCGCGTTAGGAGAGAACTCAATTCGCGACGATATTGGCACTACCATTGAAGGTTGAAAAAACCCTCAAGAGGCCTTCCCAAATCGCATTGATGTTGATAGTACCATCAAAGGTTGAAAACTCTCTGTCTAGAGTAAGAATCGAAACTGGGTTGATGGTACCTCAAGTTGGATCACACTCCTATATATACCACTCAAACCAAACTTTCGTGTTATATATTAATAATTGAATGTAATCAACTAATAGATATTGATCGACATTGATAGTTTATGTTGTTATATCATCTTCACCCAGCATATTTATACGGACTATTTGTGCTAATAATCATGATATATGATAGTTTAAGTGTTTGATTACACTCTATTTTATTGTGGCACAAAAATTGAATAAGATTACCGGTAGTAGATATTGATGCATTAACCAAATTTCCAAATTAGAGTTAAAGAGTCAATAATAATGTAAAATATTGTCGTGAAACTTGCACATCATGGCCCGTCAACCATTAATGCTATTGCTGTGCAAAAAAGAGAAATCCAATTTGTAACCTGATTGGGTGCCATTATAATACTTCCTACCCCATTCTAAAAAATAAACTACCGCTTAAATTTTATTTTTTTTAAATTTTTAGATAAGCTTAATAAATATTAATTTTATTTTTATGCTCAAAATAAATTTGATTGAACTTTAAGGACTGACGTGAAAATAATAAATAAAAATAATATTATTAATTTTTAGAATTTGATAATATTTAGACTTTTTTGCTCCGTTGGTCCCTCAGTTATACCCCAATTTGCTAACAGCGTTCCTCGGTTTCTAATTTGGCTTTGCGCGTCCTTTATTTATCAAAAATTTGCAATCATCATCCCTCCGTCAAATTGTCGTTAAAAAGATCCGTTAAATCTTGACATGTGCATTGCATGTGAGAGTAAATTCGTCTTTTTACACTTATTGTTCATCCTTTTTGATTGGTTCTTCCGTAAAATTACATTACAAACCCTAATTGAAAAAAAAAAAAAAAAAACTAAAACCAAAAACTAAGTTTAAAAACAAGCTTCAAAAACAAAAAGTTCTAATCCAAGATATAATCACCTCGAGTACAAAATTAACAAGCCTTGATTGACATACGGATAAAAGTTCAAAACTTTGAACCTGCAGAAGCTTTCATTTATGAAAGCTTAAAAGTGGGTCGAAGTCAAACGAGCGGGTCAGAATGTCGGACCAAACTTTCCATTACATTAATGCTCGAATCACCACCAACGTTGCGATCGGGATTGTTAAATTTGTTCTACAAATCCATCGTTGCAATCGGGACAAATTAACGATGAATCTTGAACTTCGATTTGAACCCTAATGGATCGGTTGCAACTGTAGCACCTTTACGATGATGATAAAGACCCAATCGCTAACATCATGATAAAAAAATGATGATAAAAACCCAATTGTAATATCAATTTATGTATTATGTATCAATTTATAGGAGGCATAAAGTTTAGAGTCTATATGCAAATTGATATTGATATGCAGTGTGTATAATGATTTGATGGAGTGGTATGTTTAGAGACAAAATCAACGACTCATCGTGAGCAGCAATACATCATTCATTGATTTCACAGTGAGATACCGACCTCTACATGATACGTTTTGTAAACATTGCATTCTTTTGAAAATGGCATACTATAATTGAATATATCATATTCCAAGGTTTTTGACGTTTGATGATTTCTACATGTAGACAATCACAGTAATTAATAGTTTACAATACTACATCCGTTGATAATGCAGTCAAAATAAGATACATGGTGATGATTTTGTGAATGCAACATTTTCTTGAATAAAACATGTATGACTCCATGCACATAGCTTGTATAACAGATAAGCAAACAACGGAAGACTTCTAGGAACTTGAGAATAAACATGCTTTCAAGTGTCAACACAAAGGTTAGTGAGTTCATAGTTTTAATGTTGCGCATAATCTGTATATAAAGGTGGATCACATGATTTCAGTTGTTTCATCCAGAAACGTTTATCAAAATATTCTACAAGATTGAGCACCCTGGTAACTAAACTTTAACGTATATATAATAAGTACCCCTGTTTTAACATACATGCAACCAACATGTACAATACACGCAAACCAACGTGTACTAAACTCAAATAGCATACGTCTGTTTTATAGTTTAGGCTAGGGTTTCTATACCTGGAACAGACGGGGATGTCAAGCCCTATGGATCCATATACAACTATTCGCGCCCACCAGTTCTTATAACTGGCAGCTACTAGTTACCAAAGCTAAGGGATTTTCGGTTCAAACTCGGTGTATAATTTAGTATGTACTTGTATCCATTGCGTTTAAAATAAAGTGCATGTATTCTCAGCCCAAAAATATAGATTTCAAAAGCAGTTAAAAAGGGAGCAAATGAAACTCACCTTAGCAGCACATAAATTCATTCATCGAAATGTGACCGAAACTCGGAATGCGAAATAACCGTAGCTCTCAACCTAGAGAACATACGTTGGTCAATACATGTCTAACAAACTAGGTTGGGTCATAGTGTATCACAATCCTAATGCTCGAGACCGACATGCAGAAGTTAACAAAAGTCATCTCAAAAGTCAACCTGACCCAATATGATCTTTAAATCTATACATGTTTATTAACATAGTATAAGTCTTGATAATTGAACGAATTTATAGTTTATCAAACTCAAAATATTTTTTTTTTTTCAGGAGCTATGTTATACTTGAATTATCATCGCAATCGAACATGATTTTCATATAGTTTTCCAATACTTGAAAATCAGATTATAGTATTTATAAAGCTTTAAAACATGATAAGAAAGTCAACTTTGACAATTGTTCAATAAGACGAGACGTGCCTTATATAGAAATTCATTTACTCGATTAGTAATATTTGAAAATCCAATTTATCAATCTTATAAACAAGTTGTTTACATATCAATTGCAGATTCAAAAGCAATTTCAATTAATGTTAATTATAATTCAGTTGACCATAACTTTTAATCCGTTTCTCGAAAACACACGATTTCTAAATGAAAAGTTATTAATTTTTCGACAACTTTCCAACGACATGCATATCATATAACTTACATCAATAACATATGTATCAAATTCGTGATTCCTCATAAACTATCTAACGATAAAATTAAAGTATACAAGTATGCATAAACATATATACTCGAGCACTAGACAGGGATACACTATTAATATATAAAAGATAAGATATGAGTGCTCACGTATCAATATTGAGATTCAATATTGCAGGAAAGTACGTAGATGTAACGGAGATGATAAACACTAGATTAACCTCACAAGCATACCCACGAAAAAAGCCCATAACCTCCATATCTATAACCCAATATTTCCTTAGCTCTATCCCTCTCAAAAACTCGTTTTGAAAACACGCGAGCAGAACCTCGTCGTAGTATTTTTATGTAATAATTATAATAATACTAAAATTAATAATAATAATAAGATAAATAATAATATTAATCTTATTATTAATAATAATAATATTAATAATAAATAATATACGGAGGAAGTAATGAATGAATATATGTGTGTGTACAATTAAGAACGAGCTCGACATTTATAGACATTCAGCCACCAGCTCCCACATGCGATCGCATGTGTCTGAGGAGCATTGGCCATGCGATCGCATGGCCTGAGGATCCAGCTCAGAAATTTTTGTTTTCTTGTTTATCGACATATTTTTATAATATAAATATAATATATTTAATTTATCTAATTAATTATATATTATATTAAATTCACATGCATGGTTAACTTGAAATTTTCATTCCGATGACTCGTACGTTGTCACTCGACTTATGACCCAGTTCCAGTTTCTCGAACGCATTTTCGGACGCTTAGAAAACTAACACGTTACGTTATGCGATGTGTACCTTTATTAATAATTTGACCCAATTATCGATAGACTATATTACTCAAAGTATAATCTTTACATTTAATTGTTGTGGTCATTGCTTCTATAAATCAAGATCTCGATATTCATTAACGTTATAATATTAATTAAAATCCAAAACGTCTTTGTATCCAATTAAAATCATATATATATATATATATATATATATATATATATATATATATATATATATATATATTTAAAAAAAATATAAATTGTACATTTATATATAGTTGAAATATTTATAGTATTTAGTTTTTCAAAAACAATTATATTTCGAAATATAAATTAGATCGTTTACGTAATAGAAAATATTATATCATATAACGTTTTCAATTTAATAGATATAGTTATTTATGTACTAGCGTTTTAAATATCAATCGCATCACTAAGCGAGTGTTACTATCGTGTAAATAACTAATTTGAAAACATATATATTTAATGAACACGTTTTAAATACACGTTGCAAGTTCTTTATATATTTAGTTCTAACAATTAACATTTCGACTTATCGTATATGTTTAAATTCATTCTTTAAAAGATTTTATCTATGTCATAAAACGTTTTAAATATTATCTTATCAAAAGACACGAGGCAATCATTGTGTTGAAAGTTAATCTCTACAAACCTTTGTCCAGTTATCGTTAATTGACCTATTTGTTCTTACTTGTAAATCACTTTACCATTTTTCCGAATATTATTAAAATGGAAAGATTTCTCAAATCAAAGTGGACCTCTCAACAAAGACTCGTAATCATAACACAATGTAACTTGATAATTCAATCATTTGATATTATCCTATAATTTCGTCGTCAAATACGATCATGTAAAGTATTATACCTAATACTTTGTTAACGTTTTCAAGTTACAATATATATATATATATATATATATATATACACACACACACACACATACATATATATTCCAATCCAATTATAATGGTTCGTCAGGGTTTGGTCAAAGTTAAACGAATGTATGAACATAGTTTAAAATTTTTGAGATTCAACATTACAGACTTTGCTTATCGTATCGGAAACATATAAAGATTTTAAAGTTTAAATTTGGTCAGAAATTTCCGGGTTGTCACAGTACCTACCCGTTAAAGAAATTTCGTTCCCAAAATTTAATTGGGATGGTCATGGCTGACAATAAGTATGTTTTCATGACGTATACGAGCTGAAAATTAGAGTTTTATCATCATTGAGTAATATAGATAAAACAGTTCGATTTTGTGAAGAGTACGAGTGAAGTTATCACAAAAGAGTGAAATGAATAAATGTAGATTCGTCATATCTTTTGACGTAGATAGGATTGATTTCCGGAGTTCAAGGGATTTAGAGAAAATCTTCGTAATAAGATTTGATTCTTCGATAATTAAGGAAATTAGTATCTTCTTTGATTAAATGCGATAACCTGTCACGATTGCTCTGTCAGATTTTTCGCTATAAATCCACTCCCTTCGTTTCTTTATTTCCACCGCTCACCTTCTATTCTTCCTCCCTCAACTCATACTTTAAAGTATTCGTCAATATGCTTCATCCAGTTCCGATTCTTGATATACTCCTAACTTTCATATCTATCATTCTTCTTTTTCATCTGCCACCGGAGGAATCTTTTCACTTTTACTATACTCTTGGCTTTATAGTGTTTTTAGTTCTCCCGTGTCTTTACGGCAATACTTATTGACATACACGATTTGTAATTTATGTGTTGTTGCCGGGCTTTATATCCTTCTTTATTTTTCAGAGTCCCTGCTTCTGTCTTTCTATAATCATCGACATCCACAGTTAATGATCTCTCCTTTTTGCTGCGATTTATACCCCCATTTCTATTTCGAAACTTCATGCTCTGTTTTCTCTTCTATCCATTAAGCACAGCAAGAAATGGTCCAAAATTCGCAGATATGAATTTCGGAATGAACATAGTTAATGTTCTAAGAAGGAAATTGTAATGGCACGATCTTGATTTGTCAAATTACCAGAATACCTCAGAAAAGGCCGAATCATCAAGAAAATATTTTCTTGATATGTTTAGAGTTTAAGTAGAATACAAGAGTCGTGTAACATGGGACATGATGACGTTATGATCTGTGAATCATTACGTTCAGTTTAAAAACTCAGCATGACTTACTGTAATATATTCACGTTGATCAAGTGTCATTATATTATACTAACTCATGCTTCAGTTCCCAACACTACTTCAATAACATTCATAATTTAAGTTCAAACTTTTCAGAATTTAGCACCTAAAACAGTTTCCTTTCTGATGTAACACTGATATCGCGAAAAGATAAATGATTTCAGATAAGAATAGTTATGAAAATATCTTCAGAAATATTGAGGATATTTATAATGAAAGATACGATGATATCTTAGAATTTCTAATATCGAAAGATGATAAAGAAGATTTGCCCGTAAAGGTTTAGAGTCAGGAGCAAGGTATTCGTTAATGACTTGAGCAGACACTGAATCATTTGAATTCTTTGAAGGTAGGTTTAGTCTTTGTAATTTGTCCACAGCCTCCTTCATATTTTCTCAATCCGTTTTCCAGTACCAAACCTTCTCTTTTTCTGAGTTTTACCAACACACTATTCTTTATCATCAAACTTTTGACTGTTACAGTTGTCTACAGTTTCTGCTGCTTCATTCAGCTTTTTCAAAGTTCCAAGAACTAGTTCACAGTTTAGGGTGTTTTTCAGAAACTTCACATTCGAAGTATGTAAGTCTTGGAGATAAACGTTATATGTATATATATATATATATATATATATATATATATATATATATATATATATATATATATAACTGTTGGCTTAGAATTGCTGCGAAATTCGAGAAAAATGATTCAAGCTTTTTGGTATGGCAACTACCATTACAAGATGCAGATAAGTACATGATAGAGTTTCAATGAATAAGTATAGTGATTTTTCGGAGAGGCTTAAAGATCAATGAAGTTGTTGGTAAGTTTACTTCTAATGTGGCGAGATATAAAAGGTTCCCCGGTAACGATGATGAAGGGCAAACTTATATATCAAAGTTATAATAAGGCCTATGAAAGGTCGATGTTGATTTGCTGGAGATATGACAAAATTGACTACTTTGGAGAGGGATTGTAAAGTTATTTTCGGTAATAACAACGCCAAGAGATTATAGATGCGTTTTAAACTTCTACATAGGTTCCGGGAGTTTTCCAGGTGCACAACTGTGGATAACATGTGGTTAGATCATCATCTCGATTGTTTCTTAATTGAGATGTTTTCAAGAATTATGCAGGATTTGAACGCAGATTGTAATCGTCATTATTTTTCTGGGTTTTATGAATAGGAGTGATGTTCTACCATAGTTTTGAATTCAAAGTACATCTTTGAAAGATGTAGGGATCTAAGAGTGATGATATCGCTTATATCTCGACTTGGATTCTGATATGTTAAAATCAGAATATGTAATTGAATTTGAATGTGTATGGTTGTTTTGATTTTTATGAAAGAATACATCTCGTTATGAAAGTAGTGAGCATAGTTGATTATTTGTTGAATCAGAATCGAAAAATGTAACATATTAATTGTGAATTTATATATCCCTCGGGTATTACCTACCCGTTAAAATATTCTCACCATTAACAGTTTATACAAAAGAATTTTCTTAATTACAATCTTTATGAAAATATACCTACATATATTTTTTTTAGATGTAATCATGGATTTAATGAGTTAACATAATATTAATCTCATCTGGTTTTCGACTAGGACTAGAACATATAATCTCTAAAACTTTTAGAAACTACATATTCTCTGCAGAATATTTCTTCGATGAGGTTATGAATCAATACTTTATCATTTGTTGTTGTTGGTATTCCTTGGTATTTACAGGGCATATGACACTGGTGTTCGTGGGACGGATTATAAAGTTAAGGTTTACGACGCGGTTGTGGTTGGTGGTGGTAATTGTCACACCCCAAAATAGGGTCTGGGGTATTTGTGACTAAATATATCAAATTACAGTTGTATAAATGAGAATGACTATATGAGACGTTTTATTGATTTTTGCAGCGGAAGATAAATATATTACATTGTATTTAATGAACAATGCATTAAATGTCTTTAATTGATATGATATGAAATGCATGACTCCAAGCATGGCATGCAATCATCATCAAAGCAGCAGATATACAGCGGAAGTAATATTTAAGTACCTGAGAATAAACATGCTTAAAGTGTCAACACAAAGGTTGAGTGAGTTCATAGGTTTGTCATAAATAATGATTTCAGTAATAGTGTTAGACCACAAGATTTTTGTTCATAAGCTTGGTCTCGCAGGGACCAATTAGTAGATCTCGCAGATCCAAAAGTTTGTATAGTAGATCACGCAGATCCAGTTGTTTGTATAGTAGATCACTCAGGGATCAAAAGTTATGCCAGTTCGTGATATTTAGACTAAACAAAAGTTTGCCCCAAAGACAAGTTGTGTATATACTTGTCAGTTTAATTTCATTATTAAGTAATACAAAGACTTAGTCAAATCTATCGGGGACGTTACTCCCGATAGGCCTATCCCCAATAATTAAGAATGCATTTAACGAGCAATTAAAAATATCACTGTAGGGACTTAGTCGGACATAGCCGGGTATAGCATAGTTTGTAGTTGGTACTCGTGTCTAACATGTAAAACAGTTATAAAAGTTGCGCATGTATTCTCAGCTCAAAAATGTAAAGAGTAATAGGGATCAAATAAACTCACGATACGGTATGATATTTCGTAGGAATTACTAGTATGATGGCACTGAACAAGTGCGAAGTGGTCCTCGAATTCACAAACCTATATCAAGTATATATATTAACACATATACTCGTAATCGAATAAGTATATATATATATTATTTCACTTGTTATATATATATATATACAAATTTGTTTGATAAAATGATTTTTAATACTGATAATGTATAAAGTGTTGTATTGTTTTGTAATAACAATAATAATGATAATGATACTGGTAATTAAATGTTAATAATAATAATGATATAGTTTTAATGATAGTAAAAATGATAATTTTACTAAAAATGATAATAACGATATAATAATAATAATAATATAAAGATGGAAATTTTTGATAAAAATCATAAGATAAAATGATACTTTTAATTATGGCATGTTTTTAATATTAATGTTAATAATAACTATAATATTAGTAATAATAATAATATCAATAATTAATAATACTAATATTAATAATATTAGTAATGATAATACTAGTAAGTTTTAAATGATAATGCTTGTAATAATAATGTTAGCAATTATAATAATAATAATAATAATAATAATAATAATAATAATAATAATAATAATAATAATAATAATAATAATAATAATAATAATAATAATAATAATAATAATAATAATAAAATTAATAATAATAATAATGATAAAACTACCTCAAAAAGGATCCAAAAAAAATAGTGTCGTGGCCTGGACTCGAACACGTGACCTCCCGCTTACTCACTAACACCCTTAACCATTTTGCTGTAACTATTTTTCTGAAATAATCCCAGAACCATTTGTATTTAACCCATATTCATTTTCTGTTTATGTTCTTCATCTTCTTCATGAATTAATTTGACCAGGGAACTTTAAATACTATAATAACTAATTTATGTTATTATTTATAACTAATTCATGAAGTTTTTTTTTTTAAAAAAAAGAAATCGTTTTTCGATTTCAATCTTGTTTTAGGACTTGTTTTCTTCACGAAATAGTTTTCAAATCATATATATAAACTATTTGAATCATCAATTGAACTTAAAACATCAAAACAACTTCGAATTTTTACCAAGAATGAAACAGTTGACTTTTTAGAAATAAACTTTGACTCGCGAATTCGTACTCATTTTCGCGAATTAAGACTTGAAAATTTGCAGATAGTTTGAGTAAAAGATTCCTAACAACTCTGTATTTTTATATTTTGTAAATTAATTCGAAATCGAAATATGAAAGAAAAGAAGAAGAATAGAGGTATCGACCAAAAAATTGTATTTCTGTTTTGAATTGCAATTAGTAAAGGGTTGTATTTGATAGTTGATGATTGAATGGATTACATAATACTGGAATTGATCGATTTATACTAGGATTTAGTCAACAAGAGCAGGAGAAGATTATATAAAAAAAATAAGAACAGATACGAAAAAAAATAAAAAGCAGAATAATTAGGAGTTTATAAATATAAAGCTGGATCACGTTTTAAAAAAAAAACAAATCAAAAGCAGATCATGAAAAATAAAAATTTGATTTATTCATAACTGACTGGAACATATTTTTTTTTACTTTTAATTAATATCATTATTAAATAAATTAATAACTAATTTATAAATGTATTAATAATAATAAGTAGTTAGTACATAATTTTTAACTTTTATTTTTAATTGATATTAAATATATTAATAAATATATTAATAACTAATTAATAAATGTATTAATAATAATAATTTGATAATATTATTTATAATAATAAAAGTATTAATAATGATAATAATAATAATAATAATAATACTAATAATAATAATAATAATAATAATAATAATAATAATAATAATAATAATAATAATAATAATAATAATAATAATAATAATAGAAATAATGATGATGATAATAATTAAATGATAATAATAATATTAATAATAATACGTATAACCATACTAATATTAGTAATGATAATACTAATAATGATAATTGCAAATAATAATAATAATAATGATATTTCATTGTTTTAATATTAATGTTAAGTATTAATTCTAATACTAATTTATTAATAATATATTAGTAATTATATTAATGATAATTATATTTATTAATAATAATAATAATTATAATACTTGGTAATAATACTGATAATAATAATGATTGTAAGTGATATATATACACACACATATATATTTACATATCTTTTTATAACCGGTTATTCATGAATCGTCGAAAACAGTCGAAGTTAAATGAAATCATGTAAAGAATTTGTTTAAATTTTATCGAAATTTTCCGGGTTGTCATAGTACCTACTCGTTAAAAGAAATTTCGTCCCAAAATTTAGTTGTTGCCATCAGTCGGCTTGTTCGTACATAAACGAGGATATTTACGTTTTATTTGGTCTTCACGTTCCCAGGTATACTCGGGGCCTTTCGTGAATTCCAACGGATAGAATATTGTCTTGTTTCAAGCGTTTAAGTCATACGAACCATAATTTCTACAGGTTCTTTTATGAAGTGCATTTCATCGTTAATGCGGAGATAATTCAAAATGATGATGTTTTACAAGTCATTTCAGTAATTAGATACATGAAATGTGTTATGAATAATATTGAAGTCATTTAAAACCTTGAGCGTTTTATGCCACCACACTAGGGTAGACAAGTAGAGAGGAGTTCGTTAAAATCACAGTCATGAAATTTGATAGAGATCGTCATCGTTTACAACATGGATATTGTAATGATGAATATGAGTTGAAAAATAGAGTTTTATCACCTTTGTATAGTATGGATAAAATAATTCCATTATAGGAAGAGTATAAGCGAAGCTATCACAAAAGAGTGAAATGTGGTAGTAAAGTTTTGTATTAACTTTTGACGTAGTCATAGTTGACTTTCGGAATTTAATGGATTTAAAGAAATCTTCGTAAATCTTTATAAGATTTGATTCTCCGGTAATTAAGGAAATTGAGATTTTCTTTGATTAAATGCGGTAAATTGTCTCGATTGTTGTGTCTGGAATTTTGCTATAAATTAGCTTCTTCCGTTTCATTATCTTCACCACTTCTATACTATCTTTCTCGATTCATACTTCCAAAAGATTCATCAATATGCTTCATCCAGTTCTAATTCTAGATATAGTTCTGACTTTTATATCTATCGTGCTTCTTTTTCATCTATCGCCAGAAGAGTCAGTTTACTTCTACTATGCTCTTGGATTTATTGTGTTTTTAGTTCTCCCATGTCTTTATATTGCTATACGCATTGATATACACGGTTTGTAATTTCGGTGTCGTTATCGGGCTTTATATTTTCTCTTATATGTCGGAGTTCTATGCTCTTATTTTCTCTTCTCGACCTTGAGTAAAGCGAGTAATGGTCCAGAATTCGTATGTATGAAGTTTCAAATGAACCTACTGTTCTAAGCAGAAAGGAACGTAGTATCATGATTTGATTTGTTAAATTACCAGAATTACTGAGGATAGAACTATCAAGAATATATTTTCTTGATATGTTTAGAGATTAAGTAGAATGTAAGAGTCGTGTAACATGGCAAATGATGATTATAAAGTCTATGAATCATCATCTTCCATTAAAAATTTAGCATGACTTACTGTAATATAATCACGTTGATCAAGTGTCATTATAATATACTAACTCATGCTTCAATTCCCAACACTACTTCAAAAACATTCATAATTTAAACTCGAAGGTTTACAGAATATAGAAACTAAATAGTTTCCTTTATGATGTAATAAAGATAACGCGAGGAGATAAATGATTTCAGATGAGAATAGTTACGAATATATCTTCAGAAATATCGAGGATATCTACACTGAAAGATATGATGATATCTTAGAATTTCTAAGATTGAATGATAATGAGAAAAATTCCTCTGTAAGGATTTAGAATGCGTAAGGAGATTATATGTCTTCTGTAATTTCCATCAGAAATCGAATCATCTGGATTCCTTGAGTATAGGTTTAGTCCTTGTGATTTGTCCACAGCCTCCTTCATAGTTTGCTCAATCCGTTTTCCAGTTCCAAATCTGAGCTTATACCATTCTTTATTATCAAACTTTTGGCCCTTAAGACCTTCTATAATTTTGATGTTTCCTCTGCATTTAATGCAGCCATATTTGAATCATCGGTTATCAATCCGAGATGGTTTCAAGAAATTTTGTTTTTAGATGATTAAACGTTGATTGTGATCGTCAAGATACAAAGGATGTTTTTCAAGAATTTTGAATTTGAAGTGTTTAAGTGTAAGATGTATCCATCAATGGATATAACGGTTGACGAAGAAATGTTGTGATTTTCAAAAGTAAGGAATGATAATTTCGGTGGTTTGATGTGATAATTCATGATAGAATACAAATGAATATAATTCATGAATGTAGTGATCTTTAGGAAGATAACATCTGCTAAAGCTTTACTTGGATTCTGATATGTCAAAATCAGAATAGGTAATTGAATTTGTATGAAGATGGTTGTTCTTTAGTGAACGGATACATATATCTTGTGGATGTATAGTTACTGATTATTGAATCAGAATTTGTAGAATGTACGGTGTAACATTTTAATGTGAGATATAAATATTTCTCTGGTATTACCTACCCGTTAAAATATTTTCACAATTCAGTTTGTACAAAAGAATTTTTAATTACAATACAGATTTAATGAGTTAATATAATTTTAAACTCATTTGATTTGCGGTTGGAACGAGAATAAATAATCTTCAAAACTTGAGAGATTACCTAATCGTTGCGAAGTATTTCTTTAATGAAGTTATGAATCAATACTTCATCGTTCATTGTTATTGATATACCTCGGTATATGATGTTGATGCTCGTGAAGTTCTTGTGAAATTTACAAGGCATGAATAATGTTTTCTAGAAAGTTTCGAGTACATCGAAAATAGAAGTGAAAAATCAAGCATGTATTTGAATAATACACTTAGTTTATTATGAAATGGAGTTTATTGTGCTGAAGCAGTGATTAATGATTGTTAAGTCATTAACGAAGGATGTACATCATATAGCATATTAGTGATATGATTTAACCAAGTAGTACATACTAGTTAAGATTCACACGTAATAGCTTAGTACGAAAAGATTTATTATTAAACCATATATATATAAAGTATACATATATAATTCTTCAGGAAGAATGAGTCAATACATCTTAACTCACAATTACTAATATTCCTTGGTATCTATGGGACGTATGATGTTGATATCCGAAGTACCGGATGTGATGTTGAGGCGTGGGATGTGGATGTTGTTGTTGGTGATGCTGATGGTACTGGTGCTGCTGGTGCTGCTGATGCTCTTAGATTTCGCACCATTTTCTCCAGAACCACTACTCGAGTGCGAAGCTCGTTGACTTCTTCTATTATTCCGGGATGATTGGCAGTTCGAACGAGTGGATGAATAAGATCTAGAATTCTGGATATTAGATATTCGTGACGGGATATTCTGGAAATGAGGGTGAAAATAGTGTTCCGAACGGGTTCGGTGGTAAGCGCTTCAGGTTCTTCGCCAATAGGGAAATGTGGTGGGTGAAAAGGATCACCTTCTTCACTTCTCCATTGATTAAGTCGACTACGAACCCATCCCCATTTCATCCTGAACAGATGATGGCTAATAGGTTCGTTTGTTCCGGTTACGCTGTCCATGGAGCTCGAGGAACTTGAGGAATCAAGTGAGAAATCTATATTATGTGTTTGGAATAGGGTTTGATATGAATTGAGTGTTAGATACTGAATGATATATTCATCTCCTTGAATACGTGTATATAGCAAAAAGATTTTCGTAATTTACGGAGGAAATTTAGGAAAAGTGTTGGGCAAAGTCTATTGGGATAGATATGATAAGATATGGTGTGTCTATACTCCAATAATAACAGTATGACGTGTCGAGATCATAAAATGATAAGTATGTAATCTGGTAATCTTTCGATTAAAGAGTTTCAATTCGTATACTGTGATAGCCCAATGACATTTTTCGGTTCGCAAACCGATGCATAAAGGCATAAGGCATATAGGTACGTGATATATAACAGGGAGTTATATACGTTTGAGTATGAATAGTAACAGTTATAGGAGTTTCAAAAATCATGGATAATATTTCATGTAATACATATGTAATACACAAAACCATGATAGATGACTAAGTGGATAAGTTCACCACTTCTTAAGTGCGTAAGTGACTAAGTTTTGTATGATCACTATAGTCGGGTTTGATATTGTGGATCGTACCCAAACATCTATGCCACCGCCGAGTCACCAAGATGAACTATTGATACCGGTTGGCCAAGGATTTCTTGACCAAAATCTTAGTTTGGCATTCGTAATCCACAAGCGTCCCATAGTGGTACCGATGAACACCTTAGGCCTTAAGCAACGTTGACGTTCGAGTAATTTCACATTATCGTGTAGGTTATAATCTTATAATATAAGATTTAAGCATAGTTTCTAAGGTATAGTGTAGCATTTATCAGTTAAAGGCAACAATTAAAGGCACTATGGTCAAGGAAAGTTGTAGTCCTACATTGCTAAGGTACCTAATTGTATAAGGCACACATAAAATGCAATCCTGATTCGCTACAACCTGCTCTGATACGAATCTGTCACACCCCCAAATAGGGCCTGGGGTATTTATGACTAAATATATCAAATTACAGTTGTATAAACGAGAACGACTCTATATGAGACGTTTTATTGAGTTTTGCTGCAGAAGATAAATAGATTACATTGTATTTAATGAACAATGCATTAAATGTCTTTAATTGATATGATATGAAATGCATGACTCCAAGTATGGCAAGCAATCATCATCAAAGCAGCAGATATACAGCGGAAGCAATATTTAAGTACCTGAGAATAAACATGCTTAAAGTTTCAACACAAAGGTTAAGTGAGTTCATAGGTTTGTCATAAATAATGATTTTAGTAATAGTGTTAGACCACAAGATTTTTGTTCATAAGCTTGGTCTTGTAGTGACCAATTAGTAGATCTCGCAGATCCAAAAGTTTGTATAGTAGATCACGCAGATCCAGTTGTTTGTATAGTAGATCACTCAGGGATCAAAAGTTATGCCAGTTCGTGATATTTAGACTAAACAAAAGTTTGCCCCAAAGACAAGTTGTGTATATACTTGTCAGTTTAATTTCATTATTAAGTAATACAAAGACTTTGTCAAATGTATCGGGGACGTTACTCCCGATAGGCCTATCCCCAATAATTAAGAATGCATTTAACGAGCAATTAAAAATATCACTGTAGGGACTTAGTCGGACATAGCCGGGTATAGCATAGTTTGTAGTTGGTACTTGTGTCTAACGTGTAAAACAGTGTTAAAAGTTGCGCATGTATTCTCAGCCCAAAAATGTAAAGATTAATAGGGATCAAATAAACTCACGATACGGTATGATATTTCGTAGTAATTACGAGTATGATGGCACTGAACAAGTGCGGAGTTGTCCTAGAATTACGAACCTATATCAAGTATATATATTAACACATATACTCGTAATCAAATAAGTATATATATATTATTTCACTTGTTATATATTTCTGTATATATATTTGTATATATATATATATTTTATATATATAAGTATTTGTTTGATAAAATGATTTTTAATACTGATAATGTATAAAGTGTTGTATTGTTTTGTAATAACAATAATAATGATAATGATACTGGCAATTAAATGTTAATAATAATAATGATATAGTTTTAATGATAGTAAAAATTATAATTTTACTAAAAATGATAATAACGATATAATAATAATAATATAAAGATGGAAATTTTTGATAAAAATCATAAGATAAAATGATACTTTTAATTATGGCATGTTTTTAATATTAATGTTAATAATAACTATAATATTAGTAATAATAATAATATCAATAATTAATAATAATAATAATAATAATAATAATAATAATAATAATATTAGTAATGATAATACTAGTAAGTTTTAAATGATAATGCTTGTAATAATAATGTTAATAATTATAATAATACTAATACTTAATAATAATAATAATAATAATAATAATAATAATAATAATAATAATAATAATAATAATAAAATTAATAATAATAATGATAAAACTACCTCAAAAAGGATAAAAAAAAAAATAGTGTCGTGGCCTAGACTCAAACCCGTGACCTCCCGCTTACTCACTAACACCCTTAACCATTTCGCTGTAACTATTTTTCTGAAATAATCCCAGACCCATTTGTATTTAATCCATATTCATTTTCTGTTTATGTTCTTCATCTTCTTCATGAATTAATTTGACCAGGGAAGTTTAAATACTATAATAATGAATTTATGTTATTATTTAGGACTTGTAAACAACATAGAATTAAAAAGCGATGTTTTTAAATAACAAAAAAAAAAAAAAAAATGGAAACGGCACCTGCTGCCGTTCGAAGTTTTTTTTAAAAAAAGAAATAGTTTTTCGATTTTAATCTTGTTTTAGGACTTGCTTTCTTCACGAAGTAGTTTTCAAATCATATATATAAACTATTTGAATCGTCAATTGAACTTAGAACATCAAAACAACTTCGAATTTTTACCAAGAACGAAACAGTTGACTTTTCTGAAATAAACTTTGACTCGCGAATTCGTACTCATTTTCGCGAATTAAGACTTGAAAATTTGCAAATAGTTTGAGTAAAAGATTCCTAACAACTCTGTATTTTTATATTTTGTAAATTAATTCGAAATCGAAATATGAAAGAAAAGAAGAAGAACAGAGGTATCGACCAAAAAAATTGTATTTCTGTTTTGAATTGCAATGAGTAAAGGGTTGTATTTGATAGTTGATGATTGAATGGATTACATAATACTGGAATTGATCGATTTATACTAGGATTTAGTCAACAAGAGCAGGAGAAGATTATATAAAAAAATAAGAACAGATACGAAAAAAATAAAAAGCAGAATAATTAGGAGTTTATAAATATAAAACTGGATCACGTTTTAAAAAAAAAACAAATCAAAAGCAGATCATGAAAAATAAAAATTTGATTTATTCATAACTGATTGGAACATATTTTTTTACTTTTAATTAATATCATTATTAAATATATTAATAACTAATTTATAAATGTATTAATAATAATAAGTAGTTAGTACATAATTTTTGACTTTTATTTTTAATTGATATTAAATATATTAATAAATATTAATAACTAATTAATAAATGTATTAATAATAATAATTTGATAATATTATTAATAATAATAAAAGTATTAATAATGATAATAATAATAGAAATAATGATGATGATAATAATAAAATGATAATAATAATATTAATAATAATAAGTATAACCATACTAATATTAATAATGATAATACTAATAATGATAATTGTAAATAATAATAATAATGATATTTCATTATTTTAATATTAATGTTAAGTATTAATTCGAATAATAATTTATTAATAATATATTAGTAATTATATTAATGATAATGATAATTAATAATAATAATAATTATTATAATACTTGGTAATAATACTGATAATAATAATGATTGTAAGTGATGTATATACACACACATATATATTTACATATATTTTTATAACCGGTTGTTCGTGAATCGTCGGAAACAGTCGAAGTTAAATGAAATCATGTAAAGAATTTGTTTAAACTTTATCGAAATTTTCCGGGTTGTCATAGTAATGGTACTGTTGGTGTTGGTGGTACTGTTGATGCCAGTGATGCTATTGGTGCTTGTAGCCTTCGCACCATATTCTCTAAAGCCACTACCCGAGCGCGAAGCTCGTTGACTTCTTCTATTACACCTGGGTGGTTGTCGGTTCTGACGAACGGACGAATATGATTTAAAATTTGAGATAGTATATAATCATGACGAGATACCCTGGAAATGAGAGAGAAAATGGTGTCTCGGACAGGTTTGCCGGTGAGTGCTTCAGGTTCTTCGCCAAGAGGGAAATGTGGTGGATGGAAGGGATCACCTTCTTCTTGTCTCCAATGATTGAGGATGCTACGAACCCATCCCCAATCCATCCAGAATAAATGATTGCAAATGGGTTGATCCATTCCGGTTACACTGCTTTCGGAGCTCAGGTGGATATCCATATTGGAATAGCTGTCGAAATCCGATGAACTTGAACTAGTTGAAGGATCCATCTCGTACAGAGTAGGGAAAAGATTTTTGGAATGAAATAGATTATAGGACTAGTTTGGTATTCCTTAATACATAGTTTACATATGTATTTATAATACCAGAATCCCATAAATTACGGAGGAATTTACGGAAGATGTCAGACAAAGTTTACTGTAATAGATATGCCAAGATATGAATTTTGTCTATACACTGTCTATGCAATCAATGCAGTAAGACGCGTTTAGACTTAAGATGATAGACAGGTAATTTCCGACAATAAATGGTAAGCAAAATTCGATAAAAACAGATATGGTCATAGTCCAGACTCACTAATGCATTCTAACAATTACCAATTAAACACACTAATGTAAATTCTGGTTCCCTATGACCTCAAGCTCTGATACCAACTGTGACGATCCGTCCAAATCCCTTTGGATGAATACATCATTCATTGATTTCACAGTGAGGTAATGACCTCTACATGATACGTTTTGTAAACATTGCATTCTTTTGAAAATGTCATACCATAATTGAATATCATATTCCAAGGTTTTTTTACATTTGATGATTTCTACATATAGACAATCACAGTAATTAATAGTTTACAATACTACAACCGTTGATAATGCAGTCAAAATAAGATACATGGTGATGATTTTGTGAATGCAACGTTTTCTTGAATAAAACATGTATGACTCCATGCACATAGCTTGTATAACAGATAAGCAAATAGCAGAAGACTTCTAGGAACCTGAGAATAAACATGCTTTCAAGTGTCAACACAAAGGTTGGTGAGTTCATAGTTTTAATGTTGCGCATAATCTGTATATAAAGGTGGATCACAAGATTTTAGTTGTTTCATCCAGAAATATTTATCAAAATATTCTACAAGATTGAGCACCCTGGTAACTAAACTTTAACGTATATATAATAAGTACCCCTGTTTTAACATACATGCAACCAACATGTACAATACACGCAAACCAACGTGTACTAAACTCAAATAGCATACGTCTGTTTTATAGTTCAGGCTAGGGTTTCTATACCTGGAACAGACGGGGATGTCAAGCCCTATGGATCCATATACAACTATTCGCGCCCACCAGTTCTTATAACTGGCAGCTACTAGTTACCAAAGCTAAGGGATTTTCGGTTCAAACTCGGTGTAGAATTTAGTATGTACTTGTATCCATTGCGTTTAAAATAAAGTGCATGCATTCTCAGCCCAAAAATATAGATTTCAAAAGGAGTTAAAAAGGGAGCAAATGAAACTCACCTTAGCAGCACATAAATTCATTCATCGAAATGTGACCGAAACTCGAAATGTGAAATAACCGTAGCTCTCAACCTAGGGAACATACGTTGGTCAATACATGTCTAACAAACTAGGTTGGGTCATAGTGTATCACAATCCTAATGATCGAGACCGACATGCAGAAGTTAACAAAAGTCATCTCAAAAGTCAACCTGACCCAATATGATCTTTAAATCTATACATGTTTATTAACATAGTATAAGTCTTGATAATTGAACGAATTTATAGTTTATCAAACTCAAATTTTTTTTTTTTCAGGAGCTATATTATACTTGAATTATCATGGCAATCGAACATGATTTTCATATAGTTTTCCAATACTTGAAAATCAGATTATAGTTTTTATAAAGCTTTAAAACATGATAAGACAGTCAACTTTGACAATTGTTCAATAAGACGAGACGTGCCTTATATAGAAATTCATTTACTCGATTAGTAATATTTAAAAATCCAATTTATCAATCTTATAAACAAGTTGTTTACATATCAATTGCAGATTCAAAAGCAATTTCAATTAATGTTAATTATAATTTAGTTGACCATAACTTTTAATCCGTTTCTCGAAAACACACTATTTCTAAATGAAAAGTTATTAATTTTTCGACAGCTTTCCAATGACATGCATATCATATACCTTACATTAATAACATATGTATCAAATTCGTGATTCCTCATAAACTATCTAACGATAAAATTAAAGTATACAAGTATGCATAAACATATATACTCGAGCACTAGACAGGGATACACTATTATTATATAAAAGATAAGATATAAGTGCTTACGTATCAATATTGAGATTCACTATTGCAGAAAAGTTATTGCAGGAAAGTACGTAGACGTAACGGAGATGATAAACACTAGATTAACCTCACAAGCATACCCACGAATCATATACCCATAACCTCCATAGCTATAACCTAATATTTCCTTAGCTCTGTCCCTCTCAAAAACTCGTTTTGAAAACACGCGAGCAGAACCTCGTCGTAGTATTTTTATGTAATAATTATAATAATACTAAAATTATTAATAATAATAAGATAAATAATAATATTAATCTTAATAATAATAATAATAATATTAATAATAAATAATATACGGAGGAAGTAATGAATGAATATATGTGTGTGTGTAATTCAGAACGAGCTCGACAATTATAGACATTCAGCCACCAGCTCCCCCATGCGATCGCATGGTTCTGAGGAGCATTGGCCATGCGATCACATGGCCTGAGGATCCAGCTCACAAATTTTTGTTTTCTTGTTTGTGGACATATTTTTATAATATAAATATAATATATTTAATTTATA